>NC_091287.1:107368605-107672460 GCF_032444005.1 Ranitomeya imitator
AGCCCATAGGGCAGCAGGTCACTAATTAAATGGTACCACCTACACACTAAAGAGAGTATCACTTATAGAGGCAATAAAAGGCAAAAAGGCACAGTGCCATGTGTAGCCTCTTTAGTGTCATCATGTTCAGTGATAATTTTTGTAGCCTGTTGCGAATCACTGCCACTTTACTACCCTGATACTTAACAGGTACTAGATATACAGTAACTAAGATACAGAAATTGCTAGTTGAGCAGAGATTTGCCTCATAAGGTTTAGTGCCCATAAATGACTAAATACTACCAGAACAACTGTCAACATACACAACACAGGAGTTTTAGGCAGAGTTTGCGAGTTTTTTTCTTTCCTTACAAAGCAGTCACATGATCTCCAGAACCTGCTCCTGCAACTTCTGCTTCTGTCACCAGGTAGGAAGTGCTGGTGATAGAAGATATGTCAGAACCAGAAGTTCTGGACAACGAAGGCTCTGTCCAGCCTCTAAGCTTAGAGTGAGTGAAGTTATCAGCTCCCTGCTCCACCTCTTTGTAGAACACCTCACCCTACTTAAACATCCAGCTTACTGCTGGAAGCTGCCAGATATACAGTAGGTTTGTGCTTCTTTGGTTTAGATCTGTGTTTTGAGCTCCAGTTGGTATTGTGCTCCTATTTTGACCTCGGCATATTTATGGATGTTCCTACTGCCTGATGATTGGGTAACTTTGCTGCTCTCTTGGTTTTATCCCGGCTCTCTGACTATCTTTCTGACCAGGTAGTGCCACCGAACAGCTGCTAACTTCATTGCTCTTGCCCAGGGACCTCGGTGTACGTTCAGATCCCTGCATAGGGGAGGCTAGGGCAACCCCAGGGCTCTGCAAAACCGAGTAGCCTGCACCAAGCCTGTTTGTTGTAGCCATTTTAGAGCTGCCGTGACCATTGACAAAACCACATTAAAAAGCGCTTTGTTTAGTGCTGTCATGTAAATTATGACTGGTTTCTGACTTTTCTGACTTTTTTATGGAATAAAGCCAGGCCGAAAAATGTGCCTAATGCATTAAGAGATGTGCACTAATTAATAAAATCAGTGTGTGTTATTTCAGTTGATTTATGATTAATATTGGATTATAATATAAATTAATTTTCCTAAGATGTAAATGATAGCTTCCTGTCCATAAATGTGTTCTGGGGAAACGGAGTAAGAAAACAATGGGATGGGAGAGTCCAAAGGGTACATTCGCAAAGGGAACAAATCACCGCAAGACTGGCTCTGCACATAAATAATTGTGCAATTGCCATACACAGGACAATTTTGGCCCCGTGGTTTGCACTGTATCATTGCAGCGCTTGGCTGAAATTCCGCTAAGGACACGATCTACAGGGAGTTTGTGTGTTCTTCCCGTGTTTGTTAGCGTTTCCTCCAACACTCCAAAGACATACTGAAGAGGAAATTACATTTACAGTGCTGATAATTTTTACAACGCGCTGCGGAATATGATGGTGTAATATAAACGAGGAAAATAAGTAAATCTACTAATCAGGCTGGTTTAATAGACCTGATTGTTTCTACACTGACAAAGTCACTCAAGTAATGGAAGCAACAGCTCACTATGATGGTAATACCTGAGCAGGAAGTGGTGTGGAGACCACAAATAGACCAGTCACCCGCTGTAAATGGTGCTTGTATAGTATTCACTTTCAGAGATCAAAAGCAGTGCAACACAGGAAATGGGTTTCAATTATCAGTCATTATTGGCATGGTACAAGGGGGGCATCAGGATGTCACTAGGAACCCTCCTCTACTAGCCAGAGAGGTCTGTTCTCCTGGAGATCCAGTGTGACAATGTATTACATGGCCGCTCATCCTGACATCAGACTGGGAAGAACCTTTTTACTTTAATTGAATAAACTATATATGATGAATGTGAAAAGTGTCCACCTATAAATACAGAATTAGGAATGAAAACCATTTTATTCTTTGTAGATTCAGTATTAGGGTGCAGATAACACAGATGACGATCACATGACAGTGCTGGACTGGTCAGCGGCCTTCCTGACCCGAGCGTGACAACATGCATTTCTATGTGGCGGTGACGCTCAGGTCAGGAGAGTCGCCGGCCAGTCCGAGCATTGCGATGTGATCGTCGTCCGTGTTCTGCGGTCGTCTGTCTGTGTCCTTAGGCCCAGATTCATCAAAAAGTTTAAGCACAAATCTGGCATAAAAGACAATGAAAAGTCGCAAAATTTGTTGCAAATGTACTCCAGTCACCCTTCTATATCATTGAATTCAGGTTCCTCATCCAGTCCCATTGCCACAGGTGTATAAAATGGAGTCCGTGACCATGTTGTCTACCTTTACTAACATTTATGAAAGAATGGCTGGTTCTATAGAGCTCACTGAATCTCAGCGTGTAGATTGTGAGCCTTCGCGGGCAGGGTCCTCTCTCCTCCAGTCCAGTCATGACTTGTATTGTTTAAGATTATTGTACTTGTTTTAATTATGTATACCCCTCCTCACATGTAAAGCGCCATGGAATAAATGGCGCTATAACAATAAATAATAATAATAATGGAAAATTAAGGAGCAGGGTCGCTGTGTGCTCAGCAGGCTCAATAACTGCAGTTACAAACCTTCTCTACCATTAATATCAGCATAAAAACTGTGTGCTGAAAGCTTCATGGGATGGGCTTCAATTGCCGAGCAAGCAATATGCAAGTCTTACATCACCAGAAACAATGTCAGGAGTCAGGTGGAGTGGTGTAAAACACCCATGATGGCTTAAAGGGACACTGTCACCTGAATTTGGAGGGAACAATCTTCAGCCATGGAGGCGGGGTTTTGGGGTGTTTGATTCACCCTTTCCTTACCCACTGGCTGCATGCTGGCTGCAATATTGGATTGAAGTTCATTCTCTGTCCTCCGTAGTACATGCCTGCACAAAGCAATCTTGCCTTGCGCAGGCATGTACTATGGAGGACAGAGAATGAACTTCAATCCAATACTGCAGCCAGCATGCAGCCAGCGGGTAAGGAAAGAGTGAATCAAAAACCCCAAAACCCCGCCTCCATGGCTGAAGATTGTTCCCTCCAAATTCAGGTGACAGTGTCCCTTTAAGCAGTGGAAAAGTGTTCTGTAGAGTGACAAATCACTCGTCTCTATCAGGTAGTCTGATGAACAACTCTGGGTTTGACAGATAATGTAACACTATTGCCAGCGCCCCTGCGTGATTTCCCTTCCCCCACCATGCAGGGACCCTTGCATACCCACTGTTCCGGCCTTGTGGTGTGGTCCTCTTCTGCTGGCATGTCTCCTGCTTGTGCACACCGCACTTCCTGGCAACACGCGTGCGTTCCCCCATTCTTAAAGGGGCAGCGTGTGCTTATAATAAAATGCCACCAGCGAATTTAGTCTCAGAGTACACCTGCTTGATGGCTCCCAGCCAATAGCTAGGAGGAGTCTTGTATAAAAGACTTCCTCCCCCTTAGGGAGTCGTCGATATTCATTATATTCATATCACAATATTCATTAGTGTGTAGTTTTTCCTACTAGTGAGTTGTGAAGTCCCCTGGTTCCGGAGTGGTCAGTGTCCTGAACCCGAATCCCTGGTCCTCTTGTGTCCAGAGTCCTGAATCCGAATGTGCCCTGTTTAACCCTTGATCTTGCAGATGTAACTGTACAAACAGCTGAAAAGAGCTGTTGAAAGCTGCATTGTTATGTCTGCATCATGTGAGAGACCTGCCTGTACTCTCTGGCATAAAAAAAGAATTATCAACATTAATCACATAGTTTTTTATTATGCCACCATAAAAATCATTGATATTGGCAGCAGGATCTGTAAATGTGAATGCCACACATAGCAAAATTTAAGGAAGTAGACAACAATGATCTTCCATACCTGGGAGAAGGGTTTCTTTTAAATGTTGGCTACTTACCACCAATCCTGTTTCTTCCTCTCTGTGACTATAGCTACCATCATGCCTAGAGCTGGCTTACTAGACAACACTAGTTGCACCCAGAGCTTGCTCTTAAGCTGGTTATATGCAGGATTGGCCAGTGAAATTTTAACAATTGGATTCTTTTCTCCCTCAACATCATCTGTTTCGGAAGGTGTAAGGGAGCACTGTCAGGAGAAGAATGGCAATTCTTAAAAGGGCTTTCAAGGACAGGTTTTGTGCAAGCCACTCTGTCTAACAGGCCACAAAGAAAGCTTGGCCTCCACCCGTCAATTTTATTGGATTCTGGACTTATGCAGAGCCCTTTGGGTTGAGTCCATAGAGTTGCTACTGTGTGATAGAGCGGGCTGGCAGAAAGCTGGTCATTACAAAAAGTTTAGGATCAAGAACAAAATCATATGGCAGTAGGAAAGTCTATTTACTATCTGAGGTCAAAGGACAGGAATAGCAAATTATGTCAGAGCAATGCAAAGAAGTGAACCAGTCAATAAAACCTACAATTGGCAACCTTAAGTAGATATATTGGATTTAAATAATGTCTAGTCTCTCCCAAGAATCAGGGAGTAAATAACAATGTGGATGAATTAACCCCCAAGTCTGAGAATACTAAACAGAACTTGCCACCTCCTGTCGCTTCCAGATCAAAAATATTTCCAGAATCCGTCCTTTCCTCAACCATCAATCTACTAAAATGCTTGTGCGTGCCCTCATCATCTCCCGCCTTGACTACTACAACATTGTCCTCTGTGGCCTACCTGCTAAGAGTCTCGCACCGCTCCAGCCCATACTTAACTCTGCTGCCTGACTAGTTCATCTCTCACATCACTACTCCTCCGCTACTCCCCTTTGCAATTCTCTTCATTGGCTCCCAATTCCCCAGCGTTTCCAGTTCAAACTACTAACACTGACCTTCAAAGCCATCCATAATCTGTCTCCTCCGTACATCTCTGAACTAATTTCCCAATATCTTCCCTCACGTAATCTCCGGTCCTCCCAAGATGTCGTTCTCTCGTCCACACTTATTCGTTCGTCACCCAATCACCTCCAAGACTTCTCCTGAGTATCCCCCATCCTCTGAAATTCTGTGCCTCAACACATCAGATTATCCACCACATTATCCGTCAAAAGGAACCTGAAAACCCATCTCTTCAAGAAATCCTACAGCCTGTAAAGACCGTGCTGCCACCTCACCACCATCGGAGCTACTGCAACTCCCTCAACCTACTATCTTCTTCCCCGTCATATTGTAGAATGTAAGCCTGCAAGGGCAGGGTCCTCTGCCCTCTGTATCAGTCTATCATTGTTAGTTTGCTTATTGTCAATTATATCTGTAATTTGTATTTAACCCCTTCTCATGTACAGCACCATGGAAACAATGGTGCTACATAAATAAATAATAATAATTTAAAAAAACTGCTCCATCATCTCTCTGCCTTGCCCACAATAAAGGTGCAGTGCCGCCAAGTGTCATAAGCAGAAGGCACGAGTACAGATATGGATGTCATAGAAGGCTCCTATGTACATTAGTTGGTTGGCAGATCCAGCTGAAATCCTACCAGGTTTGTTTATCTAGGTGTACTTAGATAGTGATTGGCAGCCCGCTTAATCTAATAGTATGGGCGTCACTAATAGGCTGGTAGCCAGACGCCGTGCATTACCTGTGTGTGACCAGCGCCCTATACAAGCGGGTTTTGTGCAATTTAATACTGAGCAATGACCCCTCCATGAATTGATAGGCTGTGAGTTGTCTCATCAGTATTTTGCACCTGTGTTGCCGCCATTTTTACTATATGGATTTGCTGCATCCTGGTAGTGCATTAGTTCTAAGATTAGGACAGGTAAATGCTGCTGCCCTTTTTTTTTGCTGGGTTAATGCTTGAATTTTTGGAGAATTTTTTCATCCTCTTTTGGTGGCTTTGCTTTTAATTTTAGTGATAGGACTGGCAATTGTGGGTATCCTTGACGTGGGTTATTATTATTATTATTATTATTATTATTTATTATTATAGCGCCATTTATTCCATGGCGCTTTACATGTGAGGAGGGGTATACATAATAAAACAAGTACAATAATCTTGAAAAATACAAGTCACAACTGGTACAGGAGGAGAGAGGACCCTGCCCGCGAGGGCTCACAATCTACAAGGGATGGGTGAGGATACAGTAGGTGAGGGTAGAGCTGGCCGTGCAGCGGTTTGGTCAATCGGTGGTTACTGCAGGTTGTAGGCTTGTCGGAAGAGGTGGGTCTTCAGGTTCTTTTTGAAGGTTTCGATGGTAGGCGAGAGTCTGATATGTTGTGGTAGAGCATTCCAGAGTAGGCGGGATGCACGAGAGAAATCTTGTATGCGATTGTGGGAAGAGGAGATAATAGGGGAGTAGAGAAGGAGATCTTGTGAGGATCGGAGGTTGCGTGCGGGAAAGTACCGGGAGACGAGGTCACAGATGTATGGAGGAGACAGGTTGTGGATGGCTTTATATGTCATGGTTAGGCTTTTGTACTGGAGTCTCTGGGTGATGGGGAGCCAGTGCAGGGATTGACAGAGGGGAGAGGCCGGGGAATAGCGGGGGGACAGGTGGATTAGTCGGGCAGCAGAGTTTAGAATAGATTGGAGGGGTGCAAGAGTGTTAGAGGGGAGGCCACAGAGCAGGAGGTTACAGTAGTCAAGGCGGGAGATGATGAGGGCATGGACTAGGGTTTTTGCAGATTCTTGGTTTAGGAATGTGCGGATCCGTGAAATATTTTTGAGTTGGAGGCGGCAGGAAGTGGAAAGGGTTTGGATATGTGGTTTAAAGGAGAGATCAGTGTCAAGGATTACCCCAAGACAGCGGGCTTGTGGGACTGGGGAGAGTGGGCAGCCGTTTACTGTAATGGATAGGTTCGTTGGGGAGATCGCGTGAGATGGGGGAAAGATGATGAATTCTGTTTTGTCCATGTTAAGTTTTAGAAATCTAGTGGAGAAGAAGGATGAAATAGCAGACAGACATTGAGGGATTCTGGTTAGTAGGGAGGTGATATCTGGTCCAGAGATGTAGATCTGTGTGTCGTCAGCATAGAGATGATACTGAAAGCCGTGAGATTCTATGAGCTGTCCCAGGCCAAAGGTGTAAATGGAGAAGAGCAGGGGTCCTAGAACTGAACCTTGCGGGACTCCGACAGATAGGGGGCGAGGTGAGGAGGTGGTGTGTGAGTGGGAGACGCTGAATGTACGGTCAGTTAGGTATGATGAGATCCAGGATAGGGCCAATTCTGTGATGCCAAGGGATGAGAGGGTCTGCAGCAGCAGAGAATGGTCCACTGTGTCAAAGGCAGAGGACAGGTCCAGGAGGAGGAGGACAGAGTAGTGTCGCTTGCTCTTGGCGGTTAATAGGTCATTGGTGACCTTAGTTAGGGCAGTTTCAGTGGAGTGGTGTGACCGGAAGCCTGATTGAAAGCGGTCGAAGGAGCAGGAAGATAGATGGGAGGACAGTTCAATATGGACATGTTGTTCCAGTAGTTTTGAGGCAAAGGGGAGAAGTGATATAGGGCGATAGCTAGATACAGAGGATGGGTCAAGAGAGGGCTTTTTGAGGATAGGTGTGATTGTGGCATGTTTAAAGCTTGAGGGGAAAATGCCAGTTGTTAGTGATAGGTTAAAGAGATGGGTTAGGGTTGGGATGAAGACTGTGGTGAGGTTTGGCATGAAGTGGGATGGGAGTGGGTCAAGTGCACAGGTGGTGAGATGCGATCTTGAGAGTAGAGTGGAGAGTCCGTCTTCTGTAATGGTGGAGAAGTTGGTTTTGGAGGTGGAGGGCTGGGTAGTTGGGAGGAAGGGTTCTGGGGGTTGTTTACTAAAATTGTCTCTGATGTTCTCAATTTTCTGCTTGAAAAATGAGGCGAAGTCTTCAGCTGAGATGAGTGGGGAGGGAGGAGGTGCTGGGGGACGGAGGAGAGAGTTGAAGGTGTTGAATAACTGTTTGGGGTTGTGAGACAGGGAGGATATGAGAGATGAGAAGTAGGTTTGTTTTGCTGTGGCGAGCATGGTTTTGAAAGCAGTGAGGGACTGTTTGAATGCGATGAAGTGCTCGATGGAGTGGGATCTTTTCCATCTGCGCTCAGCAGCTCTGGAAGCTCGCCTCAGTTCTTTTGTCATGCTGGTGTGCCAGGGTTGTCTGTTGATTTTGCGAGCTTTGGTATGTGTGAGAGGGGCAAGAGATTCCAAAGCTGCAGCTATTGTGGTGTTATATAGAGCGGCAGCATCATCCGCATTGTGTAGGGAGCTTATGTCTGTGAGAGGGAGGAGGGATTCAGAGAGTGAGTGAAGATCAAGGTGTTTAAGATTTCTGCGAGGGTGTGAGAGTTTGTGGGGTGGGGGTTGTAGACAAGGAGTGGAAAGGGAAGAGAATGTAAGTAGGTTGTGGTCAGAAAGAGGAAGAGGTGAGTTTGAGAGGTTAGATAGGGAGCAGAGGCGGGTGAGAATGAGGTCCAGTGTGTGACCATCTTTGTGGGTGGCTGTAGAAGACCATTGAGTGAGGTCAAAGGAGGAAGTGAGAGATAGAAGTTTAGTGGCAGCTGAGAGGGAAGTGTCAATGGGGATGTTGAAGTCGCCCATGATGATAGTGGGGATGTCAGCGGCGAGGAAGTGGAGTAGCCAGGTGGTGAAGTGGTCGAAGAAGGTGGTGGCTGGCCCTGGGGGACGGTAGATGACAGCCAGTTGGAGGTTGGAGGGGGAGTAGATGCGCACAGAGTGCACCTCAAAGGAAGGGAGGATAACAGAGGGTGGCAGTGGGATTGGGGTGAAGGAGCAGTTATCTGACAGGAGAAAACCAACTCCTCCGCCATGCTTGCTGCTGGGGCGGGGTGTGTGAGAAAGGTGGAAGCCACCGTAAGAAAGTGCCGCAGGGGAGGCTGTGTCAGAAGGGGTGAGCCAGGTTTCAGTGATGCCGAGGAAGGAGAGTTTGTTATTGATAAAGAGGTCATGGATAAATGGAAGTTTATTGCAGACAGAGCGTGCGTTCCACAGTGCTCCAGATAGGGAAATTGGGGGAGCGGGGGCAGGATGAATGGGTATGAGGTTACTGTGGTTGCGAGGATGTGTAGAGGATCGTGGCAGGGGATTAGAAATGAATGTGGGGATGTGATGAGGAGGGCCAGGATTTGGGGATATGTCGCCAGCAATGAGGAGCAGCAGACAGAGCGTTAGAAGGTGTGAGCTGGATAGGTCGTGATGTGGCCGTGTGTGGCTGGCGAGAAAGGATTGTATGTGGAGGAATAGTTCTGTGGAGGAGGTGAGATGACTGGGGAGGATGGAGGGAGAAATGACTAGTTCTTTACTGGGTGGAGGGACTACAGGAGATAGGAAGAAATAGAGTAGTATGGGGGTGAATGGGTTGCGATGTTGCATATCTTGGCTAAAATATCTACCAATACCTCATATATTATGAATCTTTTTGCACTTCACTTTTCAGGGTACAGCCTGGCCCATCATTTTTGGCCTTGTAAACTGGGGTGTTTGTTCTCATGGGGTACACTTAGATAGCACTGGGCAGCCCGCCTAATCTAATAGTATGAGCGTCACTAATAGGCTGTAAGCCAGATACTGTGCATTACCTGTGTGTGAACAGCGCCCTATACAAGTCAATTTTGTGCAATTTAACACTAAGCAGTCACCCCGTCCATGAATTGATAGGCTGTGAGTGGTTGTCTCATCAGTATTTTGCACTTGTGTTGCCGCCATCTTTACTACATGGGTTTGCTGCATCCTGAGAGTGCATTTCTGAGACCTGGGCAGGTAAGCACTGCTGCACTTTTTTAGTGTGTTAATTCCAGTTGCTTTGGCAGCAGTTAAATGAAGCCTTTTGGTTCTGGTGCAAAGTATTTTGAAGTTTATTATTCATCCAGCAAAGTCCACAGTAACACAAAACAGCCTCTCTTCAGATCAAAGGTAGAAATAAACAAACAGTCTTTGATGCAACAAAGCACGGGCTCATCCACTTAGCATCTTGTCTGCTCCTAGTCAGCCTTTGGCAAGGACTGACCAGCATATAACAGGTCTTTCCACCTCACAACGCAGAGTAATAGGCTATTCCAAGACCTGGAATTGGAAGTTAGGGAGCAGCCGATCCCACCCAACTCTTTCAGCTACTCCTAAGACCTGGACCTAAAAATCCAAGGCCATAAAAAAAACCTCTCAGCACTATCTGTGCTTGAGCCAGCTTTCCGAGTTTCACATCACCGAAGCTAAGCACCTCGGTGACACATACACTCCCTCCAGAACTTGTTCTACTGCAACCTTATAGAATATGTTTTTATATGACCTATAGGGATATACGCTGATTCTATCAGGTCAAGTGAACAGAGTAGTGTTGCAGCTCCCTGCACAGTGGTCAAAAGCATTGCTGTGCAAGTAAACAGTCTTAATACTTTACTTGTTGTGTGGCACCTTATTTCTAGGGACTGATAGAGGTTTTGGCTGTTGAACTCCACCAATAGTGGGAAGACACCTTAGTGGGATGTAGCAGTTTTACTTTGCTACAATTTAAATACATTTTTTACAGATGAAAAATATATACGGTACTTTTTATCTATTTGTTGGATAATAACACAGCTTTAAAAAAAACAAAAAAAACTAACCTAAGTATACACTATACTTAGGTATGTAGCCAGCATGCATTATTTCCAATTGAGTGTACTCTAGCGTACTTGACCAAGTATAACAAATATAATGCATTGTGTGAATAGAATGAACGGCTGAGCGATAAACAGACAAATTATCATTTCTCATTCAAATTGTTCTCCCTCCATTAAAAGTAATGGCTCTCGTTTGTGTGATACAATTTATCTCTATAATGTAAATGCTTGCCTTCATATCCTTATCATTATAGTAGTAATATGACAAACAGTAAGATTATAACATACACTGTGTGCAGAATTATTAGGCAAGTTGTATTTTAGAGGATTATTTTTATTATTGATCAACAACTATGTTCTCAGTCAACCCAAAAGACTCATAAAGATCAAAGCTTAATATTTTTGGAAGTTGGAGTGTTTTTTTTAGATTTGGCTATCTTAGGAGGATATCTGTTTTTGCAGGTAACTATTACTGTGCAGAATTATTAGCCAACTTAATAAAAATCAAATATATTCCCATCTCACTTGTTTATTTTCACCAGGTAAACCAATATAACTGCACAAAATTTAGAAATAAACATTTCTGACATGCAAAAACAAAACCCCCCAAAATTAGTGACCAATATAGCCACCTTTCTTTATAATGACACTCAGCAGCCTTCCATCCATAGATTCTGTCAGTTGCTTGATCTGTTTACGACCAACATCACGTGCAGCAGCCACCACAGCCTCCCAGACACTGTTCCGAGAGGTGTACTGTTTTCCCATTTTATGAGGGACCACAGGTTCTCTATGGGGTTCAGATCAGGTGAACAAGGGGGCCATGTCATTTTTCCTTCTTTGAGACCTTTACTGGTCATGTTTTTTTGAATGATACCGACTTCTACCTGTACCACTGCTTGAAGAAGTTGTCTTCCAGAAACTGGCAGTAGGTCAGGGAGTTGAGCTTCACTCCATCCTCAACCCAAAAAGGTCCCACAAGTTCATCTTTGATGATGCCAGCCGATACCAGTACCCCACCTCCACCTTGCTGGCGTCTGAGTCGGAGTGAAGCTCTCTGCCCTTTACTGATCCAGCCTCTGGCCCATCCATTTGGCCCATCAAGAGTCACTCTCATTTCATCAGTCCATAAAACCTTTGAAAAGTAAATCTTAAGATATTTCTTGGCCCAGTCTTGACGCTTTATCTTATGTTTCTTGTTCTTACCTTGGCCATGTCCCTGAGTATCGCATACCTTGTGCTTTTTGTTACTCCAGTAACGTTGCAGCTCTGAAATCTGGCAAAACTGTTGGCAAATGGCATCTTGACAGCTTCACGCTTGATTTTCCTCAATTCATGGGCAGTTGTTTTGCGCCTTTTTTGCCCAACATGCTTCTTGCGACCCTGTTGGCTATTTGCCATGAGACGCTTGATTGTTCGGTGATCATGCTTCAAAAGTTTGGCAATTTCAAGACTGCTGCCTCCCTCAGCAAGATATCTCACAATTTTGGACTTTTCAGAGCCCGTCAAGTCTCTCTTTTGACCCATTTTGCCAAAGGAAAGGAAGTTGCCTAATAATTAAGCACACCTTATATAGGGTTTTGATGTCAATAGACAACACCCCTCCTCATTACAGAGATGCACATCAGCTGATTTACTTAATTGGTAGTTGGCTCTCAAGCCTGAACAGCTTGGAGTAGGACATGTATAAAAAGTATCATGTGATCAAAATACAACTTGCCTAATAATTCAGCACACAGTGTAAAGAGGTGGAAATTTGTCAAGCTAAACTCAGTCATGACTTGAACTAGACAATCTAAAGATGTGCCAGATTTATCAAACGAGCATCGACCATTATAAGAAATCTTGTTCGTGTGTTTTCTAGCAGTCTACAAGCTTACAGACAATATCCAACTCAAGCGACTTTTCAGGCAACAGGGCAGCCAATCTCTCAATATACAAGCCTCTTGCACACTTTCACAAATGTACACAGGTAAGGCTTGCATAACACACTATTCACACTTTCACAAATACTGTAAATGGATGCCTCAGGCCCCACAGGCCTTACATTTTCTTTAGCCAGCTTAGTGATGATACTCTGCCAAAACTTCGATCTGCTGCTCTGCTCCTTTTTCAACTTCATGCGCAGCTGCCACTCAAGCACAATGCCACTGCACACAAATTCCAGCTGACTGATAGCTCCTCAGTGGACGATATAAAAGCCTACTTGCTCTCAAAAGTCTCAGCAGCTCTATCAGGCACTTTATTGGCCACTTCATATAGAAGTCTACCAGTCCAATCCAAGTTAGGTACACAAAGTGCTTAGAAGATGGGGTACAAAATTACACAGTATATATACGTTATTGCATATAATCAAATTCCATATGGTCTATATATTCAAACTAAGAATATGTCTCATTTCAGTTGTCAGAAATGAGGCATGCTATACTTTTCTACATAAGAGCAGGGTGTAAAGTTTACCCACCCTTACATGCAGATTGGTGAGGCAAGTTGATGCTTATACGCAGTAAAGCATTGAAACTCTTATATGGGTAATTCATAAGAGCATTGGATGTGATCCCCTATAGATAACTATTAGCTTTGTTTACATACAGTGGGGGAAATAATTATTTGATTCCTTGCTGATTTTGTAAGTTTGCCCACTGACAAAGACATAAACAGTCTATAATTTTAAGGGTAGGTTAATTTTAATATTGAGAGATAGAATAGCAAAAACAAATTCCAGAAAATCACATTGCATAAATATTATAAATTTATGTGCATTTTGCAGAGAGAAATAAGTATTTGATCCCTGACCAACCATTAAGAGTTCTGCTACACACCAGTTAGACGCTTCTAATCAACTCACTACCTGCATTAAAGACAGCAGTCTTATTTAGTCACCTTTATAAAAGACTCCTGTCCACAGACTCAATTAATCAGTCAGACTCTAACCTCTAAAAGATGGGCAAGACCAAACAGCTTTATAAGGATGTCAGGGACAATATCATAGAACTGCACAAAGCCGGAATGGGCTACACAACCATAAGTAAGACGCTGGGTGAGAAGGAGACAACTATTGGTGCAATAATAAGAAAATGGAAGAATTACAAAATGACTGTCAATCGACATCGATCTGGGGCACCATGCAAAATCTCACCTCATGGGGTATCCTTGATCATGAGGAAGATGAGATATCAACCTAAAACTACACGGGGTTAACTTGTTAATGATCTCAAGGCAGGGGGACCACAGTCACCAAGACAGTCATTGGTAACATATTACGCCGTAAAGGTTTAAAATCCTGCAGTGCCCGCAGGATCCCTCTGCTCAAGAAGGCACATGTGCAGGCCCATCTGTAGTTTGCCAATGAACACCTGGATGATACTGTGAGTAATTGGGAGAAGGTGCTGTGGTCAGATTAGACAAAAATTGAGGTCTTTGGTATTAGCTCAACTCGCTGTGTTTGGAGGAAGAGAAATGACCCAAAGAAAACCATCCCCACTGTCAGGCATGGAGGAGGAAACATTATGTTTTGGGGGTGTTTCTCTGCTAGGACAACTTCTGCAAGTCTGCAACTTCTGCACCCCCCGGGTGTTTTCTTCTTGTGGTGTTGGTGTGATGTCATTTATTGATAATGCTCACTGTCAAAAAGTTTTTTCTAATCTGTATCTTCTCCCTTCCAGTTTTATTTCATTGCTTCTCATGTTTCCATGTGCAAATGAGAATAATGATGATCCCTCTACACTGTGACATCCCTTCAGATATTTGTAGAAAGCTATTAAGTCTCCTCTTAGCCTTCTTTTTGATAGCTAAACATCCCCAGATCCTTTAACTGTTCCTCCTGCAGTCCACTCACCATCCTGATAGCTCTTCTCTGAACTGAACTCTCCAATTTTTCGATGTCTTTTTTAAAATGTGGTGCCCAGAACTGGACACAGTATTCCAGATAAGGTCTGAACAAGGACGAGTAGAGGGAGATAAATACTTCACATGATCTTGACTCTAAGCATCTCTTAATACATCCCAGAACTGTGGTTGCCTTTTTTGCTGCTGCATCACACTGTTGACTCTTGTGCATCTGTGATCTATTAGTATACCCAAATCTTTTTCAAAGGAGCTATTACTTAGTTCTATTCCTCCCATTTTCTCCCCGTGGTTGTGTGGGTTTCCTCTAGGAACTCCAGTTTCCTCTCACACTCAAAACGCACACTGATAGGTAATTTAGATTGCTAGCCTCAATGGGGACAGTGATGCAGATGACTGTAAAGTACTGTGGAATGGATGGTGCTATATGAGTGAGTCAAATAAATAAAATTGGTCATGTGTTCAATACTCATTTCACCTGCTGGCCATATATTCTGTATATGTAAAATGTGCTTGTAGTGTATGGTCCAGATACCCATACATATATGTATATATTATTGGACCATGGACCATACACAACTAGCACATTTTACCTTTTGTGTCCCCCCTATTTCCTCACAGAATGTAAGATTCCGAACAGGGCCCTCACTCCTCTTGTTTGAATTGTTGAACACTGTATTGTTGTGAAAAATCTTATATATTTTGTACATGGCCCCTGTGATTTGTAAAGTGCTGCAGAATATGTTGGTATTATAAAAATGTAATCATTATTCTTATTTTACTTTGCACCAACAAGGAAAAGGATAAAAATATTTAAAAAATGCACTAATTGTTCCAAGAGAAACACAGAGTTCACAAGTTAAAACTTTAAGGAACCCTGGCTACACTACATGGAAGTAAGAAAGAGGAAACTATCCCCGGCTGCCTTCAGATTCCTGAGGAGGCACATGCTTAAAAGCCCTCAAATGACTGCAAAAAACCTGCAGTAACATTTCGAGACAAAAGGTGCTGAGGTTTCAGTTTGCATAATAAGGTGCATATTAAATGGTGAAGTTCTCCAAGCCCAACCTCCAAGACTTACATTTTTACTGACCCACATGCATAAGAAGTGTCCAATATTTTGAATCTCATAGAAACAAGCCACATTTGTTTTGGGTTTCTGTACCTTAGAGTGATGAAGCAGAGCTGGAACTATTCGGGCCTAAAGATCACCAGGATGTCTGGAGGAGGAAAAATAAAGTTCATGCTGAAAAGACACCCTGCCTACAGTGAAGAATGGTGGTGGCTCTGGAGCTGCTTTGTTTCTTCTGGTTCTGGAACCTTGCAATGTGTAGAGGGCATATTGAATTCAACCAAGCATAGGGAAATATTAGAATTAAATGGCATGCATGCTGTGAGGAAGCTGAAGCTTGCACATCATTAGATCTTTGAACAGGTCAGTGATCTCAAGAATCTCAAAGTCCCCTAAGGCTTGATTTCAAAAGAAATCCTAGAAGATTCTAGAATGCTCATCAATGTCACCTCACTTCACCCCTTAAGGTACCTTCACACATAACGATATCGTTAAGGATATCGTTGCAACATCACGCTTTTTTGTGACGTAGCAACGATCCCGCTAACGATATCTTTATGTGTGACAGCGACCAACGATAAGGCCCCTGCTGGGAGATCGTTGGTCGTGGGGAATGATCAGGACCTTTTTTTGGTCTAGCGATGTGTTCACCTGTAACCAGGGTAAACATCGGGTAACTAAGTGCAGGGCCGCGCTGTGCTCTGCTTTACGGCCAGCAATGACAGTCAGTGGAGGGAAGCTCTCGGCAGCAGCGCGTGCATTAGCAGCGCTCCTGCCAAAAGCAGTTTTAACCCTGTGGACGCTGGGGGACATGACAGACATCAGAATTTGAGTATGTAGTGTTTTTTTTTTTTTTACTTTTACAATGGTAACCAGGGTAAATATCGGGTTACTAAGCGCGGCTCTGCACTTAGTAACCCGATGTTTACCCTGGTTACCCAGGGACTTCGGCATCGTTGAAGACAGTTTCAACGATGCCGAAGTCTTTCCCCGGATCGTTGGTCGCTGGAGAGAGCTGTCTGTGTGACAGCTCCCCAGCGACCACACAACGACTTACCAACGATCACGGCCAGGTCGTATCGCTGGTCGTGATCGTTGGTAAATCGTTTAGTGTAATGGTACCTTTAGAATATTTTTGGTAGCAGGATTGTAGCAGTTCACTCACCACTTAATACACAATAATTGGTCCTGGTTTGCCTTTTTGCTCTGGGGAAACGCACCCCAAATCCTGGACCTTTCTACTTTTGAAAGCATTTACAACAGATGCATCCAATAAAGGATATTTACATAAATGATAGGTTTTTGCTATACTGACAGCAATGTAATCTATGGATATGAGATATTCTGAATAAATCCAAGTTAATCATCTCCACGTGCCTTTTGGGGTGCAGTTCCTTCCATTCACTAGGGATCCTACCGGCATCTAAAAGCAAAGAGAGTAGAGATCCATTAGGCCGATCTTATACAACAAGATTCATCTTCTTTATGCCAAGAACTGGCATGAAGACAAATTTATGTTTGTCATTTCACAAATATCAATTAAGCTCCAACAAAAATATTTAAAACTTTGTCATATACATTTATTACCAATTTTCACCGACCATCCCTTCCATTTTATATCAGAATATTGGATTGTAAATTGTGGGCTCATGGATAAGGATTGGGGAGGTCTTTATGATATATTTGATGTCTGAGTATATTGTTTGCTTTTTTCATTTAGGCCCACAGAGACCTTTATGAAATTATCTGAAAACACCAGAAGGAATTCAACAAATGATGATCCTACGATATGCCAAAGATGTAAAAAGATCACATTGGTGGAATTGTCTGATCTGTGATCTGAAGCACTCATGAGTTACAGATGTACAGATGTACTCTATAGAGCTCGTTAAGGCACTTTACCCAAATGACATTTGCCTATAGGCTGGAAACCTGTAAGCAAAGTGCTATTGATCTAAATGGTCCTTTTCTTAAAGTGCTGTTGAAAGGGGTTAAGAGCGCTTCAAAGATTTCATGTTCTAGAAATCAGTCCGATATGAGGTTTTCTACTTGCTTGAATGGTACACAGTATCATTGACATATACATTATTATTATTATTATTTATTTATATAGCACCATTGATTCCATGGTGCTGTACATGAGAAGGGGTTACATACAAGTTACAAATATCACATACAGTAAACAAACTAACAATGACGGACTGATACAGACGGGCGAGGACCCTGCCCTTGCGGGCTTACATTCTACAGGATTATGGGGAAGGAGACAGTAGGTTGAGGCTTGCAAGAGCTCCGGTGTTGGTGAGGCGGTAGCTCCGGTGTTGGTGAGGCGGTAGCTCCGGTGTTGGTGAGGCGGTAGCTTCGATAGTGATGAGGCAGCAGCGGTGTCAGTGCAGGCTGTAGGCTTTCCTGAAGAGATGAGTTTTCAGGTTCCGTCTGAAGGATCCGACTGTGGTTGATAGTCGGACGTGTTGGGGCAGAGTGTTCCAGAGGATGGGGGATATTCGGGAGAAGTCTTGGAGGCGATTGGATGAGGAGCGAATAAGTGTGGAGGAGAGAAGGAGGTCTTGGGAGGACCGGAGATCACGTGAGGGAAGATATCGAGAGATTAGTTCAGAGATATATGGAGGAGACAGGTTGTGGATGGCTTTGTAGGTCAGTATTAGCAATTTGAACTGGATACGCTGAGGGAATGGGAGCCAGTGAAGAGATTTGCAGAGGGGGGAAGCGGAGGAGTAGCGAGGAGAGAGATGGATTAGTCGGGCAGCAGAGTTAAGGATGGACTGGAGAGGTGCAAGGGTGTTAGCAGGGAGGCCACAGAAAAGGATGTTGCAGTAGTCAAGGCGGGAAATGATGAGGGCGTGCACAAGCATTTTAGTAGATTGGGGGTTGAGGAAAGGACGGATCCTGGAGATATTTTTGAGCTGGAGGCGACAGGAGGTGGAAAGAGCTTGGATGTGTGGTTTGAAGGACAGGGCAGAGTCGAAGGTTACTCCGAGGCAGCGGACTTCGGGTACAGGGGAAAGCATGATGTCATTCACTGCGATAGATAGGTCAGGTAAGGAAGATTTGTGGGATGGAGGAAAGATGATGAGTTCAGATTTGTCCACATTGAGTTTGAGGAAGCGAGATTCTGGACAGCAGAGCGGTGACGTCTGGGCCAGAGAGGTAGATCTGAGTGTCATCAGCATAGAGGTGGTACTGGAATCCATGGGACTTTACATATTTCCTTATCTAATGTGTATTGTAGAAGGCCTACAAATGGCATACTGAAAACAATTTGACTAGTGTTTCAGGGAATGATATGCCTTACATTAAAGTCAATAGTTCAGAAAAAGCACTAGGCCTAGGTATATGGCACTTCCAATATCAATATAACCAAAGAAGAACATATAAGGAAGTCACACGCCCAATATAAAAGTCCATACAAATGTTATTAATATATTATAACATTAACATACATGTAAATATAATTATAAAAAGGAACACAGACAAAGACACTGCCAACACGGGCATGTACCAAGAATAAGCACCATACAATATAAACAGATATTCAGTATACGTAGAAAACAGCCACTATCATAAATAAATTCACCATTGATATATCCAATAGGGGTGACATAGATCAACGTGCATAAATAAATGCTACTAGATTATACCATCATATTTAAATAAAAATATACGAGCAAAGAATATTTTGTTAAAGAGCGTATACACAATACAAGATTTATCTTGGCTACGTCTACAAAAGGTGCTAGGTGTTCAAAGTACTTAGTGCCTCTGTCAACATTATCCGCTAGCCTCAAAAAATATTTAATGCATGTGTGTCAGTAGCTCCATAACGGTAAAAAAGTGCTATAGTGCAATACATGTATGAATTTATTTATGACTAGATGGCAGCCCGATTCTAAAGAATCGGGAGTCTAGAATCCATATATACTTTATTTATTCAAATGTAAGAATAATACAATTAATAAATAATAGTAAGAAAGAACAAAAAATGGCTGCACTTACCAGCTCTTGACAATTCTTGTTAGCTCTGTGTCATTAGTATCCTTACTATTAGAGCTCATGTTGGCTAAGCTAAACAGCTTTAAGCGTGGTGGTGGCAAACAACAGGTTAATAAGAGGCAGTGTCAGGTAGTAGGAAAATAGCCAGTTAATAATAGGCAATAGTTCTTTGCAGGAATGCAGATATTAATAAATAGGCAGTTTATATTGCAGAGAAATTGCTGGGCAATAATGGACAATGTCCTTATGTGGCAAATAATAGAGCAATATACCCAATGTGGCAAAGAAGAGGTTAATAAACGGCAGTCTCTCAGTATAACAGTCAGTGAATAATAGGCAGTATATGGAGAAAACACCAAACAAAAGTTCAAAATTGGTGTGAAAATGTCACTGAACCACTTCACAACTAAATATATATAGTTTTGGTAAATGGTATTATCATTTTTTTGACGAAATTCGGCAGGAGCTTGAAGAGCAACGTCACTGGGCCCGCCTCCACGCAGTAGAAACTTGCTGTGAGGTAAAAATTCAAAAATCACACCAAAATGGCGGGCGGAGTGTGTCACAGTACGGCACGTTTCTGATTGGTCGCTCGCAGCAGGCGGCAACCAATCAGACACTGGACACTGTTGACGTCACTTATCTCCGGACATTAGCTCTGGACATTAGCTCCGGACATTATCTCCGGACATTAGCTCCGGACAGGAAGTTGGCACAAATTGCAGGAAGTAGTATTCTAGGCAATTATATATTAGATAGTGGCTGTTTTCTACATATACTGAATATCTGTTTATATTGTATGGTGCTTATTCTTGGTACATGCCCGTGTTGGCAGTGTCTTTGTCTGTGTTCCTTTTTATAATTATACTAGCTGAAGAGCCCGGCGTTGCCTGGGCATAGTAAATATCTGTGGTTAGTTATAGCACGTCACTTCTCTTATTTTCCCATCACGCCTCTCATTTTCCCAATCACATCTTTAATTTTCCCCCTCACATCTCTCATTTTCTCCCTCACACCTCTCATTTTCTCCCTCACTCCTCTCATTCCCGCCTAACACTTGTCATTTCAATCTCACATCTGTCATTTTCCGATCACTACACTATTTTCCCTCACTCCTCTCATTTTGCACTCACACCTTTTCATTTTCACCTCACACCTCTCATTTTCACCTCAGTATATACATGTTTGTCATCTCCCTTATATATAGTATACACCTGTATGTCATCTCCTGTATATAGTATATACCTGTATGTCATCTCCCCTGTATATAGTATATACCTGTATGTCATCTCCTCCTATATATAGTATATACCTGTATGTCATCTCCTCCTATATATAGTATATACCTGTATGTCATCTCCTCCTATATATAGTATATATCTGTGTGTCATCTCCTCCTGTATATAGTATATACCTGTATGTCATCTTCTATATATAGCATATACCTGTATATCATCTCCTCCTGTATATAGTATATACCTGTAGGTAATCTGCTCCTGTATATAGTATATACCTGTGTGTCATCTCCTCCTGTATATAGTATATACCTGTATGTCATCTCCTCCTGTATATAGTATGTACCTGTATGTCATCTCCTCCTTTATATAGTATATACCTGTGTGTCATCTCTCCTGTATATAGTATATATCTGTGTGTCATCTCCCCTGTATATAGTATATACCTGTGTGATCTCCTGTATTATACCTCGTTAACACGTTATTTGCTCAGTATTTTTACCTCAGTAATTGTAAGATAATTTGGCAGCCTGATAAATCCCCAGCCAACAGGAAGCCCTCCCCCTGGCAGTATATATTAGCTCACACATACACATAATAGGTTATGTGACTGACAGCTGCTGTATTTCCTATATGGTACATTTGTTGCTCTTGTAGTTTGTCTGCTTATTAATCAGAATTTTATTTTTGAAGGCTAATACCAGACTTGTGTGTGTTTTATGGCGAGTTTCGTTTGTCAAGTTGTGTGTGTTGAGTTGTGTGTGGCGACATGCATGTAGCGACTTTTGTGAGATGAGTTTTGTGTGGCAACATGCGTGTAGCAACTTTTTGTGTGTCGAGTTGCATGTGACAGGTTAGTGTAGCAAGTTGTGTGCAGCAAGTTTTGCGCATGGCGAGTTTTGCGTGTGGTGAGTTTTATGTCTGGTGCCTTTTGAGTATGTGCAAGTTTTGTGTGAGGCAACTTTTGCATGTGTTGCAAATTTTGTGCATGTGGCAATTTTTCCGCATGTGCAAGTTTTGCGTGTGGCGAGTTTTCCATGAGGTGAGTTTTGCACTTGTGGCGAGTTTTGCGTGAGCCTATTTTTTGCATGTGGCGAGTTTTGCGCGTGGTGAGTTTTGAGCGGCGACTTTTGTGTTTCGACTTTTATGTGGCGAGGTTGGTGTATGTGTGGTGAAATGTGTGCTGAGGGTGGTATATGTGTTCAAGCACGTGGTAGTGTGTGGCGCATTTTGTGTGTGTTCATATCCCCATGTGTGGTGAGTATCCCATGTCGGGGTCCCACCTTAGCAACTGTACGGTATATACTCTTTGGCGCCATCGCTCTCACTCTTTAAGTCCCCCTTTTTCACATCTGGCAGCTGTCAATTTGCCTCCAACACTTTTCCTTTCACTTTTCCCCATTATGTAGATAGGGGAAAAATAGTTTGGTGAATTGGAAAGCGCGGAGTTAAAATTTCACCTCACAACATAGCCTATGACGCTCTCAGGGTCCAGACGTGTGACTGTGCAAAATTTTGTGGCTGTAGCTGCGACGCCTCCAACACTTTTCATTTCACTTTTTCCCCATTATGTAGATAGGGGCAAAATTGTTTGGTGAATTGGAAAGTGCGGGGTTAAAATTTCACCTCACAACGTAGCCTATGACGCTCTCAGGGTCCAGACGTGTGACTGTGCAAAATTTTGTTTCTGTAGCTGCGACGCCTCCAACACTTTTCCTTTCACTTTTTTCCCCATTATGTAGATAGGGGCAAAATTGTTTGGTGAATTGGAAAGCGCGGGGTTAAAATTTCGCCTCACAATATAGCCTATGACGCTCTCGGGGTCCAGACGTGTGACTGTGCAAAATTTTGTGGCTGTAGCTGCGACGGTGCAGATGCCAATCCCGGACATACACACATACATACACACACACACACACATTCAGCTTTATATAGTAGATTTACATGTATGTTAATGTTATAATATATTAATAACATTTGTATGGATTTTTATATTGGGCGTGTGACTTCCTTATATGTTCTTCTTTGGTTATATTAAAGTCAATAGGAATGCTGATAAAGCATCAGATTCCCCTCTATGGAATCATATGATAGGGTCACATCCTTAACTTCTGGTGAAGCGTGGAGGCATCAATTCATACACATTCTACTTGTCTGGGTCAGCCTCCACCGAGCAGGTGCGTAATGGCAACCAACGGCCATGGTGGTCTCGCCAGCTGGTGGGACGTCTTCAGAATAAAAAGGGAGAAGTTGTGGAAGAGATGCAGGATCAGGCCATCTCAGTAAGAAATGTCCAGACCTCAGGTGCAATAGGGAAAAAACTCGCTTTTACTGTTATTCAGTACATTGAGCCAACAGCCCCTCATGGTGTGATGACCCCAGCTCTTTTCCGGCATTGTGGAATAGCTCTCCTCACTCCCGCTGCACATAGCACTATACGTGCACTAAAATTTCTCCTCTCAGCCTGGACTTTGGCATCTACAGCACCTCAGGCTTACAGGAAAGTACCTCAGCTCTCTTCCCACTGCTGACAAACAAGGATAGTATCAAGACATCTCTCCTCTGATCGCTAACTGGCGTCCCCTGGCAGTTGGGTACTTCTTGAACAGGGCAGGACACTATGTTCCACGTGGCTGCACAGATTTCACTGTAGTCCTTGACAGCGACCACAGGGAAGGCACTGACTGGCCGCTTTGATCTCCAGCAACGCCACTCAATCCCAGGGGTGCAGGGTTGCTTCCCCTGGCTTATTTCTCCTCTGCCTGTAAAAGGGCACCACATATTTTTGTACAGTTTCTTGTGCAACAAGCCTTTGTCTAAATATCCAATCCAGCTGTCAGATAAAACATGTAGCTGAAATAATGGCCTCACTGACATTTGTTACTTTTTATATCATGTAGTAGCGGAATCTTAACTTTTTAGGATATCATGATGTATGGGCTGCGCTCATGGAAAGAAGATCCAAAGATTTTTTTTGCAGCAAAACCTGCACTCTTGGCACGAAAGAAGCAGCGTCAAAAAGGCATGTTTTTGTGCATTCTTTTATGCGATTTACAGGATCTCAAAATTCAACTTTGCTTCCACCACAGAAGCATGAACACAGGTCACCAATACAAGACATACGGTATGTTCATGAAAAAGTACACACACAAATGTAACAGCTGAGGGAGGTGAATTAAGGCCCCTTCACATTTAGCGACGCTGCAGCGATACCGACAACGATCCGAATCGCTGCAGCGTCGCTGTTTGGTCGCTGGAGAGCTGTCACACAGACCGCTCTCCAGCGACCAACGATGCCGGTAACCAGGGTAAACATCGGGTAACTAAGCGCAGGGCCGCGCTTAGTAACCCGATGTTTACCCTGGTTACCATGCTAAAAGTAAAAAAAAACAAACAGTACATACTTACCTACAGCCGTCTGTCCTCCAGCGCTGCGCTCTGCTTCTCTGCTCTCCTCCTGTACTGTCTGGGAGCCGGAAAGCAGAGCGGTGACGTCACCGCTCTGCTTTCCGGCTCACAGCCAGTACAGGAGGAGTGCAGAGCACAGCGCTGGAGGACAGACGGCTGTAGGTAAGTATCTAGTGTTTGTTTTTTTTTACTTTTAGCATGGTAACCAGGGTAAACATCGGGTTACTAAGCGCGGCCCTGCGCTTAGTTACCCGATGTTTACCCTGGTTACCAGTGAAGACATCGCTGGATCGGTGTCACACACGCCGATCCAGCGATGTCTCCAGGGAGTCCAGCGACGAAATAAAGTTCTGGACTTTATTCAGCGACCAACGATCTCCCAGCAGGGGCCTGATCGTTGGTCGCTGTCACACAGAACGATTTCATTAACGATATCGTTGCTACGTCACAAATAGCAACGATATCGTTAACAATATCGTTATGTGTGATGGTACCTTTAGTTTGGAATAATGTACCTAAGACACTGGCAGTGCATTGAGTTTGTAGGACACTATTTAACTTTCACACTTTGGTCTGCCATTTAGTTGCCCATTGTTCAATCTCATGCCTTGGTCAGCCACAGGCTTTGTTCAATCTCACACCTATGTTGGCCAATGTTTACTTTTTTACACATCACTAATTTTATTAAACTGTACTAATCCCAACTGCCATCTTAGGTGACCAAGACAAGATGGTAAACCTGGAAAAATCACAAAAATAAATGGGTTTCTTATACTGCTGTACTTCCTTTTTTTCGTTACCAATTGTTTTCAATGGGTGAAAAATAAAAAAGTGACATGCTCTATGTCCCCAAAATCATGCAAAGCACAAAATACTGATGACAAAAAACAAACAAACAATGTTTGTGCATGACATTTCTGAAATCTCGTAAGCTTTGCTGGTACTGTAAAACGTAGTCGAAAATTAGCATAACAAAAACCCACATAAAAAAACACAGCAAAAACGCCTAGTGTAAACCTAGCCTAAAAAAGTTTTTTTTTTATTTACTACAAGGAATTTTAGAGGCAGATCAGCGTCTTTCTCACAGTAAAAAAAAACAAATGACCTTTACCTTGAGAAAGTCGCTGGTCCTGCCCCAAAATGCATTGAGGCGAACAACAAACCTTGCTTAAACTCTACAGATGTCCCATTTCGTGAGCACAGTCCAAACAACATCATATTCTCCTCTTTCCCAAACTGCTATCTGGTCGATACTCCTCCACAGCCCATCAGGCTTCTATAGGTGTTGTGTCCTCACACAACCCCTACAGGAGAGCACTACCATCACCCTCACCTCCATTTTGCTCCTTAGGCCATGGTCACACTTGCGAGTTCAATTCGAGAAACTTGCGCATTAAGTCCCGGAACTGCCACCGGCACTCGGGACCGAAACGTGCGGCTGTATGTATTTCTATACAGCTGAACGCTCCAGTCCCAAGTGCCGGCGGCAGTGCCAGGACTTGATGCGAGAGACTCACGCGAGTTTCTCACATTGAACTCGCAAGTGTGACCCCGGCCTTACGGTACTGCCCTATCTGTGTGCCTTTCTCCCATTCAGATCTTCCTAACTTTTTCAGCTGCACACAGCCAAATACTTTGTCCTTGGGGCATCACCTCATTTAGCAATGATAAATACAGAATTCCTGCCCTGGCCATTATAGATACAGCTCCCCATACGCCTGTCTGGCTACTCTGCTGTTTAATAACCAATGGATGGATGTGGAGGTTATGTGACATTGCATTTTAGGACCTCTGGAAACTGAAATATAACCTATCCACGTGAGCTGGTGTAATGGTTACGATACTGGTCGCCACCCAGCTCTCCTGGAAAGAGGTAAACATTGGGCAAGACTCCTTATACATCATTCTTGTGGAATCTGTTCTTATGAATGTTTTTTAAAAGTGTATTCTCGTTTGAAAATGATTCCCTATCCAAGAAACAGGGTATGCCTTCTACTGCACTGGAGGTTTGCCTGTTTGCTGCCAACAACTGAGGCTCTGAAGAGCTCTGTGTGAATGACCTGGCGGTGGATCGTGAACACTGCTAATCCATTCATTCTTAATGGGACCCCCAGGGATAGCCTTGGCCTTCAGCACTCCCATAAGAATGAATAGAACGGCAGTGAACATGATCGACCACCGCTTCATTCACAATAGGCTGTTCAGAGCCCAGTTCTCAGGATCAGTGGGGTCCCAGTCATAGAATCATAGAATTGGAAGGGACCTCCTGGGTCATCTGGTCCAACCCCCTGCTCAAAGCAGGATTCACTAAATCATCCCAGACAGATGTTTGCCCAGCCTCAGTTTGAAGACTTCCATGTAAGGATGTAAGGAGAACTCACCACCTCTCGTGGCAGCCTATTCCACTCATTGATCACCCTGTCAAAAAGTTTCTTCTAATAACTAATCTGTGTCTCCTCCCATTCAGTTTCATCCCATTGCTTCTAGTCTTTGTGCAAATGAGAATAAAGATGATCCTTCTGCAATGTGACAGCCCTTGAGATATTTGTAGTCTAAATAGTCTAAAAAAACTTGGCACTCACTATATCCTTTTGACATCAACTATAATAATGGCTATTGTTTTTATATATTTTCCTGTGCATTATTTGATTCATAATTTGATTTTTTTTTTCTTTTGTACCTATATGTATAAATCCTCACCCTGATAAAAGTTTGTTCTGAAGAAGGTCCAAGGAAGGACCGAAAACATTCAACTATTATTGTCTGGATTTATAATAAATGAACCACTTTTTTCTTAGAATTTTGAGTGCCAAGTTTTTTTAGACTATTGATTACGGGCCGGATACCCTACTTGTGCACCAACAGCATTTCAACAACGGAGTGCCGTGTTTTTCTTATATGACTTGAGATATTTGTAGATAGCTATTAAGTCTCCTCTCAGTCTTCTTTTTTGCAAGTTAAACATTCCCAAATCTTGTAACCGTTCCTAATAGGACATGATTTGCAGACCGGTCACCATTCTGGTCGTTCTTCTCTGAACTTACTCCAGTTTGTTGATTTTTTTTTTTAAATGTGGTGCCCAGAACTGGACACAGTATTCCAGGTGAGGTCTGACCAAAGAGGAGTAGAGGGCAATAATGACTTCACGTGATCTAGACTGTATGCTTCTGTTAATACATTCCAGAATTGCATTTGCCATTTTTGCTGCTGCATCACACTGTTGACTCATGTTAAGTTTATGATCTATTAGTATACCAATGCCTATTGGTATACCCAAGTCAGTGGTCAGACCCCCATTGATTGCAAAGTTGTCCCCAATCCCATGAAAAGGGAATAAATGGATACATTTTAAGCTTGATGATTCCTCTTTAAATCAAAAAGTAGGATCAGATCTTGACATATGATAGGATGAAAGCGATCCAAAAGGAGGGTTGTCCATTTTAAAAGAAATCCGTACAGAAGAGGTGTTACATCTTCTACTCAAATGTTCACATTAAAATTTTTACATCACATTTTGCTTATGCGAAAGACCCATGAGCCAAGATTAAGAATTTGTCAAGAGATTATTAAATAATGATCTATGAACTCTATCCGTTTACTCGTCGTACATGATTGTTAATGGAAATAATTTACCACAGATAAATACACAGGCCTCAATTCATCATTTGCGTTTAAGTTATTTTTTTTCTTTCCATTTCTGCTGGCAAACTTTGTGCCAAACTCTTCAAAATGGGCGCATAATGTTTGTGAATTGGCACAATTCCAAAGATGCTTTTTTTTGGCTTGGCTCTTTTGTGATCATGTTGCACAATCCTTTCAAAAAGCTACGTAAAGTCAAGGCAAAAAAAAAAATAGAAATTATAAACATGCAAATAAAACAAAGTCCCTATTAAAGCCATTTTTATTCCAGATAAAAGCAGTGATGTACCGATCCCATAACGTACAGGAGGCGTAAGCAGAATAGAAAACATGGCAGCTGTACAGAAAAGGACATTGAGTTATCTGATTCATATCAGAAAGATCCTGGCACCAAAACCTGTGCACAGGGAGGTATCAAAGAAACCCAAGTAGCTATTGTGCCATCATCACCCTCTTCTTAGGAACATGTGAACCCAAGGTGGCAAATCAGAGTAAGGCCAGGGTCACACTTGGGAGTTCAATGCGAGAAACTCGTGTGAGTCTCTCGCATTAAGTCCCAGCACTGGCACTCTGGATCGGAGTGTGCAGCTGCATGTATTTCTATGCAACTGAATGCTCTGGCCCCGAGTGCTGGAGGCAGTGCCGGGACTTGATGCAAGAGACTCGCGCAAATTTTTCTCATTGAACTCGCAAGTGTGACTCCGGCCTAACAATTTCAACTGGGGAACAGAGGATCACGCCACCCTTACCTCCCATGAGAAATGGTAGTGGGAAGAGGGAACACAAGTCGCAGGATCATGAAGACAAATGTAATTCTTCCCTACAGAGATCTCCCCGTTATTACAGGAACATTTCAGCTCCATTTGTGCAGACATCTATTTTCTCCTGTAGGAAAAGGCTGAGTGTAGTGTTCAGTATGGGGCAGTGGCACCTCCTCCCTCTCCTCTCATTTCTGCTGAAGACTTTGCCTCTTTCTTTAAACAGAAGATCGATACGATCAGTGAAAGCGCCCAATGCCCCTCTTAGCTTCTCAGCCCTGTTCCTCCAAAACCACCATCTCCACCATGACCGAAGATCAGCTCTCCACCTTCCTGTCAAGATCACACCTCACCACTTGCACGCTTGACCAGCTCCCATCCCACCTCATCCCTAACTTCACCAGTCTTCATCCCAGCTCTAACACACCTCTTTAACCTCTCACTTACAAATGGTGTCTTTCCCTCATCCTTCAAACATGCCTCGATCACACCCATCCTCACCCAGCTATCACCGATATCTCTTCTCCCTTATGCCTCAAAACTACTGGAACAGCATGTCCATCTTGAACTGTCATCCCATCTCTCCTCCTGCTCCCTCTTTGACCGGTTACAATCTGGCTTCCAAATGCATCACTCAACTGAAACTACCCTAACTAAAGTCACCAACGACCTACTAACCGCCAAGAGCAAGTGACACTACTCTGTCCTCCTTCTACTGGACCTGTCTTCTGCCTTCAACACTGTGGATCATTCCCTTCTGCTACAGATTCTCTCATCTCTTGGCGTCACAGACTTGGCCCTATCCTGGATCTCGTCATATCTAACAGACCGGACATTCAGTGTCTCCCTCTCCCACACCACCTCCTCTCCTCTTGTCTGTCGGTGTTCCCCAAGGCTCAGTTCTAGGACTCCTCAGGAAGGAAGGAAACTTCCGAAACACGCGTCGGGGAGGGCGGGATATTGCGTGACTCCCTGCTGCATACCACTACGTACATTACTTTTAGGATGATATTGATTTATGAACTGTTGTTAGTACCATCTGGGGACCTATAACCTATATTATTGTATAGCTGTGGCCATCATGCTGTCTAACTCCACCTATTACTGTGCAGCATTGCTTGTCACTTTTTAGCCATGTTTGTTGTCAATTGATGTTTTTTGTACTAATAAATGTATTTTTTGCAATATATTTTTTATTTACTTTTTGGACTCTGTTCCACTGAAATTTTGCTTGTGGTGTTTTTCCTCTCCTTCAAGCCACATATCCAAGCCCTTGACTCCTCCTGCTGTCTCAAACTCAAAAATATTTTTCGTATCCACGCATTCCTTGACCACGAAACCTCAAAAACACTAGTGCACGGCATTATCATCTCCCGCCTCGACTACTGCAACCTCCTACTCTCTGGGCCCCCTCTATCACTCTGGCACCTCTCCAATCCATCCTACACTCTGCTGCCCGACTAATACACCTATCTCCCCGCTATTCCCCAGCCTCTCCCCTCTGCCAAGCCCTTGACTGACTTCCTATTGTCCAGAGGCTCCAGTTCAAATCCCTAACTATGACATACAAAGCCATCCACAACCTGTCTCCTCCATACATCTGTGACATGGCCTCCTGGTACTTACCTACATGCAACCTTCGATCCTCTCAAAATCTCCTCCTCTACTCCCCTCTCATCTCTTCTTCCCACAACCACATACAAGACTTCTCCCGTGCTTCCCCCATACTGTGGAACTCTCTACCCCAACACATCAGACTCTCACCTACCACGGAAACTTTCAACTAGAACCTGAAGGCCCACCTCTTCTGACAAGCCTACAGCCTGCAGTGATCCTCAACCTACTGAACCGCCACATGCCCATCTCTATCCTCTCCTAGTGTATCCTCACCCATCCCCTGTAGACTGTGAGCCCTCGCGGGCAGGGTCCTCCCTCCTCCTGTACTTGTGTGTGCCTTGTTTTTGCTCATTTTTATTGTACTTGGTTATATTTGCCCCTTTTTATATGTAAAGCGCCATGTAATAAATGGCACTATAAAAATGTCTAATAATAATATAGGACGGACTATGGGGATATTATGGGTGTTTATTAGCGACCCGAATAAATATGTGCCCCCCTCACTACTGTATCCCATGTAGCAACACAACCCAAGGAGAGAAAAAGAGCAGTCTAGAGTCCAGTTATATGCAAATAAACAAATAATCTTTATTGGAAGTAACAGGTGAACAAACAACAAGGAATGGATCAATCTGTTTTCCACTATTAAGGATCTTTATCTTTTCGCCAGGTCATTGCTGTTCAGGAGGTACCATTTTAATAATGAACTACATATGTTATTCCCCACAGAGGAAGTACAGAGTGCACTAAGAATCTTGGAGGAATTGGCGGTGGAGCATCGCCACGATGGAGGTAAGGTTCCTCCATCTATCCGCCCACATTCCAGTAGGTTCCCACCATTATCCTCTTGTACCAACATAGATCTGTTTGTTCGGGTGGTGACGGAGGACCTTAATCACATCCGTAATTTTGTTGTACATGATAATCTTTCAAGGGGTGAGAGGGAAAGATTGCAATTTTTAAAAGATCTGCCGGATGTGGTTATAAAACCAGCAGATAAAGGTGGTAACGTCGTCCTGTGGCCCGTGGAGATGTATGAGAGGCTTACAGACAATTAGATAACAACGTCTGTTATAAAAAACTAACTTATAATCCACTCTCAGCATTTACTGGACAATTAGAGTCCATTATTCAGAGGGCACTACAGGACGACGTTATCACCAATGATCTTGCATTGGCGTTGTTGGTTAAGGAACCAACAATACCAACTTTATATCTACTACCAAAAATACACAAGGGTCTTCCGTCTCCACCCGGCAGACCTATAATCTCGGGTAGAGGGAACCTGCTGGAAAATGTCAACAGGTGGATAGATTTTCACCTCCAGCCACTTGTTACTAGCCTTCCATCCTTCCTGAAAGATACTGGGGACTTACTTCGCAGGGTCGACGGATTGTGTTTAGAGGGTGAGATTCTATTGGTTTCAGCGGATGTGGAATCTCTCTACACCAATATAAGACACAAAGATGGCATTCATGCGGTACGGCATTTTCTGAATACTTCCACACTATCCAGAGGTATGAGAGCGCTTCTGCTGGAGCTTCTAGAGTTCACCCTCACCCACAATTTTTTTGTATTTAAGAGGTCTTTTTACCTGCAGCTCCAGGGCACCGCCATGGGCGCGGCCTTTGCGCCCGCCTATGCCGGGCTCTTCCTGGGGCTGTGGGAGAGGGACCTCCTCCTGTCAGACGAACAGGGATCAATAGACCGTGTCCCTTTGTGGACACGGTATATTGATATCTTCTTCGTCTGGCAGGGCACATCCGTCGACCTTGCGAAGTACATGGTGCTCCTGAACAGCAATGCCATGAATATTCATCTTTCCTTTGTATCTGATGGTGAATCTATTGACTTTCTGGACGTTACAATTAAGAAGGATCATACGGGGATGTTAAATACCGACATCTACCGTAAAAAAACGTCCACAAATACATTACTACATGCCACTTCGGGGCACCCAAAACATATGATCAAATCTATCCCGGTGGGGCAGTTTCTCCATCTCAAACGGATCTGCTCCACTGGGGTAGATTTTGAGAGACGGGCTACTGAGCTTAAGATGCGGTTTAAAGCTTGTGGCTATAGTGGGAGATCAATTAAAAAAATCCTATTTGAGAGCTAAACACACCCCACGCGAGAAGTTACTGTATGGGGCCCCGGACAGTGCTAGGGGACGTAACAATAGTAATGACAGTAAAGTAAGATTCATTACCACCTTCAGTTCGAGGGCTGATGAGGTACGGAGGGTTATAGAAAGGGCATGGTCAATCCTAATGGTGGATCCCACCATGAAAAAATGCCTTCCAACTCGGCCATCAATAACGTTCAGGAGGGCCAGGAACCTTAGGGATCATTTAGTTAGAAGCCATTATGGAAGCCAACGCCCCACAACATTTCTGGATAGATTTAAGCCAGGGCCTGGATGCACTCCGTGTGGTCATTGTGTCGCCTGCCCCAATGCTGAAAGGTGTAATTCCTTTCTTAATTCTAAAGGTTCCAAATTGTATACAATTAGGCAACATATTACGTGTACTACACGATATGTTGTCTACTATGCTACGTGTCCCTGCGGGTTGATCTACGTTGGCTTGACTACCCGCCAACTTAAGGTACGGATCAGGGAACACGTACTTGGGATACAGGCATGCCTTTGGCCACACGGATGGGTCAATGCTCAAAACCCTGCCGACGCATTTCTGGGAGTTTCATGACTGCAATTCATTGTTATTAAAAGTTCAGGGCATCGATGCCCTGAAAATTAACATTAGAGGCGGTCAGCTATCCAAGCGGTTGGGAAAATTAGAGACACAGTGGATATGGCGCCTCCAGACCGTCCAACCGGACGGTCTGAATGAAAATTTATCTTTTGTCCCATATCTATAGTCCGCAGGTTGCTGTGTTTTCCCACCATGGCATCCTTTTCTCGTATGTTTTTATTACATGTTTTTAAAGGATTTTTATATCTTCTCTAGTAATTCTGTTGTGGCATCGTAAGTAGGGGCTATCTATCGAATACTATGAGGATATCAACATCGTTGGACCATGAATTTGCCATCTTCGGTGGATATGAAATTAGTGGGATGTGCACATATGCGGATACATAGATAAAATAATATATATGTATATTTGGATATTATCTCTGTCGTACCATAGTATGTATATTTAGTGGGATCAATATACTGTAATTGTATGGACACTTGTCATGATACTATGTATGAATATCTGCAATGTGTTTATATCGATACCCATGAGATTGATGTCTTACTTTATATGTACAGTAGATATATACATGTCATCTGAGATATACGGTATATGAGATATCCGCATACATTGAATAGTGAAATATGTGCAATGTGTGTCCTCTATTGTATGTTTACATTTATATCATGCCTATCGGTCCTTAGTCGTGGCTTTTTGTAATATGTATTTATATATCCCCTTTTCTTTTGTTCTTCCCTATTTTCATATGTATGTGTTTTATGAATATTTTTGTTGTTCTGTGTTCCACAATATACGATTCGGCCTAATTATGTACCTAATATTTGCTCCGGATATGTGCTTTGTTGCTGCCTCTATGTTATCGAGCTACTGGTAATGGGACATGTCTACCCCAATTGATAGTATGATACTATATGCACTATCACTTAATATATACCGCCATTACTATGCGGTCTTTTATACATTGTATATAGCGGTATCCCTGTCCTATACCAAGATGGCTGCATGATAGAGTCTCCTTTACTAATATGGCGCCGGATCAGCACTATGCGCATGTGTGTGCACGTCATTTCCGGTCTCGGACGCTGCAGGGCTGGTGACCCTGGATCACATGGGCCCATATGTTTCCGGTGTCGCCGCACTGGATGCACTGGTGACTAGTCCTGATGACGCAATAGGATGGGGCTTTTTGGCGCAAATCCGCATTTCCCGGGAGCTATAAATTAAATCCGTGAGTACAATATGTCACCCCTTGAAAAAGGCATCTTCCGAAACGCGCGTCGGGGTGGGCGCGGTAGCGAGTGCACAGTGACCCATATTTCCATCTATGGGTATGTACCATCCTTACATTTATGACTGACTCTGATACATGTGATCTATACTACTTGGCAGCTATATTCTTATATGTATGGTACATTGTCTTTAATATCGGTTATTCATATGTGCACCTACCTGTGCCCTGTTTATGCGTGTTGAGGTTGCCATGGGGGATCCATTCCCTGCTGTTTGTTCACCTGTTACTTCCAATAAAGATTGTTTATTTGCATATAACTGGACTCTAGACTGCTCTTTTTCTCTCCTTGAGTTGTGTTGCCATATTGTATTGCAGTTTGTTCATTAAAGTCCGACCCAGTGCTAGGATTTATTTTACCTTACAGTATCCATATTTATGATTTTGTGTTATATTTACTGGTATGTTTTCTACTATTTATTATTGTATCCCATGTAGGACAGACGGTGGGGGATATTATGGGTGTTATTAGTGATCTGGATAAATATGTGCCCCCCTCACTACTGTATTCCATATAGGACGGATTGTGGTGGATATTATGAGCATTTATAATAGATCCAGATAAATATGTGCCCCCTCAATACTGTATCCCTTGTAGGACGGACTGTGGGGGATATTATGGGTATCTCACCTATTGTATCCTCACCCATCCCTTGTAGATTGTGAGCCCTCGCGGGCAGGGTCCTCTCTCCTACTGTACCAGCTGTGACTTGTATTGTTTAAGATTACTGTACTTGTTTTTACTATGTATACCTCTCCTCACATGTAAAGCGCCATGGAATAAATGACGCTATAATAATAAATAATAATATTTATAAGAGATCCAGATAAATATGTGCCCCTCACTACTGTATCCCTTATAGGATGCACTGCGGTGGACATTATGGGTATTTACTAGTGATCCGGATAAATATGTGCCCCTCACTACTGTATCCCATATAGGTTGGACTGTGGTGGATATTATGGGTATTTATTAGTGATCCGGATAAATATGTGCCCCCCTCACTACTCTATCCCATATAGGACGGACTGTGGGGGATATTATGGGTATTTATTAGTGATCCGGATAAATATGTGCCCCCCTTACTACTATATCCCATATAGGACGGACTGTGGTGGATATTATGGGTGTTTATTAGTGATCTGGATAAATATGTGCCCCCCTCACTACTATATCCCATATAGGACGGACTGTGGTGGATATTATGGGTATTTACCAGTGATCCGGATAAATATGTGCCCCTCTCACTACTCTATCCCATATAGGACGGACTGTGGGGGATATTATGGGTATTTATTAGTGATCCGGATAAATATGTGCCCCCCTCACTACTATATCCCATATAGGACGGACTGTGGTGGATATTATGGGTGTTTATTAGTGATCAGGATAAATATGTGCCCCCCTCACTACTGTATCCCTTATAGGACGGACTGCGGTGGACATTATTGGTATTTACTAGAGATCCAGATAAATATGTGCCCCCTCACTACTGTATACCACATATACCTCTCTGGTCTCAGTCTACCACCCTACCCGTGCCCTCCGCTCCGCTAATGACCTCAAGTTAGCATCCTCAATAATCAGAACCTCCCACTCCCGTCTCCAAGACTTTACATGTGCTGCGCCGATTCTTTGGAATGCACTACCTAGGTTAATACGATTAATCCCCAATCCCCACAGTTTTAAGCGTACCCTAAAAACTCATTTGTTCAGACTGGCCTACCGCCTCAACGCATTAACCTAACGATCCCTGTGTGGCCTATTTAAAAAAAAAAAAAAAAAGCCCTCTGTGTCTGTACTGCTACATACTTAGGCAGTGAACTGGTTCATGCAGCTTTACATGAACACCTGAGCCTTACACTATGGCTGGTCCGAATAACTAAAGCAATTGTTACCATCCACCTCTCGTGTCTCCCCTTTTCCTCATAGTTTGTAAGCTTGCGAGCAGGGCCCTCACTCCTCCTGGGATCTGTTTTGAACTGTATTTCTGTTATGCTGTAATGTCTATTGTCTGTACAAGTCCCCTCTATAATTTGTAAAGCGCTGCGGAATATGTTGGCGCTATATAAATAAAAATTATTATTATTATTAGGATGGACTGCGGTGGATATTATGGGTATTTATTAGTGATCCGGATAAATATGTGCCCCCCTCACTACTGTATCCCATATAGGACGGACTGTGGGGGATATTATGGGTATTTATTAGTGATCCGGATAAATATGTGCCCCCCTCACTACTGTATATCATATAGGATGGACTGTGGGGGATATTATGGGTATTTACCAGTGATTCAGATAAATATGTGCCCCCCTCACTACTGTATCCCATATAGTACAGACTGTGGTGGATATTATGGGTATTTATTAGTGATCCGGATAAATATGTGCCCCCCTCACTACTGTATCCCATATAGTACAGACTGTGGGGGATATTATGGGTATTTATTAGTGATTCAGATAAATATGTGCCCCCTCACTACTGTATGCCATATAGGATGGACTGTGGGGGATATTATGGGTATTTACCAGTGATTCAGATAAATATGTGCCCCCCTCACTACTGTATGCCATATAGGATGGACTGTGGGGGATATTATGGGTATTTATTAGTGATCCGGATAAATATGTGCCCCCCTCACTACTGTATCCCATATAGGACGGACTGTGGGGGATATTATGGGTATTTACCAGTGATTCAGATAAATATGTGCCCCCCTCAATACTGTATCCCATATAGGACGGACTGTGGGGGATATTATGGGTATTTATTAGTGATCCGGATAAATATGTGCCCCCTCACTACTATATCCCATATAGGACGGACTGTGGGGGATATTATGGGTATTTACTAGTGATCCGGATAAATATGTGCCCCCCTCAATACTGTATCCCATATAGGACGGACTGTGGGGGATATTATGGGTATTTATTAGTGATCCGGATAAATATGTGCCCCCTCACTACTCTATCCCATATAGGACGGACTGTGGGGGATATTATGGGTATTTATTAGTGATCCGGATAAATATGTGCCCCCCTCACTACTGTATCCCATATAGTACAGACTGTGGGGGATATTATGGGTATTTATTAGTGATTCAGATAAATATGTGCCCCCTCACTACTGTATGCCATATAGGATGGACTGTGGGGGATATTATGGGTATTTACCAGTGATTCAGATAAATATGTGCCCCCCTCACTACTGTATGCCATATAGGATGGACTGTGGGGGATATTATGGGTATTTATTAGTGATCCGGATAAATATGTGCCCCCCTCACTACTGTATCCCATATAGGACGGACTGTGGGGGATATTATGGGTATTTATTAGTGATCCGGATAAATATGTGCCCCCTCACTACTGTATGCCATATAGGATGGACTGTGGGGGATATTATGGGTATTTACCAGTGATCCGGATAAATATGTGCCCCCCTCACTACTGTATGCCATATAGGATGGACTGTGGGGGATATTATGGGTATTTATTAGTGATCCGGATAAATATGTGCCCCCCTCACTACTGTATCCCATATAGGACAGACTGTGGGGGATATTATGGGTATTTATTAGTGATCCGGATAAATATGTGCCCCCCTCACTACTGTATCCCATATAGGACGGACTGTGGGGGATATTATGGGTATTTACCAGTGATCCGGATAAATATGTGCCCCCCTCACTACTGTATGCCATATAGGATGGACTGTGGTGGATATTATGGGTATTTACCAGTGATTCAGATAAATATGTGCCCCCCTCACTACTGTATATCATATAGGACGGACTGTGGGGGATATTATGGGTATTTATTAGTGATCCGGATAAATATGTGCCCCCTCACTACTGTATGCCATATAGGATGGACTGTGGGGGATATTATGGGTATTTATTAGTGATCCGGATAAATATGTGCCCCCTCACTACTGTATGCCATATAGGATGGACTGTGGGGGATATTATGGGTATTTACCAGTGATCCGGATAAATATGTGCCCCCCTCACTACTGTATATCATATAGGATGGACTGTGGGGGATATTATTGGTATTTACCAGTGATTCAGATAAATATGTGCCCCCCTCACTACTGTATATCATATAGGACGGACTGTGGGGGATATTATGGGTATTTATTAGTGATCCGGATAAATATGTGCCCCCCTCACTACTGTATGCCATATAGGATGGACTGTGGGGGATATTATGGGTATTTACCAGTGATTCAGATAAATATGTGCCCCCCTCACTACTGTATCCCATATAGGACGGACTGTGGTGGATATTATGGGTATTTATTAGTGATCCGGATAAATATGTGCCCCCCTCACTACTGTATGCCATATAGGATGGACTGTGGGGGATATTATGGGTATTTACCAGTGATCCGGATAAATATGTGCCCCCCTCACTACTGTATATCATATAGGATGGACTGTGGGGGATATTATTGGTATTTACCAGTGATTCAGATAAATATGTGCCCCCCTCACTACTGTATATCATATAGGACGGACTGTGGGGGATATTATGGGTATTTATTAGTGATCCGGATAAATATGTGCCCCCTCACTACTGTATCCCATATAGGACGGACTGTGGTGGATATTATGGGTATTTATTAGTGATCCGGATAAATATGTGCCCCCCTCACTACTGTATGCCATATAGGATGGACTGTGGGGGATATTATGGGTATTTACCAGTGATCCGGATAAATATGTGCCCCCCTCACTACTGTATCCCATATAGGACGGACTGTGGGGGATATTATGGGTATTTATTAGTGATCCGGATAAATATGTGCCCCCTCACTACTGTATATCATATAGGACGGACTGTGGGGGATATTATGGGTATTTATTAGTGATCCGGATAAATATGTGCCCCCTCACTACTGTATATCATATAGGACGGACTGTGGGGGATATTATGGGTATTTATTAGTGATCCGGATAAATATGTGCCCCCCTCACTACTGTATATCATATAGGACGGACTGTGGGGGATATTATGGGTATTTACCAGTGATCCGGATAAATATGTGCCCCCTCACTACTGTATATCATATAGGACGGACTGTGGGGGATATTATGGGTATTTACCAGTGATCCGGATAAATATGTGCCCCCTCACTACTGTATGCCATATAGGATGGACTGTGGGGGATATTATGGGTATTTACCAGTGATCCGGATAAATATGTGCCCCCTCACTACTGTATATCATATAGGACGGACTGTGGGGGATATTATGGGTATTTATTAGTGATCCGGATAAATATGTGCCCCCTCACTACTGTATGCCATATAGGACGGACTGTGGGGGATATTATGGGTATTTATTAGTGATCCGGATAAATATGTGCCCCCTCACTACTGTATGCCATATAGGACGGACTGTGGGGGATATTATGGGTATTTATTAGTGATCCGGATAAATATGTGCCCCCTCACTACTGTATATCATATAGGACGGACTGTGGGGGATATTATGGGTATTTATTAGTGATCCGGATAAATATGTGCCCCCCTCACTACTGTATGCCATATAGGACGGACTGTGGGGGATATTATGGGTATTTATTAGTGATCCGGATAAATATGTGCCCCCTCACTACTGTATATCATATAGGACGGACTGTGGGGGATATTATGGGTATTTATTAGTGATCCGGATAAATATGTGCCCCCTCACTACTGTATATCATATAGGACGGACTGTGGGGGATATTGTGGGTATTTACCAGTGATCCGGATAAATATGTGCCCCCTCACTACTGTATATCATATAGGACGGACTGTGGGGGATATTGTGGGTATTTACCAGTGATCCGGATAAATATGTGCCCCCTCACTACTGTATCCCATATAGGATGGACTGTGGGGGATATTATGGGTATTTACCAGTGATCCGGATAAATATGTGCCCCTCTCCCCACTGTTCCCCATACACAGGTGACTGGGGCATATTTTGGGCATTTCCAGTGGCCCCCAGTGCTCAGCAGCCTGTAGCTCCCGGCGGGGGGCTGCTCCCCGCATTGTGCCGGTGTCTCTCCGCCGTACATTGTGGTGTTGGGGTGGGGGAGGATATTACATCTGGTCGCCCTCCTCCTCCTCCTCCTCGCTGCAGGCTGCTGTGTGTGATCTCGCTATGTCGGATGACGATTCCAGGGCCAGCACCAGCTCCTCTTCCTCCAGCGCCTCCAGCCAGCACATAGACCGGGAGCCGGCCAGCCAGCACCACAGCGCCAGGAAGAAGGACAGCAAAGTCAGCATGAGCAAGAACTCCAAACTCCTGTCCACCAGCGCCAAGAGGTAAGGCAGCGGCTAGCCTCCATGCCCAGGATGGCAGCGGGTGATGGTGCCAGGCCGCGCTGGCGAACCTCCTGCTAACAAAGGCTCCTCGGCCACACGGCGCCGGGCACACGGGGACAATGGCCGCGGATCTGCTCCTCGGTACTATCACCGGAGGAAAAAGTGCGGCCCCTTTAAGTCTGGCTTTATCGTCAACAATCCTCGTTAACCCTTTCTGCCCCTTCACCCGGCAAGGAAGGGGTGGCGCGGCTCATTTGCATTCCAGGGTGCCACCCACGACGCCTCATTTACATGTTAGCTTTTGGGGGTGACTGTGTGACTCTGAGCGGTCCTTTATAGGGGGTCTCAGCACAGGGGGCCCCAAAAGCTCTGCAGCTTTGGTGGGGTCGTAAAAGAGCGAGTTATCGGGGAGGAGAGGACGAGGGCTGCGGCGGCCATGATGTGCCCCCCGGGGTGTGTGAGGGGGACATGGGCTGTACTGTGCCCCCGTGTGCAGGGGGCTGACAGGTCGGGGGGATTTATTATCCAGGCAGACAATGCATCTGCCGAGCACTCTGGTAGCAACAATCGTCTGTGGGATGGTGGGGACCCCCCCAGGGAATCTGAGGGGATCGTGATAGAATAGTGGGGAGATAATGGGGTGACACCGTGTAATAGTGGGAGATTATGATATAATGGGGTGATAATCGTGTAATAGTGGGGAGCAGTGGTATATTGGGGTGATCATGTAATAGTGGGGAGAGAATTCTATAATGGGGTGATAGTGGGGGACAATGATATAATAGTGTAATAGTGGGGTAATAATATAATGGGGTGATAATCATGTAATAGTGGGGGACAATGATATGATGGGGTGATAATGGTGTAATAGTCGGGGGACCAAAGATATAATGGTGTAATAGTGGGGGGGGGGGGGAAGACAATCATGTAATGGTGTAATAGTGGGGGGACCAAAGACATAATGGGGTGACATGTAATAGTGGGGTAATAATGATATAACGGGTGTAGTAAAGGGCATTCCTGTCTGGCGTCACCCCGGGCACACCCAGCAGACACTGATTGCACAGATTTCTGTCTGCTGTACCTGGAGATTGGCCACAATTTGTGGGGCACGTGGTGATAATCGGAGGTGGCAGATGCTTCCATGTAATGGCTCAGTCCTGTGATTGCACCCTCGGAGTCCTGTGATCGCACCCTCGGAGTCCTGTGATCGCACCCTCGGAGTCCTGTGATCGCACCCTCGGAGTCCTGTGATCGCACCCTCGGAGTCCTGTGATTGCACCCTCGGAGTCCTGTGATTGCACCCTCGGAGTCCTGTGATTGCACCCTCGGAGTCCTGTGATTGCACCCTCGGAGTCCTGTGATTGCACCCTCGGAGTCCTGTGATCGCACCCTCGGAGTCCTGTGATTGCACCCTCGGAGTCCTGTGATTGCACCCTCGGAGTCCTGTGATTGCACCCTCGGAGTCCTGTGATTGCACCCTCGGAGTCCTGTGATTGCACCCTCGGAGTCCTGTGATTGCACCCTCGGAGTCCTGTGATTGCACCCTCGGTCTCTTCTAATAGGTGCCGTGATGGGATCGGCGGCGGCGTTTTACCATCAGGACCTTACCGGCCTCTTCTATTTCCGGTCTCCCCTCCTACGGGTTTCCTAGAGGCTCCAGCATTATTACTACTCGGGGAGCTGTAATGTCCCTGTGGTCGGTGACATAACAGCAGACCGCACCGAGCTGTCAGATACACGCATGGTTGCTTTACTTTACACTAAGACTTTGGCGCTCACCACACATAAATGTAGAGCAATGTGAAGGATTATTCCCATCGGTAGATGTTTCTCTTTAGGATAGGGGGTAATTTCTGACCGCTGGGCTCTGAAGTGCCCCCTCTGAATGGAGCGGTGGTCAGACATGCACACAACCGCTCCGATCATTGTCTTTGGGACTGTCAGGAAAAGCTGAGCGCTGCACCATCTCCTTAGTCCCATAGAGAATGAGTGGGGAACCCCGGTATATAGAACTGTATACATGTGAAGCTCTGTGGATGGGATACATAGGGCCATGCTTCCATAGCATGAGTGCGGCTGTGTTCTGTATGAGACCACCTACCAGAATTGTCTGACAGCGGCATACCCCTTGGAGAACAAATGGATCGGCTATCTGAAACTGGACTTGCCGGATTCTTCTCTCTCCTGCCATCATCTGTCGGGACCCACATGCACATTAGACTGTCGGCCTATCGCTGAGATCTGCAGGTTCATCCAATGTGTATGGGGCCTTACCGATACACAGTATCGCGTGTCCGCTCAGAGCGTGGAGTCTCCAGCCGGGATTCTCACCTGTTAGTGATCAGGCCCTAAGGACCAGGCTCAGGACGTAGTAGTTCACAAATCCATTGCTCCTTTTACGCTCTCGTTTAGACATTCTCATTTTCAAGCCAATTATAAAATTAAACTGGCTCCAGTAAGAGGCAAACTGGTCGGAGGGTCACTTGTCCGGCTCTGCTTTGCGCACTGAGAGGTTTTGCATTATACAGTTGGAAGAATCTTTTCATTAAAATAATTGATGCTGATCCTCCTCTGATTATTGCTGTCCGGGGGGCTGTGACCTTAGTCTGGAAGTGCGACCCCCCTGTAAGAGGAGCTGAAGACTTTACATGCTTGTATATAGAAAATGAGGATAATTCTAGAATAATGAGCGATATTCTCCTGGAAATGATGGCACGGGGTGAGCGCGCCATGTGCCCCTTCCTGCAGCCTTTATACTAAATAAATCTATTGCACAGAAGAAGGTTATAACCAGTGCAGATCTTTCATAAATGCGTCATCTGCCATTACTCCAACATGCATCGCTCCACTTTTCCAGCAAAGTTCATTTGATAAATGTTATTAGACTACAAAATGACACGCACTGTCCTCTACAGACATTCCCTTTTAGATTGGGGGCTCTTTCACTTAAAGGGGTTGTCCGGTCTTTAAATAAGTGTCCAATCTACGCCACTGCAGAAGTCTGAATCCTGGTGCTGCGCATTGTGCTCACTGTCAGGATTCAACGGTATTGCTGTGAGAGCGGGTGGTCACATGGCTGCAGCTTGCAAGTAGGCAATTTGCATACGTGAGGTCACTTGACAGCTACATGTGCTCCGCCTCTTATTTCATGTCACTGTATGGCTAGTCGGAATGTGACCGTCAGTCACGTGACTGCCCGTTCTAACCATCCACACCGATAAATCCTGACAGCATGGACATTACACACTGTCAGGATTAAAGTCTGCAGTTTTAGAAAAGTGTGACTGCAGACTTTTATCAGAATACCAAACAACCTCTTTTAAAGAGAAGGGTCACTTGCTCCTATATACCTTGAAAACATCCCTGAGCTTTCCCGTTTCTGCCGCCCTGTTGTTTTCTGCTGCGTTGCTCCATTGCAGAGTCATTCACATTAGTTGCTTTTGCAGAGCATTATGTGAAATCTCTGCTTGCAGGCCCTACTGGGCGTGTCTTCAGAGCTGACTCTGGGGGCGGGCACTCGCATTCATCTGGGCATGGTCTAGACTGCGCTAATTACCCTGTGAGCCACGCCCCCTTGAAAAGAACTTAACATTAGCACTCAATAAAAAAGGCCTCTATCTGCAAACGTATGGGGGATTTATTTTAAAAAAAAAGTAAACATCAGGAATATAATAAGAGCAAAAAAAAAGATTATTTTATGAGGAATGCAAATGTTCACTTTATTATGCATTAAAAACCAGGACAAAAGCGGGCAGCAATATGCCATTTTTTTTTTTAAGAAGTTGTCCACTGCTTGGACAACTCCTTGTCATTCCCCACGCTTGGCCCCAATAAAATAAAAAAGCCTATACTCATCTCCTGTGCCGGCGCCGATCCTGTGGTGTCGGCACTCGCTCCCCCCGGGGCTCCCGTACAGTTGTTGTGACATGGGACCCTGGTGGCGTCACGGTCTCCGCCTTCAGACAGATTGAACATGAAGGGGAATTCTGGACTGCAGCTGGTCCCTGACTTCGTCTTCATGTTCGTAAGAAGGCGGAAACAGTGATGCCAGCGCTGATTGTGCGCCGGCACCATGTGTAATGCAACCACACAAAGGCCCCAGGACTGTGAGTGCTTCCACTGCGGTAACGGCCCTGGCACAGGAGGGGAGTATAGGCCTTTCTATTTTATCGGGGCCAAGCGTAGGGTATAAGAAAGGGTTGTCCTAGTAGTGGACAACCCCTTTAATATACACGATACAGTTCCACAGATGTGGACCTTTTATTTACTGTTACTTTTATTTTTTCCAGGGGGTGTGGCTTACAGCTTCCTCTGGGGCGTGTCTTTAGTCTGCTCTGCATTATTACACTGAGCCACGCCCCCTTCATAAAGACCAAATTGGCACTAAATAAAAAGATCAATATTTCTAGAACTTTATGGATGATTAACAAAAAACCAAGAGATTATTCAGAGGAGCAATGGGAATAAAATAAGAATAAAAATTGTCCACTCTTGTGCTGGTGATCGGTCGCCTGTGTCTGGCCACAACAGATTGATAAGCTATCCATAGGATGTCTGTGGGGGCTAACACCCAGAACCCCCCCAATTCCCACACCCGGTCACTTGATTTGCTATGGTGGCTGCGGGCTGTAATCAGTTTTCAGTGTCTCGGGTACTACAGCTCCGCTCCTAGTCTTTCGATGGCCACTACACATTATACGGATCTGCGCTTTGCATCTTTAGTCTAAGCAACGATTTGCAATTTATTAAAGTCCATTTTCTTTTTTTTTTTCTTGTGGTGTTCGCTAATGCTTTTTGTGCCAAATACCTCAAACTGGCTCATGAGTTATGAATTTAGAGCAATATAAAAAATGCTCTTTATTTTCGTCATTAATTGACTTTTCATCACCGAAAGTTGCAAATCCTCCAGAGATCTTACTCCAGCGAGGGGCTGGAGTGAGATGTTAAAAAAAAGTGACATTTGGTGAAAATCGCATTTCATAGATCCATAGATCTGTCTAAAACATCTAGATAAGCATATTAAAATTATATATATTATTGCTATGCTGTAATGTCTATTGTCTGTACAAATCCCCTCTATGATTGTAAAGCGCTGCGGAATATGTTGGTGCTATATAAATAAAATTATTATTATTATTAGGTGTTGAGGGGAAAAAGAAAGACCTCTTAAAAAGTGGCACAAAACATATAGAGGCAAAGGCGTAAAAGCCTAAAACCGCTAAAATGGAAGACATTGATCCAGAATTGTGGCCCTTGGGGCAGATAATAGCCGATTTGTCGGTGGGGTGTTGGACACTCACTGATCTGATTTTAGTGACATAAGCCATGGATAGATCGTCAGAATGAACAACTCCTTTAAGTTCTTACACAAAGCGTGTAAAAAGAGCTGTTAAGACGATTCGCTCACAATCTGTAAATGTCAAACTTTTAGGAAATGGAGCCATGTACTTGGTGATCGTTTGGCAGACACTTTGTTGGACTTCATGTCAGTCATCCAAATGAAGAACATTGGAATCAGTCTCTGCTCCTTAAAGGGGTTGTCCTGGACTAGCCCCTTGTATTTGCATAGTTGATCTGCAGTCCCCCGGTGCAGCCACTACACACTGTACATACTGTTTTATACCATATACTTTAGATTGCACGTTGTCACTGCTCAGTACTGACACACGGGGAGAAGGATAAGTGGCTGACCGTCACTTTCCGCTCATTAGATTGTCGGGAGGCCTTCTCCAGTTATCTGATGTGTGTGCCCGATCCCAGGAGCTAGGTAGACGACGAGCCTAGGGACAGGTTCTGGGCACCTGACTGCCAGCATGTCCCAGTCTAGATCTCCTTTACGTCCCAGGTTTCTCCATATATAATAATGTTTATTTCTGTGGCTCAGGCATATTCCTCAGCTCTTCACATTATATCTACTTTTTATGCGTCCTTACAACTTTCTGACGAGGATCAATGATTGGTGTAGGTGCCACTTGGTTTGTGCCATGTGTGGATGCGTTAGAAGGGACCTTTGGAAACCTCAATAAACCCGCATTACAGTTCACTGCAATATTACTTACACTTTCCCACAACTTGTGTTTAATTTGACGGCATAAACCGGCTCCTGAATCATTTCTAAAGTTTGACCATAGAAGCTGCAAGACTAACACCATTATCTGGCAATTGGCCCAGAATTGTAGCGGAAATCTGCTTGATGAGCCTCCCATATTGAATAATTGTCCCTTTAACAAGTTACGTTATTGAACATTTCAGGCTGCAGCCTTTCCTGGGCAGGGGATATGATCCAGAGGAGGAAAACAGATTGTACCGCAGTTCGGGGGGCATATATACCCTCCCTGAAATCATGGCTGTGAAATCGGGAATCCAAACCTCCGACTTCAATAACACCGACTCCACCAAAATGGGCTCCGACTCCGCGACTCCCAACTCCGCAGCCTTCCTGGAATGATGGGGACCACTCATTGTCTGATTCCAGTGGAAGGGATTAAAAAAATCCACTTGTGGATTTTGCTAGTGATTCTAATGCCTAATTTTGCAGATCTGTCCCAGTATAGCAATGAATGAAACCTGCCATTTCCACAGCAGACGCTGTGTCTTTTAAAATGTATTTTGACCTTTTGTTGTGGAAATTCCAGGCATGCTCTGTGTGAACCCACCGTAAGGCTACCTTCTCACGATGAGTCTTTGATGAGTTTTTGATGTTGCCGATTTTCTAAACCCATTAAGTAAAATAGGTAACTTGCATTTTATTTTAAATGCACAAAGTAAAAACTCGCCCAATCAGGGGAATGTAGGCTTAGGTTACTAGTGTTTAGGGTTTTTTTTTACATGTGTTTACATTTTTGATACTCCGTTTTTTGTTTTTTTAGTATCTTTTGTATATTAGCAGAGTCCACCTCTGCTCCTTAATGGGATTGTTCAGTGCTAACTCCTTTCAAAAGGAGTTAATCTGCAATTCCCACTAACAATTATTAATTTTATTTCTATAGCGCCAACATGTTCTGCAGCACTTTACATTACAGACAGGACTTGTACAGACAAAAAAAGACATAACAGGAAACATATAATCTAACAGATACTCAGAGGAGTGAGTGCCCTTACAGTCTATGAGGAAATAGGGGGGACACAAAAAGGTAAATGGTAAAAAAAATGCTTGTCATGTATAATCCAGCTATCAATATAATAAATAGGGTCTGACTCTGCACATAACACTGTATGAACCAGTCACCAGCCAGACTCTCTGCAAGTACCGACACAGAAGGCTGATCAGTGCATGAAGGCTGTGTAAATACAGTAGATGCTATGAAGGATCAGATACTGCAAATTTAGGAAGGGCAAAACTTGAATAGTTAGCTAACTGAGATGTTGGACCAGTCTTAAGAAATATGTTTTTAGGCCAAGAATAAAACTGGGGGTTTGGGGACTTAATAGATTTTTCGGGGTAGTGCATTTTAAAGAACTTTTGCAGCACGAGAGAAGTTTTGGAGGTAAGAGTGGGAGGTTCAGATTATTGTTAGTCTTAAGGTACCGTCACACTAAGCGACGCTGCAGCGATACCGACAACGATCCGGATCGCTGCAGCGTCGCTGTTTGGTCGCTGGAGAGCTGTCACACAGACAGCTCTCCAGCGACCAACGATCCCGAGGTCCCCGGTAACCAGGGTAAACATCAGGTTACTAAGCGCAGGGCCGCACTTAGTAACCCGATGTTTACCCTGGTTACCATCGTTAAAGTAAAAAAAACAAACGCTACATACTTACCTACCGCTGTCTGTCCTGTCTGTGCTTTCACACATCAGTTTTTGACATCAGTCACAATCCGTCGAATGTTGAAAAAAAAAACAGATCCGTCGCAGATTGTGAAAAACTGATGTGACGGATCCGTTTTTTCGCCGCATCCAACTAGCTGATCCGGCTAATTGGATTCTAAAAAATTCAGAGCATGCTCAGTTAAAAAAACGGAATCCGTTGCCAGATTCCGTCATTTGACGAATCCGGCGCCATAGGCTTTCATTCTAGCAAACGACGGATCCGTTGCTGTCCGTTTTTTTGACGGACACAAAAAAATGTTACTATGTCTGTTTTCTCTGGCCACCGGATAAACAATTTTTTTCAAAATTCACCGGATTGAGACTGATGGCAAAAGACTGATGTGTGAAAGGGGTACAAGGGGAGGAGGGAGAATATATTGCCATCCATATCCCATGATATGTAGCTCTGCATGTGTATGTGTCATGCTGTGACGGTCTTGGTAAGGAAGAGGGGCCTCAACTGGGACCCTTACTTTCCCTGTCCAGGGGCTACTCTTGAAGCAGAGAGGCCTGAGTATCTGACCTTACTAAGTTCCTGTTAAACCCTAATCTGTCCCCTCCCCCATCCCATGAGGCCTGGGACAGATATATAAGGTAAACCAGACACAAAATAATAATAACAAAATAGCGATAACAGAAAGCAACAAACATACAAACACCAAAGGTAAAGAGGTATATAGGGAAGGATTGAAATGTACCAACCAAATGGGAATAGGACAATGAGGACTGCATTCACCCAAAAACAGCACGCAACAATCTCCAGTAACAACAATGGTCTCCAATTCAGCACAGTGTCTCCAAGGAGGTAGGAAGCAAAGCTTTCACTGGCAATGAAGTGAGAGTCTGGCCAGGTTTTATAGGGAGAGGTCATGACCAGATCAGAAGCAACTGAAAATGGAGCTGCAAGTTTCTGACCAGTGTAGAAAGGGCCGTTAACATCTTTCGCAAAAAAGAAAACCAAATCCATTTAATATAGGACACAAAGACACAGGCTAAATGGAAGATTTGCGATTCACAATACATAGTGATCATCCAACCCCAGATCTCCCAGGAGGACGTGACCCACTCATGACCATATGAGATTGTTCTAATCTATGACTTGGTAAGGGCCCACTTGTGGCCAAAACATTATGTCCTGTGCCTTGGATACATCGTGCTGGACTTTTAGGCAATGCTGGTGATTGTTGGAGTTTTTCCAAGAAATCATGGATTTGGAAGGAACGATATACAGTAAATGGCTGTTTAGCGCAGTGGTTCTTGTGCAGAGATCCATAGCTGCCTCTTGTATATACAGTAGAGACCATTAGATGATGGCCTCCGACCACACGATGTGGTTCTGTGTGCTCTGGTGTCTTCAGACTGTGAGACCTTTTAATATGTAAATGATTAATTCTGTCCCCCACAGAGGCTATAGGAGGCGGCTGTCAGTGCCCAAATTCTCACTGTCCTTTTTTATTTTTGGTGCAGGATTCAGAAGGAACTGGCAGATATCACTCTGGACCCTCCTCCCAACTGCAGGTTAGTGGCGGTGACCATTACTCTCCCCCCTCTAAATAACATTGTCCTGTGTGACATTGCTGACTTGCAGAGCAGCTCCTGGTCAGACGAGAGAGCGCTGCTGCTCCAGAAGGTGATGAATTGTCCTTCTACCGTGAGCGGACTGGGATGAAATCATTCAGACCTGCAGCTGCTCGGGTGCATTAAATTATTGTCGCAACCTATAATAATAGTATTAGTGTGTGCATTTATATATAGCCGTATGCAGGGTGTGTGTATATAATACACATGTATCATTATTATCATTATTATATTTTCACTGTTCCATTCCTCCCGTCTTTGTCCTACTGTTTTTCCAGCATGTCAGAAGAACATTTGGAAGATCAGTATGGCTGTAGGTCTCACTCGGGGAAACTCAATAATATTGAATTTTAGAGTTATGGGAAAATTGCTAAAGAATATTGAAATGGTGAAAGTTAAGGTACCTTCACACATAACGATATCGTTAACGATATCGTTGCTTTTTGTGACGTAGCAACGATATCATTAAGGAAATCGTTATGTGTGACAGCGACCCAACGATCAGGCCCCTGCTGGGAGATCGTTGGTCGCTGAGGAAAGTCCAGAACTTTATTTTGTCGCTGGATTTCCCGCTGACATCACTGGATCGGCGTGTGTGACGCCGATCCAGCGATGTCTTCACTGGTAACCAGGGTAAACATCGGGTTACTAAGCGCAGGGCCGCGCTTAGTAACCCGATGCTTACCCTGGTTACCAGCGTAAACGTTAAAAAAACAAACACTACATACTTACCTACTGCTGTCTGTCCCCGGCGCTGTGCTTCTCTGCACTCCTCCTGCATCCTGTGTCAGCGCCGGCCAGCCGGAAAGCAGAGCGGTGACGTCACCACTCTGCTTTCCGGCTGACCGGCGCTGACAGTGCAGAGGAAAGCACAGCGCCGGAGGACAGACAGCTGAAGGTAAGTATGTAGTGTTTGTTTTTTTAACGTTTACGCTGGTAACCATGGTAAACATCAGGTTACTAAGCGCGGCCCTGCGCTTAGTAACCCGATGTTTACCCTGGTTACCGGGGACCTCGGCATCGTTGGTCGCTGGAGAGCTGTCTGTGTGACAGCTCTCCAGCGACCAAACAGCGACGCTGCAGCGATCGACATCGTTGTCGGTATCGCTGCAGCGTCGCTGAGTGTGAAGGTACCTTAACTTTATTTTATGACTTGAGGGGTTTTAAGAGATTATAAGAAAGGTCCACAATACTTTGTATACAAGAGCTGTGTCTTCTAACAAGTCGCACAGATGTGCAGAACACAAAAACAAGTTTTACAGGGAATGTGTCATAATTGATTTGGAGATGTAGAAAATTCTATGTCTGTGTAGGTCATTAAAAGATAATCAGGTTGATTAATTCATGACCCATTCTGAAGTTCTGTATATATGTATCTGCAAGACACATAGCCAGAACTTCACAGTGCTATTTCTTGGTGCTAGAGCATTACCTTGGGATAATAAAGGGATAAACTTGCTACACTACACAGTCATATATATATACCGTATATAGTTTGGGGACGTAAAAGCTTTGACAGGTTCACTTCAATCTAAACTCTCCTAATTATGTATGTAATTGTTTTGGTATTACTGTAGTAGCAAAACGAATGAGATATTGACAAATTTGCAGAACTCCACATGCAGCATATTTTCTTTAATTTTATAGAGTGAAAATATTTTTGTTTTTTCTGTCTAAATTGCAGTACACATACCCAGTGAAATATAAACCCATACATTAAAGTCCAGTCGTTATGTTGCCCAAATGCATAAGAGTTATCAGAAGCTTATTTGCTTTTTTAACCGCTTAGAGTTTAACCGTCCAGGCGGGCCGCGTTCTGCCTTGCGGTGACATTTGAGAACATCACTGCAGAGTAGAGCAGCTACCCTCAATCATACAGCCAAGCTCCTCATAGAGAATGCAGAGATGGTTTATTACGTCTCTGTCTTCTTGATCGCTGTTTAAACATCACTCTACAAGCGCTGGTTGCACAGTAATAGAAAGTGCTACCGGTTCTTCCTCCTTCTGACCCAGTGGTCATGTAATTGCTGGGTGTAGGGCTGGAGCAGGAGCTGCTGGGTCCTATAAGACACATTCAGCTCGGCTATGCAGCCAGGAGGTTGTATTTCCACTGTAACTGGGGCTCATATACCAGCTACAGTTACAGGGGAAATCCGATTTTAAAAAGTATTTACGGTAAATGTTGAAATGCTCCCCATTGGTTTTGGTCGGATCCAAATCACTGTTAATAGCCCTGCCCACTATATATATAAAAATAACTGTTACAAAAATGATTTCAGTGGTCAATATTTTTAAAAAAATGTGAAAAACAGACAAGTATTTCCTTTATTTTCCCACAAATAAAGCCTGATATCAGCAAAAAAAAAAAAGTATGAAAAATAACATACGAATGAAGCCCCAAAAATCATGAAAAAAAAGATGCAGAAATTATTTGAATATTGAAAAAAATAAAGTGCAGCTCTTTATATCGTGATTACGGTGGAAAAAAAAGAAAATGTGCCTGGTCTTGACCTGATTAAATTGAGAACATAAAAAATAAAAGCTGTCAGCCAACCCCTCTATAAATTGTGAATGGTTACCTTCTAGGATCGACCATCAGCCTGGGGGGCTGACTCTTAGCAACCCCACTAATTGGCTAAATGAAGGGACTGCATATCGTACGGCTGATTTGCAGGTTTTTCTGATAAACTTTCAAAGAAATTGTAATATTATTTTTTGACTTTTTTTTATCATAAAAAAACAAACAAACTAGTAAATTACATATATATTTGGTTCTTCTCATAGCATAGTGTGTCCTAAAGGTTAGAACATTAGTAACGATGATTAGTGAACTTCACAATAAAAAAAAATAAGAGTTCCATCCTTTTTAAACCCTATTTATTAGCTAGGTCACATAGTGTGCCCCTTCCTCCCAGCATTGTGATCTTCTGACCATCCATTGTTGGTTTCATGCTTCTGATGATAGAAGCGCACAGAAGTGTTTTATTAGTGAGCTCAGCAGTTCATGACCTGTTTGACAATTGTGCGTCCTACCTACATAATGTAAGGCTTTTTTTCTGTGTGGTTAACTGCTTGCGTTCCACTGATTATGTAGGAAGAAGAACGAGCCTGTAAACTAGGACTCTCATGTCTGTTAGAACATTACATATAATTTTATTTGGCAATCAAAAAAATCTTATAAATGGCAGCAGGCCAGAAGATCATTTTATCGGCCCACCAAACATCACATTGTGGAATTTAATTGTACTCCCTTAATTCCACAGCACTTTACAGACATCATCATCACTGTCCCCACTGGGGCTCACAATCTAGATCCCCTATCAGTATGTCTTTGGAATGTGGGAGGAAACCCCCACAAACACGGGGAGAACATCCAAACTCCTTGCAGATGTCCTTGGTGGGATTTGATTCCAGGATCCCAGCGCTGCAAAGTTGCTGTGCTAACCACTGAGCCATCTTCTTGCCCTGGGCTCATACCAACAAGGGTACTACTATATGGATTTAAACCCACACTGTCATTCCTCATTCTCCATTAGGTGACATCTCTGACATTTGTTTCTGGTTACCGGCAATGAATTCTGAATTTGTGCCAAAGGTTACTGGGTGCAAATCTATGTGATAGTCTGGCATATTTCTTTGATTTTTTTTTTTCAGGGCAACCAAAAAGTAGAAAGTTAAAATTTAATATTGGTTTGCCTTTTCTAGAATTTCCCATAAATCTTTTTTATGGCTGTGTAAGATGAAATATTTGGGATAAGATGTTCATGTACACTTTTATGGTCCGAGGGTAACATTGTCAGATAGAACCAACTCCACGGCCCACAATGAAACATCAGAACATACGGTAAATATCTAATCTGTGCCGATTCAATTTTTAGGACCATCAGGAGTATAGAGGTCCTCTTCTCTTCCGTTCACAATCCAGAAAGGAACAGACCAAGGATTCAACTTTTTCCATTGTAGTTTCTACGAGACACTGACACAGCCGAGTGTTTCCCTTCTCCCATATACTACAATGTTTAAGGCAGCCCTGATAAATGGCCACTTCTTTACTTCATCTGCTCCTTACCTAGATGATGGCGTGGCCACAGACTTTGCCACGCTGTGCACCATTGATGGTGACCCATCCCTACGGTGCTACCTTATACTCCTATACACAGGCTCTGGCAGACATGTATATGACCATATAATTGAGGGCCACTAAGGAAGTCTTCTAGAGCCGAATGTGGCCCCCAGGGCTGCAGGTTTTGCATCCCTGACTTAACATATCCAATGTTCTAAAAAACTATGAAATCCAGAGTGAGTTACTGGAGGACACAGAAGTGGTAATCGTTACGTGGACATGGGTATTGTTATATTTTTGACCAACATCCAAAAACTATTGTAATTCATTACATTTCCTGATCTAGAACTAGTTTTAATTGGATTGTTGCCATGGATACAAAGCGTATTGCTCCTTGATTGCTTGTGGCTAGCATAACCCGATGCCTAACCTCCAAGATTCGGGCTGCTTCTTCCCTCTGGCTTGTTGACCTGTTAACAATTGAAAGTTACAGAGAGCCTGACCCCTGTTCCGTATCCCATTATTGGCTGCTGTCCTGTGATACCCGTGCTGCAGGGTCCCAGAGGCTCCTCCAGGCGTCGCTGAGTGTTGTTCCAGAGGTAGATAGGAAAGGTTAAGAGCTCGTTGGCTCAGTTGTCGCGTGATTTACTCCTTTATTGATGACACATTTTGGTTATTATTCAGTTCTATTAGACTGATTTACAGGAACCAGTGAGGCGGGGAACTAAAGCAGAAGTTTAAATAAATGTATGAAGACTTTACATTTACTAGATCTTGCAATTCTGGACCATCTCACTGTGTTGTATAGGACCTTTCTTATTGGATGACAATGTTTAGTTGTTTAGTGCTAGTCGCAAGCACCATAATATTTTGTCGTATACTTTATGCAGACACTTCAGGACTTTACTGGAGACTTTTCAGGTTTAGCAGGTCTAAATCTGTGCATTGGATCTCAGCTGCACCTTGTCAATTAGATGTACTCTGTAACAACCAGTCTGCCAACTCTGTTTGTTTTTGGCCTAGAGTGCACTGAATTGCAGGTGGAGCTATCGGCAGTACCCATACCACCAATCTCTTCCAAGAATTTCCATTGAGCAGACAGTTCAAAGTATAGCACATGTCATAGTGTGCCTGTCTAATCTGAAAGTGACCTATATTCGTAATGGGGCTTTCCAGGCGGTTCTCCGGTATCTTCCCACACTCCAAAGACATACAGATCGGGAATCTAGATTGTGAGCCCCATTGGGGACGGTGATGATGTCTGTAAAGGTCTGTGGAATTATGGTGCTATATAAGCAAGTACAATAATAATAAATAAAATAAAAAATAGGGGTTTCCCCTTTCAGGAAAGTTTTTCCTATAAGTTCATTAATAATAATAAAAACCTATTCTGAAGTCTCACTTCCCCAGGTCCAGCACTGAGTCCCCATCGCTGCTCCTGGCGTTTGTTGTTATCTACCGCTCTGACGTCACATCAACAGCGCTGCAGATGCCTGAGTTCAACAGCTCCTCTAATGTAGCTGGCACTAGAGGCTCAGAGCTGCTGAGCTCACTGATTGTGTGATTGGAAGCCACAATGTCCCTTTCTAAATCTGTTTCCATTGAACCTCATTTCCCAGTTCAAAAATAAAGAAATTTAAAAAAAATAAAACATATTTGATATTGTCATGTCTATATTGGCTGTAGTGGTAGCCAATCGGTGAGCTCAGCAGCTATGATGAGCGGTTTGTGCCTTCTACATCAGCAGAGCTGCTGTGCTCAGTTGTCTGCAGGTGTGGAGACTTGACACTGGACCTGGGCAGGGTAAATAAAAAATGTTTTTTTTTGTCATTTTTTTTCTCAACTACTAATAGAGCTTATTGGAAAAACCTGTTTAAAGCCTAGCAGTAGGACATGTGATAAATGGACTCTTCTCACTTGGCAACCCTCTGCCTCTCCGGTGGCCTCCGCTGGTCTTTGTTTACTTTTCTGCAGCGTGTCATGCCGCACATCCATGTGACTGCTGCAGACGATCGCTGTCCCCATAGGTCTTGTGCTGTATGTGCTAGTATCAGCATTGCATCTAGTAGCTGATGCCCTCTCAGTCTGCGCCATCCACGGGGTATAACTATGCAATGGATTTATAACTGACCTGCAGACCAGATGTACAGTGACCTCCTGTTGCAGGAAGGATTAAAGGAGTTTGCAACATTAATATTCCTTGGCAGTGAAAAAGATGTATTCTGTGTTGTGCTTTGCCTATGGTGCGTGTGTGTTTCTCATCATTACCCTGGACTTTTATGTTCCACTAGATAGTGGCCCGATTCTAACGCATCGGGTATTCTAGAATATGTATGTATGTACGTCGCGCTGTGAGTGGGGTTTAATTCCGCGCCAATATCGCTGATTGGGCGCGGCCAGCCGGGCGCGACCAATCAGCGAAGCGTGGTTTAAATCCCGCGGCAATATCACTGATTGGTCGCGGCCGGTCACGTAGTATATAGCACAGCCACATAGTATATAGCAGCCACATAGTATATAGCACAGCCACGTAGTATATAGCACAGCGCTGTAGTATATAACACAGCCCACGCAGTATATAGCACAGCCACGTAGTATATTGCACAGTCACGTATATATCAGCCACATAGTATATGACACAGGCTACATAGTATATAGCACAGCCACGTAATATATAGCAGCCACGTAGTATATAACACAGACAGCCACATAGTACATAGCACAGCCAGGTAGTATATAGCACAGCCAGGTAGTATATAGCACAGCCACTTAGTATATAGCAGCCACGTAATATATAGCAGCTACGTAGTATATAACACCACCCACGTAGTATATAGCACAGCCCACGTAGTATATAACACAGGCCACATAGTATATAGCACAGCCTACGTAGTATATAACACAGCCCACGTAGTATATAACACAGCCCACGTAGTATACAGCAGTGTGGGCACCATATCCCTGTGAAAAAAAGAATTAAAATAAAAAATAGTTATATACTCACCGTCCATCGTTGCCTATGCAGCATCAATAGTAAAAATATATAATGTTAAAAATAATAATAAAAAAAAAAATCATGCTATTCTCACCTTCCATCGCCTCCGCAGCTTTCCCGCTCCTCGCGATGCTCTCGGCAGCTTCCATTCCCAGCGATGCATTGCGAAATTACCCAGATGACGTAGTGGTCTCGCGAGACCGCTAAGTCATCTGGGTAATTTCGCAATGCATCTCTAGGAACGGAAGCTGCCGAGAGGAGCGGGAAAGCTGCGGAGGCGATGGAAGGTGAGAATAGCATGATTTTTTATTTTTTTTATTTTTAACATTATATCTTTTTACTATTGATGCTGCATAGGCAGCATCAATAGTAAAAAGTTGGTCCGGGATGAGTCGACACACTGGAACTGACTGGAGGGAAGTAGGGAGGGGGCACTGACTGGACGGAAGTAGGGAGGGGCCAATTCGTGGCCGGACTGTGCCGTGACCAATCAGCGACGCAGGATTTCCATTACAGACAGACAAACAGACGGAAGTACCCCTTAGACGATTACATAGATAGATAAGTGGATTTTCTTAAGAGGATCTCCCACTGATCACTCATTGGTGGTGTTCACTATTCATTGGGTATCAGTGTTTTTATCCTGGGAAGATGAGAATAGATATGGTCTGAATGGAACAAGAACTTTGAGAAGATAACATTTCACTCTTATGGTGCATTGCATCTTGTATCGTGTAATGATTTTATCTTTTTCCGTGCATTGCTTATAACCATGTAGATCTCAGCCGGGGCTCGTTATGGCTGGCCCTAGACATTAGATGGCGTTCGGCCGCGAGCGATTTCTGCTAAACCCCGTATACAAACTCTTGGTTGGCTATGAATGTGTGATCAGTAAGGCAGCGACAGCTTATCTCCAGCGAGTACAAAAGGATCAGGAGTGTAAATTAAAAAATTCCCATACTTTCTTATCAGATGGGCGCTGGCCCCATGGAAATTGACGTGTTTGCCCAATATTCATCAAGGTTGGCGAATACTCTCTTTTTGTACCTACAAAACAAATTCCATTGTTAAGTAATCTTACTCTACTGGGCCCAGTTCAGACTGTGTTTGTGCAGTGCACTCTGGGGTTCCACCCCAGAATTACCCTAAAAGCAGGATTCAGACAAACCCCTGACGTGGCTACAGACTGTAATGATATGAACTGAATTCAAATGAACACAATTTGTGTTTTTTTTTTTGTTTTTTTTTTAAATATCCATTTGTGCAAACGGGTACAAAAACATGGTCTGCAGAAATGCAGTGTGAACAGGGGATTAGATTGACCTCCAGTGGGTGAGGAGGGCAATATTCTTCTTACATTAGATACTGGGGGATCCTGATAAATCACAGAAGAAGCCCAAATATATTAGAGGAGTATAATTAAATATGACTTATGTTCAATCTTCATTTATATGGTACTATCAGTCAGACGCCATTTCCCTTATCTTTTTTTTTTTTAGTGGTATTGGATACTTTTTATAAAAAGAAAACCACTGTATAGTTCAGCTCTTGAATATGGATTTGGCCCTAGGGAATCCCATCTACAGTACCACCTTGACCACTATAACGGTTTCTCTTCAGAGAAATGGTTTACTAGATTTTATAATGAGGCCGAATTGATTTTATATTTCAGTCAGGTTCCCTTTGGCTCATGCATAAGTCCATACATCCACAGAACTCCTTCACTATCTTCAGCACAAATTGGAGAAAAACTGCAGCAATCAATAAGTCTCCATCACCACCGTACAGTGGGCACAACAGATGCACAATGAGGCGTTGCACTGGCATCCACCAGGCTAGCCACTGGGAGGGGGCAAAGGTCACCCCAGGCCAGCCACCGGGAAGGGGCAAAGGTCATCCCAGGCCAGCCACCGAGAGTGAAGGTCAACCCAGGCCAGCCACCAGATGTTGAAGGTCACCCCAGGCCAGCCACCGGATGTTGAAGGTCACCCCAGACCAGGCACTTGGTGACAAAGATCACCACAGGCCAGGCATCGGGTGGTGAAGGTTGCCCCAGGCCAGCCACCGGGAGGGCCAAAGGTCATCTCAGGCCAGCCACCGAGAGGGTGAAGGTCACCCCAGGCCAGCCATTGGATGTTGAACCCCAGACCAGGCACCAGGTGATGAAGGTCACCACAGGCCAGGCATCGGGTAGTGAAGGTCACCCCCAGGCCAGCCACCGGGTGGTGAAGGTTACCCCTGGGAGCATTGCTTCATTGAAATAATGATATGAGTTACACATCTCCTGCTATCACCTATATTGCACAGACTTCTCCCATGCACTTATTGGTCCAGTACTCTGGGCCTTGTCTACACCAGTGGAAGTGGAGCCATATTTGTGGGCTCGGGCATGGAATTATGGGCATTATTATACGAATAGGGACTATTGGTAAAGTACTGTAAAGTGGTAAAGTACTGCATTATTTCTGCACTGCAAGTTTTGGGCCAGCCTTCTTATTACCAGTGTGTTGTGAATTCTGTTGTCAAACTCCCTCCTGTGGTCGTGAATGGTACTTCGGCGAGTTCTGTCTATGGGCTCCCTCTGGTGGCTATGAGTGAAGCTGCTGCTTCTGAGGTTCCTTACACAGGTGACGTGGGTTATCCTTTGGTTGGCTGCTCTATTTAACTCCTCTCAGATCGTTACTCCATGCCAGCTGGCAATGTTTTTGCATTGGTTCAGTTCGCTCCTGGATCTCTCTGGTGACCTGCCTTCTCCTGCAGAAGCTAAGTTCCTGATAGTCATTATTTGTTCATTGCTTTCTTGTCCAGCTGGTTATCATGATTTTGCCTTGCTAGCTGGAAGCTCTGGGATGCAGAGTGGCCCCTCCGCACCGTGAGTCGGTGCGGAGATCTTTTTTGCACACTCTGCGTGGTCTTTTGTAGGTTTTTGTGCTGATCGCAAAGTTACCTTTCCTATCCTCTGTCTATTTAGTAAGTCTGGCCTCCCTTTACTGAAACCTGTTTCATCTCTGCGTTTGTGACTTCCATCTTTACTCACAGTCAATATATGTGGGGGGCTTCCTTTACCTTTGAGGAATTTCTCTGAGGCAAGGTAGGCTTTATTTTCTATCTCTAGGGCTAGCTAGATCTTAGGCTGTGACGAGGCGCTTAGGGAGCGTCAGGAGCGCTCCACGGCTATTTTTTTTTTTTTTTTTTTTTTTAAATAGATTTTTATTGAAAGCGAATATGAACAATACAATTTATGCATTTTCCAGTATATTACAAAATTTTTACATTTTCCAAACCCCCAACAATCCCAACAAAACCCAAACCTCCCCCTCCCCTGACAGCTCATACCCAGTTATACTTTGTTACCAGTATTGATGGCTCTTTGAGCCATTTGAATCACTTATGTCCGCTTGTTCTTTAGCACTCTCTTCCTTTCAGAGGCCCTCATCCTCCCATTTCCCATACCTACTATCCCAGCTCGAGCCACGGAGACCACATTTTATCAAACGTTTCTATTTTCCCACGTCTTTTGTATACCCCCTTTTCCAAATTGAGACCATGTTTAACATATTTCAGGAATTCACCCCTTGTAGGCGGCTCATCCTTGATCCAGTTCCTTGCTATTACCTTCCTTGCCATATATAATAGCCTAGCTATTGCTATCTTCCAGGTGTTATCCACTCTAATTTCCTCTACATGTCCCAGTATACACACTATCGGATCTCTCGGCACTCTGCATTTATACGCCCCTTCCACACGGCTCATTACCACCAACCAGAAAGCAACCAGTCTTGGACATGTCCACATCATGTGGTATATTCCTGCATTCTCAGTCTTACATCTCGGGCATTCAGAGTCAGCACGCAACCCCGCTCTGTGCAACACTTCCGGTGATTTATAGACTCTGTGCAAGATGTACAGCTGCGATAGTCTATACGGCTCGCTCAGTGACACTCGTGGAACCCACTCCAACACCGACTCCCAGGTTTCATCCTCCATTGGGCCTAAATCTCTTTCCCATTTCGCTCTCGCTTTTAGAGGGAAGTCTAGTAAATATGCATGTAGAAGGTCCTTATAAAGGGTGGTAATGACTCCCCTTGTGGACCCTTCCCCACATACGTATTCCAGAACTATGTCCTCCTGGATCTCAATACCACCGCCCTTGTTTTGCGCTTTAAAGGCATGTTTCATCTGAGCATATTGATACTCCCCAGTCGGTCTCAATCCAAACTCCCCCTGCAGCTGCGAAAAGGACTTTAATCCTTGTTGTTGAATTATCTGAGCCACCAAGTGGATTCCTTTGGCCTGCCACTCCGCCAGCACTCCAAGAGCCGCAAACTCAACCAAATTATTATTAAGCCATATCGGTGTAAATTTAGTCAGCCCCGTAACCCCCCGAATATGTCGCAGTCTGGTCCATAATTTATGTATCAAAAACATAGTTGGGTATAATTTCCCCAATACTCCCAAGGAGCCATCCTCCAGACACTGCGCCACCGGTCTTCGGTTTGTCACCCTCTCCATCAAGTGTTGTACCGCACTGGTAGACGCTCCCCGCGCCCAGCCCTTCAAATGCTGGCTCTGGGCTGCAAGAAAATATAACTCAGGATTGGGTAAAGCCAATCCTCCATCTTCCTTGGGTCGCTGAAGCGTCTCCAGGCGAATACGTGGGTACCGCCTCCCCCATATCAGGCTTCTAAAAAGAGCATTAATCTGCCGGAATTTCCCACGTGGAATCCAAACTGGCGCATTATGTAGGACGTAAAGTAATTTGGGCATCAGAACCATTTTAATGAGATTAACCCTACCCACCACCGATAGGTGTAATTTATTCCACGCATCCACTTTTGCTTTAAGGGCGCCCATGAGAGGAGTCAAATTCCTATACAAAAACTCTGTAACTGGCATCGAGATCCATATTCCCAGGTATTTGAAAAGGGATGCCACCTTAAGCCGCCCCTCTCCCAATGGCTCACTTCTGCTCTCCTCCACCCCATCCACCTCGAAGAGGACCGATTTATCCCAATTTATCCTCAATCCCGACAAGGCTCCAAATTTCCCAATGATCTCGATAGCCCCATTCAAGGCTTCATCCGGGTCCGCCAGGAACAGTAAGATGTCATCTGCATATAACGCGATCTTCTCCTCAACACTCCCATATCTGAACCCAGGAACCTCATCTGATTGTCGGATCTTAGCGGCCAGTGGCTCCACAGCTAAGGCAAACAGAAGGGGCGACAGTGGGCAACCCTGCCTCGTACCTCTGGCCAACTTTATAGGCTGAGAAAGTTCCCCATTCACTCTAATTCTAGCTGTTGGTAGTGAATATAACAGTTGAGTCCATGCCACAAATTGCGGACCAATACCCATACACTTCAACACCCGCCAGAGATATCCCCACTCCACACTGTCAAACGCCTTATGGGCATCCAAGGATGCAATAACCCTTCGGCCACAGTTGTCAGACTTCAGCTGTAGGTTCATATGCAGCCTCCGCAGATTAACCGCTGTAGACCTGTCAGGCATAAAACCAGACTGATCCGGATGTACAAGGCTAGCAATGACGCTGGACAAACGGGTAGCTAACACCTTGGCCAAGAGTTTGACATCGATGGTTAACAGAGAGATTGGTCGATATGACTCAGGCTTCCCCAGATCCTTATCCTCCTTCGGAATAACCACTATAATAGCCTCCCTCATAGATGCTGGGAGATACCCTTGGCATCCAGCCTCCTCCAGTACTAACTTTAATCTGGGAATCAGCACTTCCTCCAAACTTTTATAGATTTCGGCTGGTAACCCATCAACCCCAGGTGCCTTCCCATTAGCCATAGACTTCAGCGCCCGACTCAGTTCCTCCTCGGTGATAGGGGCATCGAGGCTCACCCCATCCTCCTCACTCAATTTCGGAAGACCCAGACTCTCAAGGAAAGTCTCCGTATCTCCGGCTGACTCATTGACCCTGGAGGAATATAAGTCCGCGTAAAAGTCCGCAAAGACCTTTATAATTTCAGGTGTTTCAGATACCCTGCTCCCCCCATCTGAAACCAACGAATGTACATACGAGGTACCACGCTGAGCCGCGGCTACCACCGATAGCATGTGTCCCACTGTTTCTCCCTCCTGAAAATAAGCCACCCTCTGAAACTCCCGCTTCCTTTCAGCTTTTCCCAGCAGAATCTTTTCCATACAATTTTGCGCTGTTCTCAACCTTTTCTCTGCCTCAGAAGTCCCCAGCACTACCATCTCGTCCTCTGCGGCTTTCAGCTCCTCCATCGCCACTCTCTCCGCCTCCCTTGTCCTCCTCTTACACCTACTAATGTCTCTAAATAGTAACCCTCTCAGGTACGCTTTCATTGCATCCCAAACAGTTAGAGCATCTGTACTCCCATCATTTAAAGCAAAGAATTCCGTCACCTCCTTCCCTATACCGTCCAAATCAATACTCTGTAACCAGTTAGGATGGATCTTCCATTCTCTCCCACTTGCGGTCCGTGTCCCCAACAACCTAACCTCCACCTCAATTGGACTGTGATCCGAAAGGGCCCTCGGCAGATAACGCACCTCTCCCACCATTGTGTCCAACAGGCGGTTACCCAGCGCCATATCAATTCTGGATAGCGTAGCATGAGCCGGCGAGTAGCACGAGTATCCTCTCTCCCCAACATGTCTAACTCTCCATAGATCAATCATGCCTATTTCACGCACATAGGTACCAAATGTTGTAGTGTGCCCCTCCGACCTGTTCTGGGTGTTCTTATTTTTATCCCAAAAGTCATCACAGATATTGTTCAAATCCCCAATAATTAAGAGTGGTAGTGGTTCCCATCGTTCCACCCTCTCCAACACCTCCCTGATCTTCTTACTTGAATATGGAGGTGGAATATACATTGCCGCCACACACAATCTCACTCCATACAATATACATTGTATCACCACATACTGACCCTCAGCATCCACGCATACTTTCACCTCTTCATACTGCACTCCCACCGGCACCAACACTGACACACCTCTTGAGTACGTCGAAAAGGTAGAGTGATACCCTTTCTGTATCCAACGTCTATTCAGTACGTCCACTTTCTCCTGTATCAAGTGCGTCTCTAGCAAGCATATCATAGAAGCCCGCTGATCCTTCGCATACTGCAAGCTCGCAGCTCTCCTAGATTTATCCGCCAGACCTCTCACATTCCAACTCAAAATCTTAAAGCGGTCCCCTATTATGTGACTCATCATCTTTAGTTATGTCTTTACTCCCCGTTCTGAGCTGTCTAACTTCCCTCCCCACCCTTACCCCTACCCCCCCTCCCCCACACCCCCCAATACTATACATTCTGCCTCTTATCAAGAGTGGGGCACCATCACCCATTGCGAACACTCTTGTTAACGTAACCTTCTCCTTCCGCCTCCCGCTACCGTTTATAACAGAATTCGGCGCAATTCTTAGAAGAACAATATAATTCAACCTGTATTAAATTACAACTGCAAGAAACTAAATAAACTTTTAGTACGCTGCACACCCTTCCTCCCTCGTACTTCTCCGCCGCATCAGCACACCCAGTACATTCCCTGAATAATACCCAGCTCCACCCTCCAACCTTCACATTTCAATTACCAGTGTACTGTCAGTCCATCTCTTTTTCCCCTTTTTGAAAGAATTAAAATACCTCCCGACTAACCCACCCCACATTTTCAATCTCCTTTTCCTTTAAGCTTTTTAGCATTAAGATCTATCCACTGGGTAGCGTCCTCCGGCGTCTGGAAAAAATGAATCTTATCCAGCGCTACCACTCTCAGTCGTGCCGGAAACATCATGGAGTATTGCACTCCCAGTTCTCTCAGCCGTCTCTTGATACCCGTGAACATCATCCGTTGTTTCTGTACCAGGGCGGAATAGTCAGGGTAAATAGCAACTCTTTGACCTCCAATTGTCAGATCCGTCATGCCTCTAGCTTTCCTCAGGATAATGTCTCTGTCTCTGTAGTTTAGGATTTTGGCAAGCATGGTACGGGGATTTGCTCCAGGGACAGGTGGTTTCGGTGGGACCCTGTGGGCTCTTTCTACCGCAAATACTTTTGTCAGTGCTGCATCACCAAAGGTCTCAAGGAGCCAGCTTTCAATATACTCCGTGGGATTCCTCCCCTCAATTTTTTCAGGGACACCCACTATACGAATGTTATTTCTTCTGGACCTGTTCTCCAGATCCTCATTTTTTGCAGCCAGCTCCGATATTGCCTGAGTAAACTTCCTCTCCGCTTTCTGCAGCTGCACTATATGGTCTTCTGCCGTGCTCACTCTTTCCTCCACAGCCCCCACACGTTTGTCAATCTTCTGCAGGGCTGCATTTATCTGGGCTGTATCCCCCTTGACCTCCTGTATCTGCTGGGTCAGGGATTGTTTGCAGGATGATACCAGTGCAAAGACATCTCTAAGGGTGGGCTCTGCTCCTGACTCCTTATCTTCAGATCCCCCTACTACCACCGCCATGTCACCATCCCTGCTCCCCTGTTGTACCTCCTGCTCCTCTGCTGGGCTTTCCTCCTCTCCTTCTGTGTCTGTGTCTGCTCCGGCATCCTCCTCTGCTTTTCCTGTGTTCCCTGCGGCCTCCACTCTAGCAAACTGCTGGAGCTTTGCCGCCGCCGACATTCTCTTCTGGCATGCCGCGTTGTCCTTCTCCGCCTTCTCTCTGGCGTCGGCGCCATCTTGGCTGATCCCAGCCTCGCCGGCTCCTGCATCTCTTTGCCTCCTCCTGGTCATATTTATTGACCTCGAGGCCGCCTCTATTCACCGCCGCACTCCCGGGACTTTCCTGCAGCCGGTAAGCGCCTTGAATCGCCGCTCAGCTGCGGCTTATAAGGATAAATTGAGCGTTAGCAGCGGGAGCGCTCTGTCACACGTCCGCTCACATGGACGTTCAGGCCACGCCCCCTCCACGGCTATTTTTAGTGTGTGTGATAGGATTAGGGCTTGCGGTCAGCAGAGCTCCCACATCCCAGAGCTCGTCCTGTATGAGGTTTAACTATCAGGTCATTCCGGGTGCTCCTAACCACCAGGTCATAACACCAGTGTGCCCAAATTCATACACCAGTGAGTTTTTTCCCCCTCCTTTTTAGCATTAATCATGTCGTCTGTTTTTTATTGTATGCTTACAAAAAACCTGATGGAGCTTTTTCCAAGCCGGTTCCATTGAAAACTAGGAAACACACCGATACAACTCAGATGACATCTGATATGCTGACTATTTTTATTTCTTTCGTTGACCCATTCACTTATGCAAATCGGAACAAACTAGGGCATGGAACAAATGAGTAGCCACGTAGAATACGTCAGTAGAATACACTGAACGCACATGTACCAGAAACATTGACATGTGATTGAAGGAGACTTTCTTTTTATTCTCTATATTTTAGAAAAGATTTTGGTTGTTTAATTTTATCTGCCAACTTAGAGCATTTTGCGTTCAGTCCACATTGTACATTGAAAGAGTCCCCCTGGAAGTTGAGGGTCGACATTTTGTGAAGATGAACATACTTGCACCCAAGATAACCATCCTGACAGATTTACCGTACCTGTTGTTCTTTTCTTTATGCTTCAGCCATTACTCTTTTTGACCATACCTGCCAGCATTCTCAATTTGTACAGTGTCTCGGATAGCCGGTGCAGCTCCATTGTTTGTCTCACGACCACAAGTACTTAAAGTTTCTGTTTGTGGATCTGAATTTCTCAAGCAATACGTCAGCAGTCCCTGTTCTGCTCGTAGGCATTCTTATCTATAATTGCTCCAATATCATTGTACTTTTATTTCAACTTTGAGAACAGAACAGCAGATTTATTAATCGTGTCTAATATATATAGCAGAGTAAACTAGACAGTCGTAAAGTGCTCCAAATTTATCACCGTGGTTATGATTAAGAACACTGTCCGAAACGCGTAATCCCTCATTCACTATTTTAACAGTTTTTAAAGGCATTGTAATAAAATGAAGTTTGTAACGTCCACTCATCCTGATTTTTGATGTCTGTTGCTGAATCTTTTTTGTTTGATTACATTAGATGATAGGCAGGTTCAACGGAGGTTCATCGTTTTGTGGGCCTTAATGTCACATCATTTGTTCGTTGACTTAGATTATGCCTCTCTTCTTCTTTTTTTTTTTGCACCAAAAATTTTGTGCAAATTGTCACATTTTTAGTTACCGTACATTCTCACTTAAGCTGCACTCCATTTTCAAATGTGTCAAATACATCTAAAACATTTTATTTTTGACCAAATTGCATGATAAATGTATAAAAAAATTAAAATTGTGTCTACGTTTTGGTGCAAGTTACACGACAAAGTGACACATCTCCATTAGTATCCACGATTGGTCTAGAAATCAGCGTGACTCACTTATGTGACCCTGGAGATAGCCACCTGCTTATCCTCGTTCGTCTTGGATATCATAAACCTAAAATTCCTGGTAGCCATACTAAGTGACTGTACGACGTGTGTGCATGTTAGACCGGCCACACACAAAAACAAATAGTAGTTGACTGGATGTGTACTTAACCGACAGCCATCTCCCCTCCATCCCCATAAACACTCGGCTTTGCTGAGCTTACCTGTTTATTACAGAGTTTGTTTTTTAAAGCCTTTTTTATTGTTTGCCTATGAACTGCATGGCTGTATTCTTGATTTTCAGCTTGCAATGTAATAATAAGTCCTTTTTTTGTATTGGCTATAAAGTGTTCTGCCTGGTAATGCAATTAATGCAAAAATAATAGAATATCAAAGTTCTTGTACTTGGTTTACTTGCGTTACTATCTTAGGTTTTGGTAACATTCACTTTTTCAGTACATTATACTGTTTTATTATTTAAAAGCTATACACATATTTGACTCAGAATAAATAAATATTTTACTAACTAAATGTAAAGTTTCAGTCTAGAATCTTTCTTTCATGCAATTTCAAAGCTCCCTGCTATGCATTTTATAGCCTGATCCAAGTTTCCAATTTCTCTTGTAGGTGTACAGTTCCCAGAAATATAACCTCTATGTGAGGTCTGTGTATGTCTAGGTTGTTGGTGCCTTCATTACGTCCTGTATCAGGACAGATTCTATCCTGCACTTATTTCTTCTTCATATGCTTTCTTCCTTATCCTTCCTGAGACAGTAGATACTTTCTCCCCTCTCCATACTCTGGATATCTGTGTATAACTACCTCCCATTCCCTGCTGCTATCTTTAACACTGTGAGAGCAGATGACAGATCTAAGCAGGAGCGCTGACTGATTTCAACACAAAATGTGTACCTTTGCAAGGCCCTAAGCTATAGATATAGGAATTGCAGACAGTATGCAGCCGCTAAATGGTAGAACAATTTTAATGAAGATCTTTTAGAAAGTTGCTTAACTTTCGCCTTTCAAAAGTAAATGAGCAATAAAAAATTTAGTGTGAAGGCATATACAGTATTTAAAGAGTGTCATTTTCATTTTGATTGCATAAATTAATAGTACGGATAAAAATAAGCAACTTTTGTATTTTGTCTTATCAGAAAAATGTGCTTCTTTCACCTCCTGGATTGATGTTTAATTTTCAATTCATGGGTAAAATGTATTAAATATTTGTTGAAGTCAGTAGATAGGAGATGAGAGTTGTTGCTTTTAAAATTCTATTGAGGAAGGATTAGCTAGAAGAAGACACATGCATTCTGCTGCAAATTCTCATGAAATAACATTTACAATTCTCCAAAGAACTTTATGAGCACCAACTGCCATCTTCTATCTCAGTTATGGGAAAATCTGTACTCACTAATAACAGATGTCACGCTTGAATTCAGGATCTTGAAAATGAAGGCGAAAGAAACTGATTTCTCTAAGACAAATTGCCACGTTGTTTTTTATTTTCATGTGTACTATTGATTTCTGAACACAAATAAATAAATGTTACTCTTAAGGCTATGTGCACACGTTCAGGAATTCATGCAGAAAATTCCTGTGAAAATCCGGACATTTCTGTGAGATTTCTGCATGAAATCCGCATGCGTTTTTTTGCGCGTTTTTGGCGCGGTTTTGATGCGTTTTTTTCCGGACATTTCCCAATGCATTAGACAGTGGGAAAAGCGCGAAAAAACCGCAAAATTAATGAGCAGGTTCATTATTTTTCCGCAATGCGTTTTTCATGCGGAAAAACGCACATCATGTGCACAGAAATTGCGGATTTCATTAACAATGGTAGGATGCTTAATGTATGCAGATTATTTGCAGTTTTATAGCGTTTTTATAGCGCAAAAACGCTAGAAAACCGCAAATAATCTGCAACGTGTGCACATAGCCTTAAGGTTATGTTCTGGAGGTCAGAATTCAGCATTTGTGTTGTAGCTTCTGTGGTCGACTGCTGAAAAGAAATAGTTGTTATTATTGAAATTATAATATACATGCGTTTACCCATTTCTAGTCTGTGTATACAGTTGTGTGAAAAAGTGTTTGCCCTCTTCTTGATTTCCTTTTTTTTTCATGTTTGTCGCACTTAAATTTTTCAGATCACCAAACAAATTTAAGTATTAGACAAATATAATTAGACAAATATAACACAATTAAACACAAAATGCAGTTTTTAAATGAAGGTCTTTATTATTAAAGGGAAAAAGAAATCCAAACCTACAGGGCCCAGTGTGAAAAAGTGATTGCCCCGCCACCCCTTAAAGCATAAACCACAGTTAAGTTATCACATGTTTGGGAAGCGGAGTTCAAAGTCCCTAGCCATACCCAGGCCTGATTACTGCCACATCTGTTTTCAATCAAGAAATCACTTAAATAGGACCTGCCAAAGTAAAGTATACCAAAAGATCCTCAAAAGCCAATCATCATGCTGCAATCCAAAACAATTCTGGAACAAATAAGAAGCAAAGTAATTGAGATCTATCAGTCTGTAAAAGGTTATAAAGACATTTCTAAATTTTTGGGACTCCAGCGAACCACAGTCAGAGCTATTATCTACATATGGCTAAACATTGAACATTGGTGAACCTTTCCAGGAGTGGCCGGCCAACCAAAATTACCCCCAAGAGCGTAACAACGACTTATCCAAGAGGTCACAAAAGATCCCACAACAGCATCCAAAGAACTACAGCCCTCACTTGCCTCAGTTAAGGTCAATGTTCATGACTCCATAACAAGAAAGAGACTGGACAAAAATGGCCTGCATTGCAGAGTTAAATGACGAAAGCCACTGCTGAGCAATAATAACATAAGGGTTGTTGGAATTTTTGCCAGAAAACATCTTGCTGATCTCCAAGACTTTTCTGTGGACTGACGAGACAAAAGTTGCATTTTTTAGAAGGTATATATCCCATTACATCTGGGGTAGAAGTAACACAACATTTCAGAAAAGCAACATCATACCAACAGTAACATGTGGTGGTTGTGTGATGGTCTAAGGCTGTTTTCGGTCTCAGGATCTAGAAGACTTCCTGTGGTAAATGGAACCATGAATTCTGCTGCCTACCAAAAATTCCTGAAGGAGAATGTCCGGCTATCTGTTTGTGACATCAAGCTGAAGTGCACTTGGGTTATGCAGCAGGACAATGATCCAAAACTCACCAGGAAGTCCACCTCTGAATGGTTTAAGAATAACAAAATTAAGCCTTTGGAGTGGCTTAAGGTACTGTCACACTAGACGATATCGCTAGCGATCCGTGACGTTGCAGCGTCCTCGCTAGCGATATCGTCCAGTGTGACAGGCAGCAGCGATCAGGCCCCTGCTGGGAGATCGCTGGTCGGGGAAGAAAGTCCAGAACTTTATTTCGTCGCTGGACTCCCCGCAGACATCGCTGAATCGGCGTGTGTGACACCGATTCAGCGATGTCTTCGCTGGTAACCAGGGTAAACATCGGGTAACTAAGCGCAGGGCCGCGCTTAGTAACCCGATGTTTACCCTGGTTACCATCCTAAAAGTAAAAAAACAAACACTACATACTTACCTACCGCTGTCTGTCCTCCAGCGCTGTGCTCTGCTCTCCTCCTGCTCTAGCTGTGAGCGTCGGTCAGCCGGAAAGCAGAGCGGTGACGTCACCGCTCTGCTTTCTGGCTGACCGACGCTCACAGCCAGACCAGAGAAGCAGAGCGCCGAGGACAGACAGCGGAAGGTAAGTATGTAGCGTTTGTTTTTTTACTTTTTAGGATGGTTGCTATGTGAGAACTTGTCCTTAGAGGGTTATTCCGAAAATCAGAATGGGATCAAATAATAATGTACAGAAGGTTACTCATTTGTGCTAATGTAACTCATCAGGCTCCAAAAGATGCCCCCACAGGTTATTGGACCCTCCTGTTGCTATTGGATCTGTCCTGCTGTTATTCCTGATCTCATGTTGCGTAGTTTGCAAAGTCACAACATTTTTGCTATTTTCACACCACTTTCCAACAGCTTTGCCGAAGTGTGTGTGGGGGGGGGGGGGTACATATCAAATGCCCTCCCAACAAATTAAATAAACTTGGTGGCGTTTCTTACACCCAAACCGTTACTTCAGGTTCTGACTGGAGTAACATTTCTAGCGAGATGCATACGATTGATACAATGCACCAAATTCACTAAGTGGCGGGCGCCTTTTACTGTATTCAGTGCGTGTTATTTCTGTATGCCCATCGTTTAGACTGGCATACATAATGGCGGTGTTAATGAATTGGAGCCAGGAAGCGCGAATGCACTGCAGAAATGAGCTCCTCTCTGTATGTGTAGGCCCTGAACTGAAGAAACATTAAAGCGCGTGTGTGATTTATCTGCCAGAGAGACAATGAATGAATTAAAAAATATGGAGATGGCACTGCACATGTTCAGCCACCAAAAAAGAGCTACTGGAGGACGACGTGAATAATAAGTAAGTTAGTAAGGTGAGAACGGGAATGAGAGGAGTGAGGAGTGATACTTTTTTGGGTGTATTTACAACTATGTATGATTTTAGCTTTGGAGCTCACCGATCCAACAATGTAATATAGGAATACCCTTTAAGTACAGATAATGAATGTTTCCTTTGCTTGTACTCATAAGTAGCACTTTCTTTGGGCCATTGGTTTCCTGTTGGATTTTTCTTACATGTTCTCTGTCAATTCTCTCTATATTTCTCCTGAAACTGAATCTTCAGTGCAGCATTGCCCGAGTTGTGTCGTTACTGCAAGTCTTGGGTTTCAGGTTTGTGGCAGACTTGAGATTTCCTTGGCATACTTAGAAGAAGTGGCTCAGTGGTTAGCACTGTTGTTTTGCAGTGCTGGGGTCCTGGGTACAAATACCACCAAGGACAATATCTGCAGGCAGTTTGCAAGTCCTCTCCTTGTTATCGTGGGTTTCTTCCCACACTCCAAAGACCAAGATAGGGAATTTACATTGTGAGCCCCAAAAGGGACAGCGAAGATGATGTCTGTAAAGCGCTGTTCATCAATGGAATAAGTGAGTAAAAAAAAAGATTTTGCCGAAAATTCTATATTCATTATTAAATGGCAGCATGGATCTTTCTGTGCCTTCATGTGTTTCCATATGTCTCTAAACGCGAAGATTTATTATCTACTTATGTGTCTAGACTGAGAGTGATTTCGGTGACCACAGCCTCTGTACAATGTGGCAGAGTTAGCCAGGGCTTACTTAAGTGATTTCACTGGAAAACCTCTTTATCAGGATCGGTGGGTAATTGATCCTGCTAGACCTTCATCGATCGGCGTTGGGAATTTTTATCCCCATTGAAAAATGGAGCAGCAGGTTGGACGCCCGACTGTCATGCCATTCGTTCTCTATGGGGCTGTTGGGGAAAAAGCCAAGAGCAATGCTCAACAGCCCCATAGACAATGCATGAAGCAGGAGTTGTACATGCTCAACGCATCTTCATCTAAGGGCACAATTAGATAACTATCGCATCACAATGCTCGAACTGGCCGTCGGCTTTCCTGGCTGCATAGAAATACATGCTGTCACGCTTGAGTCAGGAGAGCCGCCGGCCAGTCCGAGCATTGCAATATGATATACGGCCATCTGACTGCTCTCCAATAGAGATAAAAGTGCCCCATTCTGACAATCAGCCGGAACCCCACCGAGCAAGAAGTTATCACTTATCTTGTGGATAGCTGATGACTTGTTTTCAGTGAACTAGCACTTTTTTTTTAATAAGTTATCACTCCTTATATATTCTTGAATACTTCATGATTTCAGCATGTCTATTCATAGGGGATGTGTGGATTATATAATTATGTAATACAATATGCTTTCTTTTTATTTTTCCTCTGTGAATTGAAAATGGTGCTGCATTACAATCTAGGAATGGGACAAAGGCCATGCTGTAAGAGAAGATCTGCTCTGTCTATAACCTTCTAGATGAGAATGGAGACCACACAGAAATATCAACTGATAACAAATAATTCACAATTATGTAGATTGTACTTAGAAGCTTTAATTAATAAAAATGAATCTACCAGATTATATAGATCCTAATATTTACATATATTATTTTTTTTCCCCATCAGTGCTGGTCCAAAAGGAGACAATATCTATGAATGGAGATCTACTATCCTGGGTCCTCCCGGCTCCGTCTATGAAGGGGGTGTATTTTTCCTTGACATCACATTTACTCCTGAATACCCCTTTAAACCCCCAAAGGTATGTGACTTATGGCCAAACATATAGTGTCTGCGAAACCTCTAGTACTACACTGTGTGCAGAATTATTAGGCAAGTTGTATTTTAATCACATGATGCTTTTTATACATGTTGTCCTACTCCAAGCTGTTCAGGCTTTAGAGCCAACTACCAATTAAGTAAATCAGGTGATGTGCATCTCTGTAATGAGGAGGGGTGTTGTCTAATGACATCAAAACCCTATATAAGGTGTACTTAATTATTAGGCAACTTCCTTTCCTTTGGAAAAATGGGTCAGAAGAGAGATTTGACGGGCTCTGAAAAGTCCAAAATTGTGAGATGTCTTGCAGAGGGATGCAGAAGGCTTGAAATTGCCAAACTTTTGAAGCGTGATCACCAAACAATCAAGCGTTTCATAGCAAATAGCCAACAGGGTCGCAAGAAGAGTATTGGGCAAAAAAGGCGCAAAACAACTGCCCATGAATTGAGGAAAATCAAGTGTGAAGCTGCCAAGATGACATTTGCCACCAGTTTTGCCATATTTCAGAGCTGCAACATTACTGGTGTAACAAAAAGCACAAGGTGTGCGATACTCAGGGACATGGCCAAGGTAAGGAAGGCTGAAAAACGACCACCTTTGAACAAGAAACAAAAGATAAAATGTCAAGACTAGGCCAAGAAATATCTTAAGACTGACTTTTCAAAGGTTTTATGGACTGATGAAATGAGAGTAACTCTTGATGGGCCAGATGGATGGGCCAGAGGCTAGATCAGTAAAGGGCAGAGAGCTCCACTCAGACTCAGACGCCAGCAAGGTGGAGGTGGGGTACTGGTATGGGCTGGTATCATCAAAGATGAACTTGTGGGACCTTTTCGGGTTGAGGATGGAGTGAAGCTCCACTCCCAGACCTACTGCCAGTTTCTGGAAGACAACTTCTTTAAGCAGTGGTACAGGAAGAAGTCGGTATCATTCAAGAAAAACATGATTTTCATGCAGGACAATGCTCCATCACATGCCTCCAACTACTCCACAGCATGGCTGGCCAGTAATGGTCTCAAAGAAGAAGAAATAATGACATGTTCCCCTTGTTCACCTGATCTGATCTCCATAGAGAACCTGTGGTCCCTCATAAAATGTGAGATCTACAGGGAGGGAAAACAGTACACCTCTCGGAACAGTGTCTGGGTGGCGGTGGTGGCTGCTGCACGCAATGTTGATCGTAAACAGATCAAGCAACTGACAGAATCTATGCATGGAAAGCTATTGAGTGTCATCACAAAGAAAGGTGGCTATATTGGTCACAAATTTTGGGGGGGGGGGTTGTTTTTGCATGTCAGAAATGTTTATTTCTAAATTTCGTGCAGTTATATTGGTTTACCTGGTGAAAATAAACAAGTGAGATGGGAATATATTTTGTTTTTATTAAGTTGCCTTATAATTCTGCACAGTAATAGTTACCTGCACAAACAGATATCCTCCTAAGATAGCCAAATCTAAAAAAAAAAACACTCCAACTTCCAAAAATTTTAAGCTTTGATATTTACGAGTCTTTTGGGTTGATTGAGAACATAGTTGTTCATCAATATTAAAATAATCCTGTAAAATACAACTTGCCTAATAGTTCTGCACACAGTGTATACTAGTGTGAGTACGGTAAGTTGTTTTTATTTGTCTAATGTTTGACCTTAGACATCAGAGATGTCGAAAACATAGACGAGGTACAAACCTTTCCATCATGCTTCTCTCTGTTTCTGTTCCACTCCTGTTTTTTTGGGATTGTAAATATTGATGCAAAATACTGATCAAAGCATTCCCTTGTGAAGCGCCCTTAGGCAGGGGTTCACATTATTATGTTATGTTATTATGTTATGCTCACACTGGGCAGATATTCTGCAGGATTTTCTGGGTTCAAAATCTGCAGCATATGCCAATAGTACCAAATCTCCTCAGTTTGGAAAAAACGACTTGTAATCAGCACCATGTCGATTTATTTAGTGTATTTTTACCCCATTTTGTTCAACAGGCAACATGGTGGCGCAGTGGATAGCACTGCAGCCTTGCAGCACTGGAGTCCTGGTTTCAAATCCCACCAAGGACAACATCTGCAAAGAGTTTGTATGTTCTCTCCGTGTTTGCGTGGGTTTCCTCTGGTTTCTCCGGTTTCCTCCTAAATACCAAAGATATACTGATAGGCAATTTAGATTGTGAGCCCCAACAGGGACAGTGATGATAATGTGCAAAACTGTAAAGCGCTGCGGAATATGTTAGCGCTATATAAAAATAAAGATTATTATTATTTATTAACAGGCAAGGTAAAATCTGCAAGGGTCTCAAAATTTAGTGGATTTTGGTGTAAATGACCCCTAAATCCACAGCAAAGTCTGCAACTCCTTTAAAATAAACCACACACTTTGCAAACTTTAAAATTAAGAAATCGAGCACAAAAAAATGCTCTTTTCCTGGTGCTTCCATGGCTTCTGGCCTGGTCCTCCTCCGGGGTCTGAACACGCTGTCCTCCTCTGCCTCCATCCTAAGCACCGGGCAGCAGAGCCCCAGGCGAATCGTTGGTCAGGGGTCGCATTTAGTAAGGATCTGACCACTGCTTTTCCAGACGTCAATATGCCCAACAATGTGAAGTTGGGGAACTTGGGTTTGGCTTCAGGTGTTTCAGACTTTAAACATCCAGATCCAAAGTTACAGCACTGGTGAATGTATTTCCATATCAGTTGTAAGCAATGATATGTTATGTATGACCGATCCTAAGACATAAGATGTAAGAGTGTGGATTCTGGGTGCTTTGGACGGAGGGGGACATATTCCTCAATATTTGAATCTTCACAGGACCCTATGCCGGGTGTGCCCCTGTATACCCTGTCTCTGGAATGCTCTTCTATTCTTTGTTGTGTTATCTCAATGTGACCACTCTAGCCAATCACTGCCTGCAGTGGTCACACAGGACGAGACCTCACTGCAAGAGGCTGGGGGTCTGCAGGAGGCTGGGGGAACGAAAATCAGGCAGTGTAAACATAGCAATCCCATGAGTCTTTATTGTGGTGGTTTTGTTTTTTTAATTTTCACCCAATCCAAAAGCTTGAAATGAGCAAAAAGATTTACACATGGATCCGCAGCTCTTCCAACTGCAAATCGTGGCAGAAATCCAAGTGTCAGCCTGGGCTTTATGGCACAGATTTTCTTACACCATAAAACTTTGTGTGAATATTGCCTTCATTGTAAAATCATTGTCAAAAGCTATTGAATTTCATTAGTAATCCCTAATCAGCCAATCTGTCTTCTTTTACACCGTCATTGAGTTAGGCCTCGCTCACATCAGCGTATAAATCAGATGAGTGCAATCTGATAAAAAAAATTGGATAGCGCTTGTACCAAAGTTATTCAATCAGTCAGTGCTGATCTGCAATTTTTTCCTCTGGTGGAATCGGGATGAGAAAAAAATCGCATCCTGCAAATGACTGTGTATATCGCACGAGACTCACCAATGCAAGTCAGTGGATGCAAGAAAAAAACGGACACCATATGGACCATTCGTATACTGTCCATTTTTTTTCTTGCACACATCTCAAAAGAACCAGCAAACTTCATTAGCCAAGTAGAAAAATTCACAGCTAGAACTCTCAGAATATAATAGATACAAGCAGACAGTAGTTAGATGATCGAATAGATAGATGTCTTCACAAGCCCCATACACATTCCTGTGGGGCACTAAAGGGTTTTTTGCATTATTAAATAAATAATTTGGAGGAAAAAAATACGTCCCCCCCCCAATTTTGATAATTAGCCAAGGTAAAGCAGACAGCTGGGGGCTTATCTTCTGAGGATGGGAAGGTTCCCCTCACTATTGGGCCCTCCCAACCTAAAAATACCAACTTTCACCCCCCAGAATTGGCACATCCATTAGATGTGCTAATTCTGACATTTCACCCTGGCTTTTCCCGATTCCACTGGTGCGGTGAAAATTGGGATAATAGTTTATGGGGTTGATGTCAGCTGTGTAATGTTCACTGTCATCAACCCCATAAACCATTACCCGATTGCCACCGCACTGGGGCAAAGTGCCACAATTGGCACATCTAGGGCATGCGCCATTTCTGGAGTGGCCAATACCCAGGGACCTTCCCAGCCTGATAATATATGCCTGCAGCTGTCTGCTTTACCTGGGATGGTTATCAAAAAATGGGGGGGACCCCACATCATTTTTTTAAATTATTATTATTTACTTATTTAATAGGTTAAATAAAGCTAAAGACCCTTTAGTGCCACATGAGACAGTACAGGGTGCTAGTTTATTTTATGTTGGAGGCTTGTGACATTAAATATTTACAGGATATCTATTTATTCTACATATCTATTCTATAGACCTGTCGATATCTGTATGTAAGATTGCTTTATTAGTTTGTAAACTAGCTTTAAATTACATAGAGATCTACAGTTTGGAAAAGATGATGTTAAAAAAATGCATTGGATATGCATATCATATGCATGTCATAGGGATGCTAGTTGAGCAAAATCGCATTGTAATCGCATGACACTCGTCATAGTTTTCTGGATCAACATCGAGCAATTTGGAGAAAAAAAATACGTCCCCCCCCCAATTTTGATAATTAGCCAAGGTAAAGCAGACAGCTGGGGGCTTATGTTCTGAGGATGGGAAGGTTCCCCTCACTATTGGGCCCTCCCAACCTAAAAATACCAACTTTCACCCCCCAGAATTGGCACATCCATTAGATGTGCTAATTCTGGCATTTCACCCTGGCTTTTCCCGATTCCACTGGTGCCGTGAAAATTGGGATAATAGTTTATGGGGTTGATGTCAGCTGTGTAATGTTCACTGTCATCAACCCCATAAACCATTACCCGATTGCCACCGCACTGGGGCAAAGTGCCACAATTGGCACATCTAGTGCATGCGCCATTTCTGGAGTGGCCAATACCCAGGGACCTTCCCAGCCTGATAATATATGCCTGCAGCTGTCTGCTTTACCTGGGATGGTTATCAAAAAATGGGGGGGACCCCACATCATTTTTTTTAATTATTATTATTTACTTATTTAATAGGTTAAATAAAGCTAAAGACCCTTTAGTGCCACATGAGACAGTACAGGGTGCTAGTTTATTTTATGTTGGAGGCTTGTGACATTAAATATTTACAGGATATCTATTTATTCTACACATCTATTCTATAGACCTGTCGATATCTGTATGTAAGATTGCTTTATTAGTTTGTAAACTAGCTTTAAATTACATAGAGAATTACAGTTTGGAAAAGATGATGTTAAAAAATGCATTGGATATGCATATCATATGCATGTCATACGGATGCTAGGTGAGCAAAATCGCATTGTAATCGCATGACACTCGTCATAGTTTTTCTGGATCAACATCGAGCAATTGTATTATTGTTTTATGCAGATATGAGCGAGGCCTTAAAATGAGCCTCGCCATGGGACTAATAAGAGACTACATTCCCCATATATAGTAACCCTACCCAGTGCCCACCATTTGCCTGCTGCTGTCTCCTTGGCTCGGACCAGCGTTTTTTTCACCGATCTACCAAGATTGCAGTGATTGGAGAAGTGCGGGGAGCAGTCTATACCAGACCTCCCTGCCTTTCCTGTGCTGTGGAGACATGGATCACACTTGTCATTGCACTTTTCCTTACCCCCATATTGGCCATCATGGAAACATAAGGTAAGCGGAGAGCAGTGGAAGCAGCGGGAGGCAGGCATAGGGCACTGGATAGGATGACTATACATACATATATGGAGTCTCTTATCAGGACAAAGTTAAAGGGTCCCTTCAAGTGGTACAATTTTGGCTAGTTGTAGCCACCCCTAGTGAGTGCTCGCTGCATGGGTATTGGTACAGCATCCATCATTCATAGGGTGTCATAAATATGTTTTTCATTAAATTTGATGGCTTTTACTGAATGGCAAGGGTGAGGGTAGGTGGGATTCCAGGTTTAGGAGGTTACCTGAAACTCCCAAGTTTCATGTAAAATGTTGACTTTTCTAACGTGTAAAGCTTCTAATGAGATTCATGGGGAAAAATATATCACTAAAGATGTGGAATAAAGCAAAGGCCATGCTCCATGCCATGTTATAGGACTGGGCTGCGGGTGATCTGCCAGTCTGTGTACTGGCAGCGGGCTGTAAGAGCTAATATCACACACAGAACACGTCAGTAGTACAAAGACATGAATATAAAGAGTTGTCTGAGTAAGGGGTTAACGCCGTATTCCTTCTGCACTGGAGGAATGATTGGGTGATATTGGCGCATTCTGCGATGCCATGGCAGGAGATGTGGGGCTGTTGTCTTTTGTTAAATTACCTGAATAGTAGCAAATTGCATCTAAGTGCAGGTTCATTATCCACATAATACACTGTAATATGAAACAATCCCGTCCGTCCCACCGCAGAAAGCGATCTCCTTGTATAAATATACTGACTAGTGAAGCATTTCACAGCACACTTACAAGTTATTGGATTTTTGCTGCAAGCAAAAAACTACCGTAGCTTCCATCTCTGACACTGCATATTCCTGTTTACCCAGATTTATTTTTATTTTTTTCTTTTAATGAGGAAAAAAATGTTGCAACTGAATTAAGAAGAAATTTTTGTTAGTACTTCGTAGAGCACCTTTGGCTGTTTTGACCTGCTGCTCGTGTGATTAATGGCCAAATACCAGCTTCTGAGGAATCTTTGCTTCTACTTCATGGGCCATAACTCCAGTTCCAGTTCACTAATATTCTTGGGTGGTCAGGAGAGTGGTCTAAAAAGTTAAGAGATTATTGCCTTGCACAAAAAGGAAAAGGATACAAAAAGATAGCAAATGCATTGAATACTCCCAGATATACAGTTAGTAACAGAGTTCACAAGTTCAAAAATAAAGGAACATTGGCTACACTACATGGAAGCAAGAGAAAGCAGAAAATATCACCAACTCCCATCAAATTCTTGATGAGATAGGTGGTCAAAAACCCTTGAGTGACTTCAAAAGGTTTGCAGCAAGATTTAGCACCAACAGACTCGGGAGTATTCAGATAGCACAGTAAGGTACATTCTGAACGCCAAAAGGTCTCCAAGCCTAAACTCCAAGGCATACTCTGTTGACTCAAGAAGATCACTAGACAAGTCGGCTAAAATATGCTCAAAACCTTATAAATAAGCCACAGAAGTTTGGGGTTTCTGCACTGTGGAGCAATTAAACTAAACTCAAATGTTTCAGGCCTATGGCTCAGCTGGATGTCTGGAAACATATTCTGTAAAGTACATCCTACATACAGTGAAGCATGACGGTGCCTTGGTGATGCTCTAAGGCTGCTTTTCTTCCACTGACACTGGAAGCCTGCAGTGTGTAGAGGAAAAGACTGATTCAACAAAATAATAGGAAGTCCTAGGACAAATCATGATGCCTTCTGTGAGGAATCTGATGTTTAGATGACATTGGACCATTCAATAGGAAATGATCCCAAGCATACTTAAAAGTCCACCAAGGCTTGGTTTCAGAAAACAGGTGCTTTACTTGAAATCCATACAAAATCATTGGTGGGCTATTTAGAAGGTGATTGCAGACTATTCAGGAACTGTAGGCCATTGCCCTATAGGAATGCACTAAGATTCCCTAAAATGGTGCAAGAAACTAGTGCCTGGTCATGCATCGCATTTGTCACAGGTCATAATAGCCAAAGGTGCTCTAATAAATACTGAAGACGCTTGTCACTGAAGGGAATCTGTCAGCAGGATTTCAGCCCCCCAACTATTTATTTGTGCATGTTGCATTATTAAAGACAAGTCCAGCAATACCTTAGCATGGTCTGCCTGATGCTCCGTTACTGAGAAATCAGGGTTTAAATTGATATGAAAATAACAATGTTGCACATTGTCTGAGCCAAAGCATTGATCTTTAACCCCTTTACCCCCAAGGGTGGTTTGCACGTTAATGACCGGGCCAATTTTTACAATTCTGACCACTGTCCCTTTATGAGGTTATAACTCTGGAACGCTTCAACAGATCCCAGTGAATCTGACAATGTTTTCTCGTGACATATTGTACTTCATGACAATGGTAAAAATTCTTTGATAGTACCTGCGTTTATTTGTGAAAAAAACGGAAATTTGGCGAAAATTATGAAAATTTCGCAATTTTCCAACTTTGAATTTTTATGCAATTAAATCACAGAGATATGTCACACAAAATACTTAATAAGTAACATTTCCCACATGTCTAGTTTACATCAGCACAATTTTGGAACCAAAATTTTTTTTTGTTAGGGAGTTATAAGGGTGAAAAGTTGACCAGCAATTTCTCATTTCTACAACACCATTTTTTTTAGGGACCACATCTCATTTGAAGTCATTTTGAGGGGTCTATATGATAGAAAATACCCAAGTGTGACACCATTCTAAAAGAAAATACCCAAGTGTGACACCATTCTAAAAACTACACCCCTCAAGGTGCTCAAAACCATATTCAGGAAGTTTATTAACCCTTCTTGTGCTTCACAGGAATTTTTTGAATGTTTAAATAAAAATGAACATTTAACTTTTTTTCACAAAAAATTTAATTCAGCTCCAATTTGTTTTATTTTACCAAGGGTAACAGGAGAAAATGGACCCCAAATATTGTTGTACAATTTGTCCTGAGTACGCCAATACCCCACATGTGGGGGTAAACCACTGTTTGGGCGCATGGCACAGCTCGGAAGCAAAGGAGCGCCATTTGACTTTTCAATGCAAAATTGACTGGAATTGAGATGGGACGCCATGTTTCGTTTGGAGAGCCCCTGATGTGCCTAAACATTGAAACCCCCACAAGTGACACCATTTTGGAAAGTAGACCCCCTAAGGAACTTATCTAGAGGTGTGGTGAGCACTTTGACCCATCAAGTGCTTCACAGAAGTTTATAATGTAGAACCGTAAAAATAAAAAATCATATTTTTTCACAAAAATTATCTTTTCGCCCCCAATTTTTTATTTTTCCAAGGGCAAGAGAAGAAATTGGACCCCAAAAGTTGTTGTACAATTTGTCCTGAGTACGCTGATACCCCATATGTGGGGGTAAACCACTGTTTGGGCGGATGGGAGAGTTCGGAAAGGAAGGAGCGCCGTTTGACTTTTCAATGCAAAATTGACAGGAATTGAGATGAGACGCCATGTTGCGTTTGCAGAGCCCCTAATGTACCTAAATATTAGAAACCCCTCACAAGTGACACCATTTTGGAATGTAGACCCCCTAAGGAACTTATCTAGATGTGTGGTGAACGCTTTGACCCACCAAGGGCTTCACAGAAGTTTATAATGGAGAGCCGTAAAAATAAAACAAACATTTTTTCCCACAAAAATTATTTTTTAGCCCCCAGTTTTGTATTTTCCCGAGGGTAACAGGAGAAATTGGACCCCAAAATTTGTTGTCCAATTTGTCCTGAGTGCGCTGATACCCCATATGTGGGGGGAAACCACTGTTTGGGCACATGGGAGGGCTCGGAAGGGAAGGAGTGCCATTTGAATGCAGACTTAGATGGAATGGTCTGCAGGTGTCACATTGCATTTGCAGAGCCCCTAATGTACCTAAACAGTAGAAACCCCCCACAAGTGACACCATTTTGGAAAGTAGACCCCCTAAGGAACTTATCTAGATGTGTGGTGAGCGCTTTGACCCACCAAGGGCTTCACAGAAGTTTATAATGGAGAGCCGTAAAAATAAAACAAAAATTTTTTCCCACAAAAATTATTTTTTAGCCCCCAGTTTTAAATTTTCCCGAGGGTAACAGGAGAAATTGGACCCGAAAATTTGTTGTCCAATTTGTCCTGAGTGCGCTGATACCCCATATGTTGGGGTAAACCCCTGTTTGGGCACATGGGAGAGCTCGGAAGGGAAGAAGCACTGTTTTACTTTTTCAACGCAGAATTGGCTGGAATTGAGATCGGACGCCATGTCGCGTTTCGAGAGCCCCTGATGTGCCTAAACAGTGGAAACCCCCCAATTATAACTGAAACCCTAATCCAAACACACCCCTAACCCTAATTCCAACGGTAACCCTAACCACACCTCTAACCCTGACACACCCCTAACCCTAATCCAAACCCTATTCCCAACTGTAAATGTAATCTAAACCCTAACTGTAACTTTAGCCCCAACCCAAACTGTAGCCCTAGCCCTAGCTTTAACCCTAGCCCTAACCCTAGCCCTAATGGGAAAATGGAAATAAATACATTTTTTTAATTTTTCCCTAACTAAGAGGGTGATGAAGGGGGGTTTGATTTACTTTTATAGTGGGTTTTTTAGCAGATTGTTATGATTGGCAGCCGTCACACACTGAAAGACGCTTTTTATTGCAAAAAATATTTTTTGCGTTACCACATTTTGAGAGCCATAATTTTTCCATATTTTGGTCCACAGAGTCATGTGAGGTCTTGTTTTTTGCGGGACGAGTTGACGTTTTTATTGGTAACATTTTCGGGCACGTGACATTTTTTGATCGCTTTTTATTCCGATTTTTGTGAGGCAGAATGACCAAAAACCAGCTATTCATGAATTTCTTTTGGGGGAGGCGTTTATACCGTTCCGCGTTTGGTAAAATGGATAAAGCAGTTTTATTCTTCGGGTCAGTACAATTACAGCGACACCTCATTTATATCATTTTTTTATGTTTTGGCGCTTTTATACGATAAAAACTATTTTATAGAAAAAATAATTATTTTTGCATCGCTTTATTCTCAGGACTATGACTTTTTTATTTTTTTGCTGATTATGCTGTATGGTGGCTCGTTTTTTGCGGGACAAGATGATGCTTTCAGCGGTACCATGGTTATTTATATCTGTCCTTTTGATCGCGTGTTATTCCACTTTTTGTTCGGCGGTATGATAATAAAGCGTTGTTTTTTGCCTCGTTTTTTTTTTTCTTACGGTGTTTACTGAAGGGGTTAACTAGTGGGCCAGTTTTATAGGTCGGGCCGTTACGGACGCGGCGATACTAAATATATGTACTTTTATTGTTTTTTTTTATTTATTTAGATAAAGAAATGTATTTATGGGAATAATATTTTTTTTTTTTTTCATTATTTAGGAATATTTTTTTAAATTTTTTTTTACACATTTGGAAATTTTTTTTTTAACTTTTTTACTTTGTCCCGGGGGGGACATCACAGATCGGTGATCTGACAGTGTGCACAGCACTCTGTCAGATCACTGATCTCACTTAGAGCAGTACAGCCTTCACAGTGCCTGCTCTGAGCAGGCGCTGTGAAGCCACCTCCCTCCCTGCAGGACCCGGATCCGCGGCCATCTTGGATCCGGGTCTGGAGCAGGCAGGGAGGGAGGTAAGACCCTTGCAGCAACGCGATCACATCGCGTTGCTGCGGGGGGCTCAGGGAAGCCCGCAGGGAGCCCCCTCCCTGCGCGATGCTTCCCTGCACCGCCGGCACATCGCGATCATCTTTGATCGCGGTGTGCCAGGGGTTAATGTGCCGGGGGCGGTCCGTGACCGCTCCTGGCACATAGTGCCGGATGTCAGCTGCGATAGGCAGCTGACACCCGGCCCCGATCGGCCGCGCTCCCCCCGTGAGCGCCGCCGATCGCGCTGGACGTACTATCCCGTCCGTGGTCATAGGGGCCCACCCCACCTCGACGGGATAGTACGTCCGATGTCAGAAAGGGGTTAAAGAACAGCTCTTATTCATCTAGTACAGAGCCACTCCTGTTCGACTTCGCCTAGTGCTGCTAGATTGACCGTTCTTTTGCTATGGGACTGACCTGTCAATCACCTGGAGTGGTGCTGGATGGTGCTAAGCTAATTTCGCCTTTGCTTATGGTCCCCAGTCAAATCTTTTAAAGTATATTTTCTCTGAAACAGACAGATCATTTAAGTGAAAAAATATACCCCGGTTGCATTGAGCAACCAGATTCTATTCATCCACGTGGTTTAGGCAGCATGAATCAGGTGACAGGGTACCTTTAACCCCTTCCTGACATGTGCGTATTATTACCGGCGCTGAGCCTGTAACTTTCCGGGCACATGACACGTGATCTATACAGCTGACGTGCCCACAACAGCTGAGAGTGGAATCGCGATCCACCTGCGGCTGTTGACTAGTTAAATGCCACTGTCAGTCTCTGACAACGGCATTTAACTCGCGCTTAAAGGAAGTGAGTCTCTGGCTCAGCCCATAAGTGACCCCGTCACATGATCGGCTGGTTGGTTGTCATGGCCAGATTGGCGGCGTTCAAAGCAAGTGAGCATTTCTGCTACACGCAGGCGATCTGATCATCGCCTGTGTGTAGCAGAGGCGATCAAAGTACTGCTACTGACTACTGAAGCATGCAAAAAGTAAATAAAGTTTTTAAAAGCATTAAAAAATATATAAAAGTCCAAATCGGCCCCCTTCCGCCTCATTAAAAATAAAACAATTAAAAAAATCAAATATACATATATTTGTTGTCGCAGCGTTCATAATTGCCTGATCTATAAATATAAAAAAAATTAACACGATCGCTAAATGGCGTGATGAGAAAAAATTTCAAAACGCCAGAATTACGTTTTTTTGGTTGCTGCTACATTGCACTAAAATGCAATAACGGGTGATCAAAACTTTGTATCTACACCAAAATCATATCAATAAAAAAATCAGCTCGGCGCGCAAAAAATAAGCCCTCACCCATTCCCAGATCACGAAAAATGGAGATGCTAAAGGTCTTGGAAAATGGCGCCTTTTCAAATTATTTAACAAATTTGGATTTTTTGTTCACCACTTAAATAAAAAAAGTACCTATACATGTTTGGTGTCTGTGAACTCGTAATGACCTGGAGAATCATAATGGCAGGTCAGTTTTAGCATATAGTGAACAAGGTAAAAAAAATAAAGAGAAAACAACTGTGGGATTGCACTTTTTTGCAATTTCATCGTACTTGGAATTTGTTTCCGTTTTCCAGTACACGATATGGTAAAACCAATGATGTTGTTCAAAAGCACAACTTGTCCTGAAAAAAAAAAAGCCTTCACAGGGCCATATTAACCACAAAATAAAAAAGTTCTGGCTCTGGGAAGAAGGGGAGAAAAAAATGAAAACGCAAAAACGGAAAATGGCCTGGAGGTTAAGATGGGGTTGTCAAGTAGAGGACAACCTGTTTAAAGCTCCATGCTCACCCACTGAGAAAAAGAAAAAGTCAGCAGGAAATGAATACTTGCCTGTTCTGCATTTCCTGTATGGCCCAGAAATAAATGATTTATTCCCTGTATACTTTAAGCGTATTTTCTAGGGATCTCGCTCACATTACTACATTTTCTGTTTGGTGCCCATTCAATCAGTGTGATCCTTCTATTTTGACATAATATTATAGCAGCAAAATGGAGTAAGAAAATCCCAGATATCATAATAAAAACAAGTAGCTTTATTAACATACAAAAATTACAAAGAATTGGACATCAATAAAATTGCAAATATGCACCATAACAGATGGAACTAAGGAAAAACTCCAGCAGTACAGGTGTGCGTGGGGAACACAACGTATTTCCGGGGGTAAAGATATAGCTAGCAGTATACGGCCATAGACGTAATCATATCATAGGATTAAGTCCTGCATATGTCCCCCGCTGTCACAAACAGCACCTTATGGGGTGAATACTGAGACCATCAACAAGTCAATAGTGACCACTGCGTGCTTACCCATATATAAACCGGACAGCTCACCCACTGCACACCAGGAACCCCTTGACGCACGTTTCGCCGCCAAGCTTTTTCAAAAGGGGATACTAGTCAGCTGTTCGAGATGCCTTAATATAGTGCCGAAACCGGAACTGCCGCTGGACTAACGGCGCATGCGCACCTGGGTCCGAGCACCGCATCACCAGCGGCCGTCACCTGATGTGCGAGCATAAAGGCGGAAATCCGCCGTGTGACGTCAGTGCATGCGCACACACCAGTTACAGATAACCGCAGGAGAGGCGGGGATAACCAAACCCAAGGAGCGCATGCGTCCCCAGAGCGGCCATTAAAATGAAGACCAAGGTTGCGGCCATACTGTGGGAGACCCATTAATATACAAACATACTGAAGATGCGGTGGGGGCGGCTAGTGTAACCGAGGCACAACTAATCCCCACCACACTAGTGCACTACAAAAAGGTAAATATACTAACAATGCAAACGTTTCACTTCATTTTTCTGCTGTACAATCTATTTATTCAGTTAAAGGGATGTTTTTAGTTTTAGTTCTGATTCTTGTTTTATGAAAATTATGCAATTCCCTGTTCAGCTTTCTGTATCAATTCCTGTTGGTTATCAACATCTCTGCTTACCCTTATTCAGTTGAAACCTTTAAGGTTTCATTATCATGTGATTTAGATTTGTTTTTATCGAATGACTGCAAACAGAGAAAACCTCCACACAGTTCATTCAGGAAATACGTGACAAAATTGTGTAACTTTTCAGTCTACAAATAAGTTTTCATTCTGCAAAACAGTGCCTGAAATTGGTGGCCAAATCTGCAGCAAAATCATATTTCAGATGATAATAATCTTTATTTTTATATAGCGCTAACATATTCCGCAACGCTTTACAGGTTGCACACATTATCGTTGCTGTTCCCGTTGAGGCTCACAATCTAAAATTCCCTATCAGTATGTCTTTGGAATGTGGGAGGAAACCGGAGCACCCGGAGGAAACCCACGCAAACACAGAGAGAACATACAAACTCTTTGCAGATGTTGTCCTTAGTGGGGCTTGATGGTTCCACAACATATTTGCATACTAAGGCCATGTTCACACTTTGCGTTTTTGCTGGGGGTTGTGTTTTTATGCAAATTAAAAGCTGCTCTCTACAGAAACGGCTATGAGATTTCAGAACTCTCATGCACACACATATTGTTTTATTTTTTCCTGGCTGAATTGGAAAACTGCTGCTTTTTAAAAAACAAACAAACTGCAGTACGTCACTTTTCAGCCTCTTTGCTGCGCTTTTTCACTCATAGGAAGCAATGAGTAAGTGCAAAAACGCCGCAAAAAAAGTTGCCATCAGTATTTGCTGTGTTTTTAGTGGAAAAAACAGGTACTGAAAGATGTGAAACACATTTATTTTGTGAGTTTCTCAAGTTTAACCCCTTAGCGACCGCCGATACGCCTTTTAACGGCGGCCGCTAAGGGTACTTAAACCACAGCGCCGTTAATTAACGGCGCTGTGGAAAAAGTCCATAGCGCCCCCCAGAGGCCGATTGTCTCCGGGGTCTCGGCTGCCGAGGGTAGCCGAGACCCCAGAGAACATGATTCGGGGGGTTTTTAACCCACCCCGCATTTGCGATCGCCGGTAATTAACCGTTTACCGGCGATCGCAAAAAAAAAAAAAAAAAAGCGATCTCTTTTTAATTTCTCTGTCCTCCGATGTGATCGCACATCGGAGGACAGAGAAAAGGGGTCCCAGGTGGCCCCCCAATACTCACCTAGCTCCCCCGATGCTCCTCGTGTCTCCCGGTGGGCGCCGCCATCTTCAAAATGGCGGGCGCATGCGCAGTGCGCCCGCCGGCCGGCACCGGGAGAATCTTTGGGGTCTCGGCTGCCGGGGGTAGCCGATACCCCAAAGAGCACGATCGGGGTCGGTATTACCGACCCCTGTTTTGCGATCGCCGGTAATTAACTGTTTACCGGCGACCGCAAAAAAAAAAAAAAAAAAAGTAAAGTGTAATTCTCTGTCCTCTGATGTGATCGCACATCAGAGGACAGAGAAATAGGGGGATTCGGGGACCCTAGCATACTCACCTAGGTCCCTAGATCCTCTTGCTGCTCCTCCTGGCCGCCGGCAGCAGAACATGGCGGACGCATGCCCAGTGCGCCCGCCATCTGTCTCCATCTGCCGGCCGGCAGGAGAACAGCAGTTGGGGCTAAAATTAGGGTTAGGGGTAGGGTTAGGGTTAGGGGTAGGGTTAGGGGTAGGATTAGGGTTAGGGGTAGGGGTAGGGTTAGGGGTAGGGTTAGGGGAAGGGTTAGGAGTAGGGTTAGGGGTAGGGTTAGGGGTAGGGTTAGGGTTAGGGGAAGGGTTAGGAGTAGGGTTAGGGGTAGGGGTAGGGGTAGGGCTATGGTTAGGACTAGGGTTGGGGCTAAATTTAGGGTTAGGGTTGGGGCTAAATTTAGGGTTAGGGTTGGGGCTAAACTTAGGGTTAGGCTTCTTTCACACTTACGTCGGTACGGGGCCGTCGCAATGCGTCGGCCCGACATACCGACGCACGTTGTGAAAATTGTGCACAACGTGGGCAGCAGCTGTAGTTTTTCAACACATCCGCTGCCCAATCTATGTCCTGGGGAGGAGGGGGCGGAGTTACGGCCACGCATGCGCGGTCAGAAATGGCGGATGCGACGTACAAAAAAACGTTTCATTGAACTTTTTTTGTGCCGACGCTCCGCCAAAACACAACTGATCCAGTGCACGACGGACGCGACGTGTCGCCATCCGTCACGATCCGTCGGCAATACAAGTTTGGGCAAAAAACGCATCCTGCGGGCACATTTGCAGGATCCGTTTCTTGTCCAAAACGACGGATTGCGACGGAATGCCAAACGACGCAAGTGTGAAAGTAGCCTTAGGGCTAGGGTTAGGGTTGGGGCTAAAGTTAGGGCTAGGGTTGGGGCTAAATTTAGGGTTAGAGCTGGGATTAGGGTTAGGGTTTGGATTAGGGTTGGTATTAGGGTTAGGGTTGGCATTAGGGTTACGCTTGGGATTAGGGTTAGGTTTGGGATTAGGGTTAAGGTTAGGGTTGTGATTAGGGGTGTATTGGGATTAGGGTTAGGTTTGAGGTTAGGGTTGAGATTAGGATTAGGGGTGTGTTGGATTTAGGGTTTTGATTAGGGTTATGGTTAGGGTTGACATTAGGGTTGTTTTGGGGTAAGGGTTGTGATTATGGTTAGGGTTAGTGATTAGGATTATGGATGAGGTTGGGATTAGGGTTAGGGGTGTGTTGGGGTTAGGGTTGGAGCTAGAATTGGGGGGTTTCCACTGTTTAGGTACATCAGGGGTTCTCCAAACACGACAGCCAATTTTGCGCTCAAAAAGTCAAATGGTGCTCCCTCCCTTCTGAGCTTTGCCGTGCGCCCAAACAGTGGGTTACCCCCACATATGGGGCATCAGCGTACTCGGGATAAATTGGACAACAACTTCTTGGGTCCAATTTCTCTTGTTACCCTTGTGAAAATAAAAACTTGGAGGCTACAAAATCTTTTTTGTGAAAAAAAAAATATTTTTTATTTTCACGACTCTGCATTCTAAACTTCTGTGAAGCACTTGGGCATTCAAAGTTCTCACCACACATCTAGATAAGTTCCTTGGGGGGTCTAGTTTCCAAAATGGGGTCACTTGTGGGGGGTTACTACAGTTTAGGTACATCAGGGGCTCTGCAATCGCAACATAATGCCCACAGACCATTCTATCAAAGTCTGCATTCCAAAAAGGCGCTCCTTCCCTTCCGAGCTCTGCCGTGCGCCCAAACAGTGGTTTACCCCCACATATGGGGTACCAGCATACTCAGGACAAATTGGACAACAACTTTTGGCGTCCAATTTCTCTTGTTACCCTTGTGAAAATAAAAATTTTGTGGCTAAAAAATCTTTTTTGTGGAAAAAAAAAATATTTTTTATTTTCACGGCTCTGCATTATAAACTTCTGTGAAGCACTTGGGCATTCAAGGTTCTCACCACACATCTAGATAAGTTCCATGGGGGGTCTAGTTTCCAAAATGGGGTCACTTGTGGGGGATTTCTACTGTTTAGGCACATCAGGGGCTCTCCAAACGCGACATGGCGTCCGATCTCAATTCCAGCCAATTCTACATTGAAAAAGTAAAACGGCACTCTTTCTCTTCCAAGCTCTGCGGTGCGCCCAAACAGTGGTTTACCCCCACATATTGGGTATCGACGTACTCAGGAGAAATTGCACAACAACTTTAGTGGTCTAATTTCTCCTGTTACCCTTGTGAAAATAAAAATTTGTGGGCAGAAAGATCATTTTTGTAGAAAAAATGCAATTTTTTTTTTTCACGGCTCTACGTTATAAACTTCTGTGAAGCACATGGGGGTTCAAAGTGCTCGCCACACATCTAGATAAGTTCCTTAAGGGGTCTAGTTTCCAAAATGGTGTCACTTGTGGGGGGTTTCCACTGTTTAGGCACATCAGGGGCTCTCCAAACGCGACATGGCGTCCAATCTCAATTCCAGCCAATTCTACATTGAAAAAGTAAAACGGCACTCCTTCTCTTCCAAGCTCTGCGGTGCGCCCTAACAGTTGTTTACCCCCACATATTGGGTATCAGCGTACTCAGGAGAAATTGCACAACAACTTTTGTGGTCTAATTTCTCCTGTTACCCTTGTGAAAATAAGAATTTGTGGGCGAAAAGATCATTTTTGTGTAAACAAAAGCGATTTTTTATTTTCACGGCTCTACGTTATAAACTTCTGTGAAGCACTTGGGGGTTCAAAGTGCTCACCACACATCTAGATAAGTTCCTTAAGGGGTCTAGTTTCCAAAATGGTGTCACTTGTGGGGAGTTTCCACTGTTTAGGTACATCAGGGGCTCTCTAAATGTGACATGGTGTCCGATCTCAATTCCAGCCAATTCTGCATTGAAAAAGTCAAACGGCGCTCCTTCACTTCTAAGTTCTGCGGTGCGCCCTAACAGTGGTTTACCCCCACATATGGGGTATTGGCGTATTCAGGAGAAATTGCATAACAAAATTTATGGTTACATTTCTGTTTTTACACTTGTGAAAATAAAAAAAATGGTTCTGAATTAAGATGTTTGCAAAAAAAAGTTAAATGTTCATTTTTTCCTTCCACATTGTTTCAGTTCCTGTGAAGCACGTAAAGGGTTAATAAACTTCTTGAATGTGGTTTTGAGAACCTTGAGGGGTGTAGTTTTTAGAATGGTGTCACACTTCATTATTTTCTATCATATAGACCCCTCAAAATGACTTCAAATGTGATGTGGTCCCTAAAAAGAAATGGTGTTGTAAAAATGAGAAATTGCTGGTCAACTTTTAACCCTTATAACTCCCTAACAAAAAAAAGTTTTGTTTCCAAAATTGTGCTGATGTAAAGTAGACATGTGGGAAATGTTATTTATTAACGATTTTTCATGACATATCTCTCTGATTTAAGGGCATAAAAATACAAAGTTTGAAAATTGCAAAATTTTAAAAATTTTCGCCATATTTCCGTTTTTTTCATAAATAATCGCAAGTAATATCGAAGAAATGTTACCACTAACATGAAGTACAATATGTCACGAAAAAACAGTCTCAGAATCAGCGGGATCCGTTGAAGCGTTCCAGAGTTATAACCTCATAAAGTGACAGTGGTCAGAATTGCAAAAATTGGCCTGGTCATTAAGTACCAAATTGGCTCTGTCACTAAGGGGTTAAACCACAAAGTCTTGGTCTCCTCACATGAGATGGCAGCTAGGATTAGTACAGTTTAATTAGTGGTATGTGTAAAGTAAACAATACCTAACCAACTCAATGGCCCTGACCAGTGTGTGAATGTAAACAATACCTGACCAACTCAATGGCCCTGACCAGTGTCTAAAATGTAAACAATACCTGACCAACTCAATGGCCCTGACCAGTGTGTGAATGTAAACAATACCTGACCAACTCAATGGCCCTGACCAGTGTGTAAAATGTAAACAATACCTGATCAACTCAATGGCCCTGACCAGTGTGTAAAATGTAAACAATACCTGACCAACTCAATGGCCCTGACCAGTGTGTGAATGTAAACAATACCTGACCAACTCAATGGCCCTGACCAGTGTGTGAATGTAAACAATACCTGATCAACTCAATGGCCCTCACCAGTGTGTGAATGTAAACAATACCTGATCAACTCAATGGCCCTCGCCAGTGTGTGAATGTAAACAATACCTGATCAACTCAATGGCCCTCAGTGTGTGAATGTAAACAATACCTGATCAACTCAATGGCCCTCACCAGTGTGTGAATGTAAACAATACCTGACCAACTCAATGGCCCTGACCAATGTGAAAAGTAGGAAAAGTAAACAATGCATGACTAACTCAATGGCCCTGACTGACCTATGAAATGCTCTACCAATGTGTTAAGTAAACTATTCCAGACTGATTCAACTCTACCCTCCCCCCCCCCCCCCCCCCCAGTCCCCGCCCGCGGATTTTACATTTGCAATTCTGTATTTTTTCATGAACTTTTGTTGGTTCAGATTCTCAATATTTTTTCAGACATAATTTTTTTTATCAAATTGCCCTTTTTTTTCCCAAAAACGTTTTATGGTGTCACATATGTTTTGCATTGGTGCCCTAACACCTTGCATTGTTCATGCTTATATGGTGGAAGCAAGGTGTGAATGTAAACAATACCTGATCAACTCAATGGCCCTCAGTGTGTGAATGTAAACAATACCTGACCAGCTCAATGGCCCTGACCAATTTGTGAATGTAAACAATACCTGACCAACTCAATGGCCCTGACCAATGTGTGAATATATACCTGACCAACTCAATGGCTGACCAATGTATGAATGTAAACAATACCTGACTAACTCAATGGCTGACCAGTGTGTGAAAGTTAACAAAACCTGACCAACTGAATGGCCAACCAATGTATGAATGTAAACAATACCTGACCAACTCAATGGCCCTGACCAATTTGTGAATGTGAACAATACCTGACCAACTCAATGGCCCTGACCAATGTGTGAATATATACCTGACCAACTCAATGGCTGACCAATGTATGAATGTAAACAATACCTGACTAACTCAATGGCTGACCAGTGTGTGAAAGTTAACAAAACCTGACCAACTGAATGGCCAACCAATGTATGAATGTAAACAATACCTGACCAACTCAATGGCCCTGACCAATGTGAAAAGTAGGAAAAGTAAACAATGCATGACTAACTCAATGGCCCTGACTGACCTATGAAATGCTCTACCAATGTGTTAAGTAAACTATTCCAGACTAATTAATCTCCCTCCCCCCCCCCCCCGTCCCCGCCCGCGGTTTTTACATTTGCAATTCTGTATTTTTTCATGAACTTTTGTTGGTTCAGATTCTCAATATTTTTTCAGACATAATATTTTTTTATCAAATTGCCCTTTTTTTTCCAAAAACGTTTTATGGTGTCACATATGTTTTGCATTGGTGCCCTAACACCTTGCATTGTTCATGCTTATATGGTGGAAGCAAGGTTAAACTTTGGAATCCTAAAAAAATCAGCAAGAAAAGCCACAAAAAAGTCAGTGGAAACATTAAAAATAAGTTATGGGTCTCAGAATGTGGTGACAAAAATATTTTTTTTTTACATTACTGCAATTGTACTGGACCAAAACAATGCCATGACAATTGCAGTTTTAATTGCTAATGTGAACCTACTCTCCAAAGATCCCTAAACTATGAAACTATTTATTAATGAAACCCATGTTTTTTTTTTCTATTTAAACAATTGTTCGTTTGAATTTTGAAATTTAATTCTTACCTCTAAACGGCAAAAAGTGAAGATAACACCTGCAATTATTAAGCTTTACCACAAGAGGTCACTAGACTAAAGCAAAAACTATCTTTTATCCCCCTAGAAGGCTGACTAATCCCATCTATACTAATGCCATCTATACTGGGTTGTGATTTGCAGTTTATCTTGAGAACGTGCATTTATCCTAAATCATTCTTGTATTCCTACTAAAAGTCTATTTCAATTTTATATATATACGGTATTTTTTTTTCCTAGGTGACATTTCGGACAAGAATCTATCACTGTAACATTAACAGCCAAGGTGTCATCTGCCTTGATATCTTGAAAGACAACTGGAGCCCAGCACTAACCATTTCTAAAGTTCTCCTCTCCATCTGCTCTCTGCTCACAGACTGCAATCCTGGTAAGTATCGTCTGAGCGGAGATTGGGGCTACACTAGAGAAAACAATTCTCGTAAAGCTAAGATTATGTTTTAGGGCTCTGTCCGATGGCATGGCCTGGCCACACATCTACTGACCTGAGCGTGACAACTTCATATATTTCTATGTCGTGCTCGGGTCAGGAAATGTGTGGCCCGACCTCAAACTGATCACTGACATCTTAGAGGGCCCTTACTTATACTCCGCGTTGCTTTTGTTAAGACACTTTAGTAAATATTCCTCAAAGTTGTCACTCCAGAATTCTGGCGTAAAAGCTTTGAAAATTTAACGGTTTTGGTGTTTCCCCAGCTCTTATGGCATCCCCTACGCCGGAAATCTGACTCCAGTTCCTGAGTGGAGTAAGCGTTCTGGTGAGGCCACGAAGATGTATGCCACTCATCAGATTTTCATGACTCGGGTGGGTGCCACCTCATCAAGACCAGCATGAACAATGCCAGTCTTGTTGAATCGGCCCCATTAAGTTCCTCATACAGTTTTATTGTTGCCTATGATCCCTCTAGTATTACAGGTGCATGTGACAGTAAGATAATGGAAAATAACGTACCACCATTCAGTGTAAGATCAGAACTCTCTTAATATTGCACATATTTTGGGATTATAACCTGGAACTGCAGGACGTCTGGTTGTTCTGCCCTAATGTAATTACATGTCTCCTAAAAGCAACACTCCGATGCAGACTGGCCTTGTAAATCAAGGCCTATGTAGTGTCCATCTTCTGCTGCTGCACCTTCATTCTGCTCCCTGGTTCAATGTGTTGCAACATGGCCTTTGTTGGGGTCAGATGCCCCTTCCACTTCCCTCTTATAGGACCAGTGCCAATCTTAGAGGTCTGGGGAAGGATGGGTCATGTCTGTTACTTGTAAGAATGCTATCCATAGAGGAGCCATGGACTGCGGCAGCCTTCTTTGGAAGATGCAAACAGAGCTTCAGAACAGCTGAAAACAGGCACAGATCATTTTAAGAGAATGGGACCAGCTAGTTTTACTACCAGTTTGGCTTTTTTTTTTAATTAGGCTTCTTTCACACTTCCGTCGGTACGGGGCCGTTGCTAAGCGTCGGCGCGACTTACCGATGGACGTTGTGAAAATTCGGCACAACGTGGGCAGCGGATGCAGTGTTTCAACGCATCCGCTGCCCATTCTAAAGTCCCGGGGAGGAGGGGCGGAGTCCCGGCCGCGCATGCGCGGTAGGAAATGCAGGACCCGACGTACGAATGAATTTTCGTGACGAGGGTCCGCCAAAACACGACACATCCAGTGCACGACGGACGCGACATATGGCCATACGTCGCGAACTGTCGGCAATACAACTCTATGGGAAAAAAAACGCATCCTGCGGGCACATTTGCAGGATGCGTTTTTTTCTCAAATCTACACATTGCGACGGAGGCCAAACGACGCAAGTGTGAAAGTAGCCAGTTATTCCTTAGGCCACATTCACACACCTTTCTTTTGTCCCAATTTACCATCCATGCATTTGTGTTTTACATTTTTTCGCTGTGTAATGAGTACAAGAAGCTGAAAAGCCCTTTTTTTCATAAGAGGAAAACTGATACCGCACTGATGTCAAAACAAGGATACAACGATCAAAAGCTGGGGCGTGGCTTAGGTGCAGGTGATGTAGGTCGCAAAATGTGCGAGCTCCTGAGGTAACCCTCTAACGCAACATATAACGCAATCTTTTTTGAAATTTTTTTACTTCCATTCATATTTACTTTTATTCAGAAATTTATTGTGCACATTTTGAGACATTTTTCGCCTTAATCGGATAATCCCAGGATTGTTTATCCTGTTTTGAAGATGACAGACTTAAAATGGCATCATCAAACGGCTTGTCCCTGTGAGTGACTCGTTTTCAGAGGTAAAATAAACTACAGGACTACGATTTTTCTTTTTAAACATTGTGTTTTTTATTTTTTATATACATTTGTGTGGATTTATTACATTTTTAAAACAATTCTTGCTTTTAGTGCTTTTTTTCTGGTTTACCTGTTTTACCTGGTGTCTGTGAGGTTGCTATCGTTACCTCAGTAACCTTTATTGCTCTGCTGAAGACATTGTGTTAATTTCTATTAATAACACCACTGGAGGTGTTATTTGGGGTTGCCCCTGGTCATCTGGGGTTTTTTTTTACCCTTTTTTGATTGAATTTGTACCAGGAACATTATCTTTTGAGGGCCCTGTCACGGCCTGTCATAAGTGCTGGTGGTCCGGCATTTTTTCTTTCAGTGATGTCACCGGTATTCGGGCAGTGTGACAAACTACCAAGAAACACCTCCCTCGATATTCCTTAGGTGTGCCCCTAGCCGGGGTTTTTCGCCCCCTTTTGACTATGTTTGGACCTGGCACACCGGGGGTGAAGATTCTGTCAGGGACCGCTCCAGGCGCCATCTTCCTCCATCTCAGTGACGTCACCGTTAATCGGACGGTGTCACAAACTACAACGGATCACCTTCCTTGGGTGTGCCCCTACCCTACCGGGGGGTTTTCACCCCCTTTTAACTGTATTTGCACCTGGCACTCCGGGGGTGAAGCTTCTACCACGGACCGCTCCAGGCCCCATCTTCCTTTGCTTCAGTGACGTCATCGCTGCCTGCGATATTCTTGTAAGTGCTCAAATTGCTTCGGAACCACTTCAGAAAAACTTCCTTCGGGTTGCCCCTTGTAAACCGGGGGGTCTGGGATTTATTTTGCTTCTGTTTTCATTGGGCACATCGCCCGGGAAGATCCTGTCACGGACCGCTGTTTCCATCGGTTCCCCGGCTTCTCCTTCTCTGGCGGTGACTTCACCGCTGACTGAGGCCATCTTCTGGAGGCTACAGAAGATTACAGCTGCTCTGTCTTTGCATAATATTGACTTATTGCTTGCTTGGTTTCATTGAGGGTGTGGAAGGGGTGGGTATTTTTATTGCCTGACAAGGTCTTTTTGGTCCGTTTCCTTTTGACAGTTACTTTTAATAAAGTGGGAGTTGGTTCTGATTAATATAATATTAATAATAATTATATTAAAGCTTATAACAAATTTATATTGTATATTTATATATCTTCCTATTTACATATTAGGTCACTTTTACCTGTATCTTATTGGGAGATAACATTTTAAAGTAAGAGGTTGGTAAAATATATAACAAGTTTCTATGTCATAACCTATACAATATCACATTGTGGTGGGACCTTGTCTTACCTTCAATCACTTTTTTTACAATACCGCTGGACACCATGAGTCATCTCACCTCTAAATTGCCTATGGCTAAATCATCTGGTTCTTCTAGAGCTCAAAAAACAAATTAAGGACCCACGGGCTAATCATGGTTCTTCAAGGGACTCGGTTAGTTTGCTGAGTCCAGTTAAGTCTTGTTCTCCTATTGAGAGAGAGCTCTCACAGTCCTCTGTCAAGGCCCTTTCTCATTCCGCATCCATGCCTAAAGCTTGCTTAGCAGAGCTCAGTGTGGAATTTCCCTCTTCACTCATTCCTACTGAAACCATGGACCTCTCTTCCTCTTCAAAGAGGAAGGGTCCCTTGAGTTGGTGGGGAATGTGGTCCTCCATTACCAATTCTTCGGAAGAGGACTCTACTAATTACTCTCCCAATCCTAGTACAAAAAAGTCCAAACCAAGGACTGAGAAACCATCTGTGTCTTCCCTGTCTTCTTGTAGCTTTCATGATGCAACGTCGCTTGAGGCGTGTATGGATACTCTGGTTGATAAACTTAGCACCAGATTGCATCTTGATATGGACAACCAGACAAAAATATTTCAGGAGAATCTCGAGTTTTTCACTTCTCGGTTGGGTAACCATGAAGTTAGACTGGGAGAATTGGAAAAGACACATGCACTGTCCCTAAAGGAACAGTCTGACTCTAAGGGCTTGTTTTCACTTGCGAGGAACACGTCCATGTCTCCCATGTGGAAACGAAGCTCTGGAGCCGGCACTCCGGAGCGGAGCGTGCAGCTCCATGTGTTGCTATGCGGCCGCACGCTCCGCTCCGGAGTGTCGGCGCCAGAGCTTCGTTTCCACATGCGAGACACGGATGTGTTCCTCGCAAGTGAAAACAAGCCCTAAGTCAGAGATTCGTCAGTTGAAGCTTAAAGGGACACTGTCACCTGAATTTGGAGGGAACAATCGTCAGCCATGGAGGCGGGGTTTTGGGGTTTTTGATTCACCCTTTCCTTACCCGCTGGCTGCATGCTGCAATATTGGATTGAAGTTCATTCTCTGTAGTACATGCCTGCACAAGGCAAGATTGCCTTGCGATGCGATCATTTCCGGCCAGATGGCCGGAAGCGCTGGTTAAATGCCGCTGTCAGCGTTTGACAGTGGCAAATAACTGGTTAATAGCGGCGGGTGAATCGCGATTTCACACGCCGCTATTACGGGCACATGTCAGCTGTTCAAAACAGGAGGATGATTCCCAATCTTTCGGATACGGATCTCATTATAGATCGTATCCATCATCTTCCTAAGCCTCCTTCTGTCCCTAAAGACCTCCCTAGAGATGTTATCATGAAAATTCACTTTTATCATATTAAAGAGAAAATACAAAGCCTGGTCAAAATTAAAGGAGGATTCCCAGAACCCTATCACCATCTTAAGTTGTTTGCTGACCTGTCCAAAGCGACTATTGAGGGTCAGAGGCACTTTAGATCACTCACCTCCATGCTGAGAGAGAAAGGCCTTCCTTACAAGTGGGGTATTCCTTTGAGGCTCACCTTTAATTATAGGGGGAAAAATGCATTTTTTCTTACACCTGAGGAGGGTCTCCTATATTTGAAATCACACGGTGTTATTTCTTCCATTCCTGCATCTACTTCCACAGGTCCAGGCCATGTCACTTGAGCTCAATTTGTCATTTTTTGATTTGCGTACCTGGGTTTTCTAATATTGAATGATATTGTGCTTCTATTATTCACTTGTTCAATCTTCAATATTTGTTATTGGTACTAATGAGGGTTTCCTTGGCCTTGCGCTGCACGGACTTTTCCCCCCGGTACAAGAAGGAGAGCCATTTTCTTGGTTTCCCTCTAATGCTCTAGTACTGTAAAGTTTAAAGTTTGTACTTTTCTTTGTCTATTTAGTCTTGGTAGTGATTTATTTTTCTTGTTACTTTCCAGTCGGTGATTGCCTACTAACGCCAATTTTTTCTTTCTTTTTTTCTCTCATGGTGCTCACTTTGGTTACCTATAGTGTGAGGGGTCTTAATAGCCCGAATAGACGTTTTTTTCTTTCAGAAGGAAATGAATAAATCTGTTGCGGTGTATAAGACGACTGGGCATATAAGACGACCCCCAACTTTTCCATATAAAATATGGAGTTTGGGCTATACTCGCCGTCTTAGACGGGGGTCATCTTATACTCCCAGTCATCTTATACGGCGTGAGCGGTGCGGATGGTTCCCAGGATCTGGAGGAGAGGAGACTTTCCTTCATGCCCTGGGATCCATATTCATGTAAAAAAAAAAGGGATATACTTACCCTCTGACGGCCCACGGCTCTCAGCGGTGCAAGCGGCGGCCTCCGTTCCTAAGGATGCATTGAGCGAAGGACCGTCGATGACATCGCGGTCGTGTGACCGTGACATCATCGAAGGTCCTTCGCTCAATGCATCCTTAGGAACGGAGGCCGCCGCTTTCGCTGCTGAGAGCCGCAGGCCGTCGGAGGGTAAGTATATCCCATATTTTTTATTTTTATTCTTTTTTTTTACATGAATATGGATCCCAGGGCCTCAAGGAGAGTCTCCTCTCCTCCAGATCCTGGGAACCATACAGGACCGCTTGCTGCACACGCCTTTTGAGATGATTTTCAGGGGTTAAAAAGTCGTTTTATACGCCGGAAAATACGGTACATGACATCTTTGATGGTAACAAGTTTGTTTCATTTACCCACCTTAAAGATAGGTTTGGTGTTCCCTCATCGGCTTATATGCAGTTTACTATTTTAAAGGATTTTTTGAGGCCACTGGTGACTGGTCGCCCCTCTTTATCGGAGCCGGCGATTAATATTTTATGCAACTCCAGTCATAGCATATTTTGGTCTACTCAATATATCTACCAGTGGTTTAATAACGATTTCAAAACTATAAAATCACCATACATGAGCAAATGGGAATATACTTTGAATCTTTCTGTAGCTCTAGATGATTGGGAACTGGCCATGTCCTTGACTTATTCTGCCACCATGTCCATGGCTCTTCATGAGTCTTATTTTAAATTTATCTTTAGATGGTATTATTCACCGTCTCGCTTAGCATTTATTAATCCTTCCCATTCCCCTCTCTGCTGGAGGGATTGTGGACATTATGGTAGCCTTTCCCATTTGTTTTGGTTTTGTCCACGTATTAGACCTTTTTGGGATGAAATCTCTTATTTCTATTACGGTATATTAAAACGTTCGGATTTTTCTCTGTCTCCTCAGTTGGCCCTGCTTTCGTTGAATGCAGATCAATTGACTCCACCTTTAAGGAAACTTGTTATACATCTGCTTTTAGTTTCTAAGAATGCTATTGCTTTTTTTTGGAAATCTTCTAAAATACCCTGTTCACAAGAAATTATTGACAAACTGGCTTTGCATAAATCCTATGAAGAAAAATTGGCGTTACTGAATGGCTGCTTTCCTTCCTTTTTGATAAAATGGTCTCGCTGGCTGGAAATATTTCCATAAGAATTTACTGTATTTATCGTTAATTTATTTTATTCTACTTTACAATACCCAGATAGATTAGCGAAATTAGGATTATTTAGTCTAGAAAAAGGACGACTGAGGGGCGATCTAATAACCATGTATAAGTATATAAGGGGACAATACAAATATCTCGCTGAGGATCTGTTTATACCAAGGAAGGTGACGGGCACAAGGGGGCATTCTTTGCGTCTGGAGGAGAGAAGGTTTTTCCACCAACATAGAAGAGGATTCTTTACTGTTAGGGCAGTGAGAATCTGGAATTGCTTGCCTGAGGAGGTGGTGATGGCGAACTCAGTCGAGGGGTTCAAGAGAGGCCTGGATGTCTTCCTGGAGCAGAACAATATTGTATCATACAATTATTAGGTTCTGTAGAAGGACGTAGATCTGGGTATTTATTATGATGGAATATAGGCTGAACTGGATGGACAAATGTCTTTTTTCGGCCTTACTAACTATGTTACTATGTTACTATGTTACTTTTACTTTTATGCTTCATGAATGTTTCATGCCATTGCATTTATGTTAACCTTGCTCTCTCTATGTCTTGTTTTGGTTGAAAATGTTAATTAAATTGTTTGGAAAAACAAGGATCAAAAGCTGATAAAAATGTGGATGTGCAAATGTGACCAAGGAGTGAGACTTCAAATCAAATGCCATAAGAAAGCACACTCTGCACGCAGTCTGTAAGGGGTTAATGTCTAGAACATCTATGGCATGCAGTCACATTTTTCAGTGATTTTTAGGTGGGAGCATCCTGCACCTGTAATGTACATACACTCCTCTTTTGCAGCTGACCCTCTCGTTGGAAGTATCGCCACTCAGTACATGACCAACAGAGCCGAGCATGACCGGATGGCCAGACAGTGGACCAAGAGATACGCTACATAGACGCCCCGTCACGTCCGTGATGGCGAGAGCTGCTTGTTCATTGGGCAATGGAGGGTGGGAGTCTGCAAAGAATAGGTTATTTCTATAACAGATTTTATTCAGTCTTTTATTTCCAGAGAATGTTGTTATTGTAACTTAAGGTATGTTTCTGCAGTAATCGACTGTAGTGCGTCACAGCACAAGTGCGAGATGCTACCTTGTGAGGATTACGAAGAACGGAAAGTTGTTGCCCCCCTATGTTTGTTCTGCGTTCATGTAAGCGATCGAAGCAATTTAATTTTGTACAGTTACCCTGCTTATACGGTAAATGTCTGCGTTCCGTTCTGCTGAGGGATTGAATGAGTAATTTGTGTGTGAGAGATGAGCTGCAGCGCGTGTGTAACATAACCACGTCTCCACCGCCAGGGAATCGGAGCGTCTGGATTCTGGAAACATTTTACACTTTCTATCATTTTCTTCCTTTTTGTATATCGGTAAACTCGGCCGAGAGACTTTAACGGAATCTGTAGTGAAATACCTTAAGCTGTTTAAATGTAAAAGTGAATAAGAATTACTCCGTGGATTGGTTATATGTTGTAGGCTGAAGACGTCTGCATTTGTTACTGTGCTAATAAAAGTGGAAAAATAACGAGAACCGTGTGTATGTTCATTCATAAAGATCCGATAAATCTGTCTTAGGAGTAACACAGAAATCAGATGTATAATTTTTGTTGTTTCTTTTGCCATTTTGGTCTTTCTGAAGCAGACTCCACTGGTCACAGATCCGCACAGGTAGCCTGAACCTGCGACTGGCTCAGATATTGCCATTATTTATCTGCAATAAGGCTGCACAGCCACATGTCACACAACCCGGAAATCAAAGTGTTGCATTACGACATTGCATCTAATTATTTCCTATGGTTTTGCGTAGCGTCCTGTTACACGCATTTCCAAATATGTTGGATTTTCTGTCGCTGGCTGCAAGCTTCACACAACTCACTTGCCATAGGCATCAATGCAGTTTGCATGCGACTTGATTTGGCAACTTTTTAATCGCAAAACCATCGCTTTAGTTCAGATGTTTTTGGTCACCAAGAGCTGTTCTCATGTGACACATGTTGGTGTGTTGCCCCACCTGGCTCCATGTCTCATGCCGGGATCTGCTACATTGACAGGACTCTGGGTATGTTCCTAGTGGATTTTGTTGAAGACATTTTTTTTTCCAAGTAAAAACTATTTTTTTTTTGTTTCAGGAAACATTCCTTAATTGTGGAGTTTTTGGAAAAGCTTTTCTTTTCCAGAAGCTATTTAGAAGAATTTTGGAATTGGGTTTTTTTTTTCTCCTGAAGCGTTCTTTACAGCTGTTTGAAGACCATAGCTAGTTAAGAGAGGTTTCCTTCAGGATCCACTTCAAAGAAGTGAAATGCACTTTTTTTTTTTCTACGAGGTGCTTTTCAAAACCTTTTTCAAGAAAAAAAAAAACTTCCCAAAACTCCTCAAAGATATGTGCACACACCATCTTTTAGACACCAATGTGTTCATTGAGTTTTCCAAAGAGGTATGGTTCAGGAAAACGCCAGATGTTTTTTTCTGGAGGAATTTTCGTTGTCATTTCTTCTGTCTTTCTGGTTCTTCAGACCAGCCTATATAACCTACAAAATTGGCAGCAAGCCAGTGAAGCGACAGAGAAATCATGGTCATATACCGCATACGAGTACAGAACCTGCAGGTATGACCACACATATCAAAATAATTTTTATTTAATGAAAACCTACATAAAAGGATAAAAATGCGGTGATAACATTACATAAAAACTGAACTATAACAAGGCACCTTACGTACAAAGACGATAGGGGAAAAAGAGGTACAGTCACTGCATTTTTCACTATAAATTTTAAGTACCGTAACTATAAAAATTGACTAATGTATTCTGTGATGGTGGTACCTATCAAATATAGTCTGAACGCAAGGTAAGCATAAATAGAAGTAAGAATATCCCAAATGAGTAAAGTTTTAGTAGGGACAAGCAGTAAAATACCTCTGATATCTAATAGACCTAAAACCCTTGGCTTAGAGAGACCCTAGTTATGACGTGCACATTTGTCATGGATCAATCATGTATATAGTGCAAATATATATTATCTTGCAGTGCCTGACGCGTGTTTCGCCATGGCTTCTTCCAGGGGCAGTATGAAGTGAGGATGCAGTAGAAGTTTATGTAGTACTTAATACAGGTATAATGGGAGGTAACTGATTTTCGTGACTGGCTAGGTAGTAATAGGTCAGCAGCCTCACTGGTTAGGGCAGACTATAGATAGAACCTATGAAAACAATACGACAGAGAATCAAATACTTAATGGCCACTGGGTTGGCCATTCTTAAAGGTAATACAGGTGGTGTAGATAAAAAATGCCATCGCCATGTGTCAGGGGGACGCAGTATGCCTTCAACTTGACCGAAAGATGGCCTCGACAAGAAAATAATAGAACACATCGTGCGTTCCACCAGACTGGAAGTGTCACAAGCGGATGCAGTAATGGAACGTAACGTATTCCAACAGATTCCAAAGTCATATAGAGGCCACTATAAGTTTTTTTATATTAATTTTATATCAATCACATCATATCCACCAGATAGGGAAAATATACAGTAATCATATAACTCTTGTTTGCATATTGAATACATTTTAACCAAAACACATTGTAATAATAAATTTCAGAAGTCAAAAAACATTCTAAAGATTAATGATAACATACATAAAACACAAAAAAACAAATAGTGCACAGACAGTCGCACTGAACAGAAAAAAAACAGACAAAAAAAAGGAAATACAGTGGGGTGAAAAACGTGCATATGTTTACGTATACGCACATACGCCATGACGGCACACAAGTCTGCCCCTTATGTAAACTAAAAAGGGGCAGACCGCAATGTTTTTACCGGCTTGTTAATAATTAACGCCTGGAACGGTGAGAGCTGCCTCTTTTCTTTCTGGTAGTATAAAGATGTAATACATTATTCTGCATGAGACAAAGGGCTGATCATGTATGGTAATAGGACTCTCACTGACAACTATTAGAGATGAGTGGATCGATCTGCAAAGGATCGAGTTTGCATCAAATTTCCTGAAATTTGTGGTTTTGAGGGACGATTCAGTTTAAAAAAAATAAAACCAAAAGACTTCCCCCTCACCATTTGTCACACTGCTAATCTCTCTTTGTGTGGTCGCGCTGTCTTCCCCATAATGCCCTGCAGCTAGGACATCTTACAGATTATCATGCCTTGTGCAGGGGTGACCTACCTGGGCCATCACAGGTCAGGTGGTTCACAGTGGAGCAAATTTTATATGTCAGAGTAGTTTTCCATCTTCAGCATATCTGCATATATAAAATTGATCAGATTCTCAGGCAGTAAAGTTGGCGAGTGTCATGCGATTGCTATGCTAGTATGCATTTTTTTTCTCACATAGAATCCAGCTTTTTTTATTGCACCACTGGAATAGTGTTTTAAATGTAAGTCTCTTTCCCCCGTCTCATACTCGCCTTCCGGCGTTTTCGCAGCCATTCCTGTCTGTCTTTGGCGAAAAGTGACCTGCTTGCAATTCGTGTGTCATGGAGCTGCGGGAAGGTCACTTTTTCAATACATCTATGAGAGCCTTGTTCTGGCTGTCATAGATTTGTATTGAGAGTTTGTGATGTTGCTTCTGACTTCCAGCCAGTCAGAAGCTGAGCTCGCAAGATGCACCATGGGACCCGAACGTTTCCAACAAACGGTGAAGACACCCGAGGGTGAGCTTAGATTTAAAGTGCCACTCCAGCGCTGAAAAAAAAAAAAAAAAACAATGCTGGAGTGGTGCTTTAAGATCATCTTTTACATACTATATTAGTATATCTATGTAAGTTAAATCTAGTTATCATAAATAATAAAGCAATCTTATATAAAGAGAAAGATATCGAATATATAAAGGTGTGTGTGTGTGTGTGTATGTATATGTGTATGTATGTCCGGGATTGGCATCTGCACCGTCGCAGCTACAGCCACAAAATTTTGCACAGTCACACGTCTGGACCCCAAGAGCGTCATAGGCTATGTTGTGAGGCGAAATTTAAACCCCGCGCTTTCCAATTCACCAAACAATTTTGCCCCCATCTACATAATGGGGGGAAAAGTGAAAGGAAAAGTGTTGGAGGCGTCGCAGCTACAGCCACAAAATTTTGCACAGTCGGGCGAGTAACAGCCCAGTGACGTCAGACATGTGCAGTGTGAAGTATTGACTGCCGCCGAAAAAGCAAAGTGTCAGGGAAATCCCGGTGCTCATGTACACCAACAGTGACCACTATCTTAAAGGACACAGGAGGCTGCCATAACGTGTGAGTAATTCCATGAAAACACCGCATTGAAGGGAATAAAGGAGACCTGGAAAGCAAAGATGGGAATATCTCTTTTAAGAGAATAGATATATAGTGAAGGACAAATTTCCAGAAATGGAAGTGATATTATATGTTAACTTTATTTTTTTGAGCAGTGTATATACATTTGTGTTCGCAAACATAAGTTAATCACAAAATCTTCTTACTACTTTTTATTTCCATGCATTGGAAACATTGTACACTGGTTTCTAATTCAAAACATGAAGAGAAATGTATTTAATTTTTACCACTTTACGGAGAATTAAAAAAATGAACAATATGTATTATTTTTTAATGACAATTTAGCATTCCTGTGACTCACTAACCTAATATTTGGTTGTATACCCACAGGTTTTTTAGAACTGCTTCACATCTACGTTGTATAGAGTCAACTAACTTCTGGCACCTGTCAACTGTTATTCCAGCCTAGGATGCTTTGACTCAGTAATAAATATGCGGCTCCACCCCTATGGGAGGTGGAGCCGCATATTCATGATTGTAATCATAATTGCTGCAGAGAAGATATGAATCGCGGCTTCAGCACCAGTGGGGGGGACAGCACTTACAGTAGCGCTGTCTCCTGCACGGCACACGGACTGCACACGGACAACGTCCGTGTGCCGTACGTGTTTTACACGGACCCATTGACTTTAATGGGTCCGTGTAATCCGTGCGCTCCCACGAACACTGACATGTCTCCGTGTTTGGCACACGGAGACACGGTCCGCAAAAAAAAAAAAAAAAAATCAATGACATCTGCACAGATGCATTGATTTCACTGTGTCTACGTGTGTCAGTGGCTCCAGTACGTGAGGAAACTGTCACCTCACGTACCGGAGCCACCGACGTGTGAAACCGGCCGAAGAGAATTGTGGACTTGCACAAATCTGGCACATCCTTGGGTACAATTTCAAGATCCCTGAAGGGGCCTTGTCCATCTGTACAAACAATTATATGCAACTACAAACAAAATGGGAATGTCCAGCCATCATACCGCTCAGGAAGCAGACTGGTTCTGTGTCCCAGAGATGAACATGCTTTGGTCCGACATATGCATATCCACACAAGGACAAAAGTAAAAGACCTTGTGAAGATGATGGTGGAAGCTGGTAAGATTGTGTCAACAGTGAAACGAGTACTGTATCAACATGGGCTGAAAGGCCACTCTGCCAGGAAAAAGCCACTACTCCAAAATAAAAAAAAAATAAAAAGAATAAATGTTTGCAAATGCACATAGGAACAAAGACCTTAATTTTTGGAGACATGTCCTGTGGTCTGATTTAGCTAAAATTTAACTTTTTAGGCATAATAACCCTTTTTTCTTCCAAACGGTAACAATGGTCAACGCTTAGAAGCCTAAGAACACCATCCTAACTGTGAAACACGGGGGTGGCACCATCACGTTGTGGGGTTGTTTTGCTGCAGGAGGGACTGGTGCACTTCACAAAAGAGATGACATCATGAGAAAAGAAGATTATGTGGAAATACTGAAGCAACATCTCAAGACATCAGCCAGGAAGTTAAAGCTTGGGCAGAAAATGGGTCTTCCAAATAGACAATGACCCGAAGCATACTGACAAAATAGTAACAAAGTGGCATAAGGATAACAAAGTTATGAAGTCCATCACAAAAGCACTGATATCAATCCTATTGAAAATGTATGGGAAAGCTGAAAAGGCTGCTGCAAGCAAGGTGACCTACAAACCTGGATCAGTTACACTGGTTTTATCAGGAGGAATGGGCCCAAATTCCAACCAACTATTGGGAGAATCTTGTGGAAGGTTTAGGGCCCCTTTCCACTTGTGAGGAAAACGGACGAGTGCAATCCGATAAAAAAAAAAAAAAAAAAAAAAAAAAATCGGATTGCACTCGGACCAATGTTAATCAATATGTGACACTCCATTTGCGATTTTTTTCCCAGCCGAAATTGGACTGAGAAAAATCTGTGTCGGCTGAGAAAAAAAAAAAAAATCGCAGCATGCTGCGTATTGCTGAGATTCTCGGACGAGACTCGCCAATGCAAGTCAATGGGTGCGAGAAAAAAAACGCACAGCACTCGCACCATGCGAGTGCTGTCCGATTTTTACGCACCCGTGTCCTTAGAAAAGCCGGCAATTCAACGCAGAGTACAGTAAAATCACACTGACAGGTTAGATGAGAGTAGATATATACACATAGAATAGGTATATATATATATATATATATATATATATATATATATATATATTTTTATTTATATTTAATGCAGCGCTAGATAGCTTTAAAGCTGGTAATTCAATTACCGGCTTTTGCTTTCTCCTTCACAAACCCGACATGATATGAGACCTGGTTTACATACAGTAAACCATCTCATATCACCATTTTTTTTGCATATTCCACACTACTAATGTTAGTAGTGTGTATATGCAAAATTTGGGCGTTCTAGCTATTATATTTAAGGGTTAAATGGCAGAAAAAATTGGCGTGGGCTCCCGCACAATTTTCTCCGCCAGAGTAGTAAAGCCAGTGACTGAGGGCAGATATTAATAGCCTGGAGAGGGTCCATGGTTATTGGCCCCCCCTGGCTAAAAACACCTGCCCCCAGCCACCCCAGAAAAGGCACATCTGGAAGATGCGCCTATTCTGGCACTTGGCCACTCTCTTCCCATTCCCGTGTAGAGGTGGGATATGGGGTAATGAAGGGTTAATGCCACCTTGCAATTGTAAGGTGACATTAAGCCTAATTAATAATGGAGAGGCGTCAATTATGACACCTATCCATTATTAATCCAATTGAAAGAAAGGGTTAAAAAAATACACACATTATTAAAAATTATTTTAATGAAATAAAAACAAAGGTTGTTGTAATTTTTTATTAACGCCCAATCCACTCAGTGAAGACCCTCGTTCTGTGACAAAAAAAAAAAAAATAATAAACCAACAATATACTTACCTTCCACAGATCTGTAAAGTCCAACGATGTAAATCCTTCTGAAGGGGTTAAAACATTTTGCAGCCAGGAGCTTTGCTAATGCAATGCTACTCGCTGCAAAACCCCGGGGAATGAGTCTAAATATAGATCAATGAGCTATATTTAGCTTCATTTGCGGTGAGGCGCCCTCTGCTGGCTGTTCATAGATCGTGGGAACTTTCCTTGAAAGCCTGGGAAGCCTGTTACAGATCTGTGGAAGGTAAGTATATTGTTGGTTTATTATTATTTTTTTTGTCACAGAACGAGGGTCTTCACTGAGTGGATTGGGCGTTAAATAAAAAATTACAACAACCTTTGTTTTTATTTCATTAAAATAATTTTTAATAATGTGTGTGTGTATTTTTTTAACCCTTTCTTTCAATTGGATTAATAATGGATAGGTGTCATAATTGACGCCTCTCCATTATTAATTAGGCTTAACGTCACCTTACAATTGCAAGGTGGCATTAACCCTTCATTACCCCATATCCCACCGCTACACGGGAATGGGAAGAGAGTGGCCAAGTGCCAGAATAGGCGCATCTTCCAGATGTGCCTTTTCTGGGGTGGCTGGGGGCAGGTGTTTTTAGCCAGGGGGGGGCCAATAACCATGGACCCTCTCCAGGCTATTAATATCTGCCCTCAGTCACTGGCTTTACTACTCTGGCGGAGAAAATTGTGCGGGGGCCCACGCCAATTTTTTCTGCCATTTAACCCTTAAATATAATAGCTAGAACGCCCAAATTTTGCATATACACACTACTAACATTAGTAGTGTGGAATATGCAAAAAAAATGGTGATATGAGATGGTTTACTGTATGTAAACCAGGTCTCATATCATGTCGGGTTTGCGAAGGAGAAAGCAAAAGCCGGTAATTGAATTACCAGCTTTAAAGCTATCTAGCGCTGCATTATATATATATATATATATATATATATATATATATATATATATATATATATATATATATATATATATATACACACCTATTCTATGTGTATATATCTACTCTAATCTAACCTGTCACTGTGATTTTACTGTACTCTGCGCTGAATTACCGGCTTTTCAAAGGAGACCCGTTCGTAAAAATCGGACAGCAATACGGATGTCATACGGATGTTGCAATAAAAAAAAATAAAAAAAATCGTATGACACTCGCATGACTCGCATGGCACTCGCAGACGTTACATCAGTTTTTTCGGTCCGTAAATCGGACCGTTTTTTTCTCACACAAGTGGAAAGGGGCCCTTATTCTGATTTCATGTCAGATATTGAGAAAACATTCATATTTGTCTTTTTATATAGTGTATGTAAACTTCTGGTTTCAACTATATATACGCAAAAGCAATGATGAATCAGCCCAAGTGTTTATTTTAGGTTTGTGCAAGAGATAGAGATATGTCTATCCATGTAAGGAACATAAGTATATAAAAGTGGTACAATGAAAGTAAATATATACATACACTTAAAAATGCATTATACAGTGCAGAAGTGACATTACAGTGAAAAAAAAGAACATATATAAAAAACAGAAAATACAGCCGTGGTACAAAATGATGCTTTATGTGCGTAGAGTTGAATGTGTTATGGGATATGTGATGACAATGTATAAAGTGCACAATAGTAAAATGTGTCACATCCCAGGCCAGAAAGCAGGTGTAATTTTTTGCTTCCCCAGACAATAAGGCACCCTGGCAAAGCTTTATCTTCCTATTGTAATAAGGATGTATACCTGCCAAATCTGATCTAGGCACAAGCCACTTTGAGAAGGGCTCCCATTAACTTCTCAATAACATCACCACCCTGCAGACTGGCCGGGTCACACGCTGCGTGACACCGGAAGTATTTGTTACAGTGAGCCCATGGAGCGTCAGAATGAGGCACCATAGGCTTTAATTGTAAAATCGGCTTCTGGCTCATGCATAGAATGATCCGACTAGTCGGAAATGCGGTGATGTCAGAAGAACAGCGCTGGACACAAGAGAAAGCAGCGGTAGGCGAGTATATTAACACAGACACTTAATAAATAAGAAAGTTAATGGAAGTGCCTCTTTAACTAGACTTATTTTTAGGTGGAAGGGTAACAATTAACATTTTATTGCAACAGATTATTTAATTACAGTTTAGTGGATCAGAGAAAAATAGAGCGATTTGGTGACAGTTTATAGAGGTGACGCCAGGAGACACCATCAGCGGCAGATTTCACGTTGATAGCAGCAGCACCACATCCAGCAGGATAGCCACGCTGTAAAGAAATAAGTCAATTTTACCAGAATGGAATCCGTGCAGCAATATGTAATGGTGACACGGTCGTGTCAGAAAGGTTGGGAGGGGGTGGGGATAAACAGAACTTTATAAAAATCAGACACCATATGTTTTCTTGTAATGCTACATACATTTAGACTGGAGACTCACTAGCAATACAGTGTGCTCCGGAGCCGAGGGCCAGTGCTCTCATTTTCTCATGAGAAAATTTAAATTTCTCAATCTCCTCCATTGTCGGAATCGCACTGCACTAATGTGATGTCCGAGTGCAGTGCGATGTTTCACACGCACCCAGAGACTTATATGGGTGCCTGCAATCCAAATCTTGCATACAGTCACAGCATGCTGTGTTTTTGTTTTCTTTATCCATCCGGAGCAGGGGAAAAAAAACAAAAAACAACAAAACACACACACACACACACTCCTTCATGCTCCTCCTCTGTTTAGATCAGTGTTCCCCAACTCCGCTCCTCGAGAGCCACCAACAGGTCATGTTTTCAGGATTTCCTTAGTATTGCACAGGTGATGGAATTATTGCCTGTGCAGATGATGCAATTATCACCTGTGCAATACTAAGGAAATCCTGAAAACATGACCTGTTGGTGGCTCTTGAGGACCGGAGTTGGGGAACACTGGCTTAGATCCTTCTAATGCTTGGAAGAGTTGGTCCCTTCAGCTGAAAAGCGCTAGTATGAATGATTCCTAATAACAAGCAGCGTTTGTCAGCTGAAGAGCCGTCAATCCAAAGATTCGGAGAGGAGAGCAGTCCCATCTGAGCCTGTGTGGACAGACGGCTGTCGCTCTGACAGCTAGCCCCACCAACAACGTGCTCTCCTCATTTTGACTGGTCCCAGATCGAAAGTAGCAGAGCTGGCACAACAACAGCTGAATATAGGACCCACGCAGAAGCAGCACAGGTAATAAAGTATATTAGAAAAAATGATTGTTAGGAACAGTTAGAACATAAGAGGGGGTGAAATAGTAATGGAAAACCCCTTAAAAAATAAAAAAGTAAAGTACACACTTACAGTGCACCATGGAATATCCAAAAAAGTCTCGACAGTGGCATCTTGGCCCATGCTTATAAGTGAGAAAAGATAATGCCTACTTCACCCCAACTGAAGTAAAAAAAAAAATTAAAAATACAGGAAACCCATAAAATCTGGTGTGAACAGAGCCATGAACTGTAAAGTACACAAATAACTGAATTACAATGTTTGTTGTCGCAAGTCCCATAATGTGACGTCTTAGGAGAAAAACAAGGCCTACACGAGCGGCACTGTAGCTTTATCTTCAGCAATGAAGGACACTGAGCTACAAGTCAAGTGCAATATTATTAATATTATTGTTCAGGAAGCAAAGTGGATACATAAAGTTAAATACTCAGATCATAGAAGAAAAGAAAAAAAAAAAAAAAAAAAAGAACCAAAAACGCAATTCTAGAAAACTTCTATAAAAGCACACAATCTTAACCTTGTTTTTAGTTGTCAGATGATGTGGTCCCCTTACTTTTTCTCCCCGGCAAGGGGAAGGAGGATTTGCATTGGAGCTGATTAAGTTTGTTGGCCAAGAATGTGAAAGGTTCAATCAAGGTCTTTCTGTCTGTAACTGAAACTTCCCAGAGTCGCACTTTTTCACCTCTTGCCCAGTGCAGCGCCATTTCTGTATCTACTTGTCTGTATTCTGCAAGGTCCATCTTATTACCCAAAACAACAAGGGCCATCTTACAAAAAAAAAAAAAAAAAAAAGTCAGCAAAATTACAGTACACGTCTAACTTTGTAAAGTGAAGACAGAGCTATCTTTGCCAGTCATCCAAGGTGTATTCTGTACTTGTATACAACACCTCACCGATCTGTAAAACGCAACCCTCCAATGTGAACAGTGGAGGACACAAAGTCTCCTGCTCTAGCGATTGTGAGGTTCATAGTCATTAAAAATACCGCTTTATATATTTTCTGTACAGAAAACAGCTTCATTTTTAAATACCATAAGCCTTGCAGCATTGGGGTCCTGGGATCAAATCCAACCAAGGACAACATTTGTAAGAGTTGACTTAATGGTAGAAAATTTAGATTGTGAGCCCCGATGGAGACAGTGAGGTCTTTAAAGCGTTGTGGAACATGATGGCACTATACAAGTGAGGAAAATAAATCTACACTGAAAGATATATCTTCAAGGGTCATTATACTTTCAAATGTGAATCACTATTTTAAAAAATAAATAAATATTAGTTTGACATACCCCTGGAAAGAAAGAAATTCTATATAAATTATATATCACTGATTACAAGGTGTCTTGGCCTTTCTGTATAGTGGAGCAGAGGGGGATACAAGAAGTGGGAATGGGTCTCTGGCACTTAAACTGCATACAGGAAGAACAGAGGCAACGGTGAGTGAGGCGCTTGCTGGGGGTGCAAAAAAAAAAAAAAAAGGAGGAAAGGAGTCCCAAATCCTGTAGTGCAGGCAGAATGCAGATGAAAAGAAATAGCCTGCTACAAGATAGATTAAGGGGAATAAATTATATCCGTGAGATATATAATTAGTGCTGTGTGTGGCTTACTGTAAAGTGTATTAAACCTAATAAGTGGGAAAAAAATAAAATAGTTTTCCCCTCCTCCCCCACATTTTGTTGGGTAACCAACAGCAAACAAATCAGACAGCGCGGATATCGGGCAGGGAAGGTCAATGGTTATTGGGGACTTCCGATCCTAAAAATACCAGCCCGCAGCTCCCCAGAAGTGGAGCATCACATGCGAGGCTTCAATTCTGACACTTTGCTTTTGCTCTTCCCGACTGCCCTGGTGCAGTCACAATCATCCATTTACCCCATATCTTTACACATCTTATAACACCTAAAAATCTGTCATTTCTATTCCAGTACATGTCACAGACGGAAAGACGACTGGCATGTCTACTGTTTGTGTGAAACATGTGCGTAACCCCATAGATTATAATGGGTGTGTGGGTATGCGAGTCTCCGGCACGTGTGAAAACCGACGCCACACGTACTGGAAACATGGATGTGTGAAGGAGACCTTAGAGAAATCTGCTTCTTTCCCCAGTTCTCCTCCTGAACCTATCATCCACTCTGAGAACAGCTCAACGCCATCTTCCTTAAAATAAGGCCTCATTCACATGGCAGTTTTTTTGCTTCCGAGTGCGGTACGTCCTTTTCACAGATAATCGTGAAAGTGTGAACAGTCCTGTAGACTTAGTGGTCAGTGCAAAATCAGAGAGACATGTCCGATATTAACAACACAAGTCTATGGGTCTGTGAAGGAAAGGGGGGGGGGGCAAAGGAAAGCACTCAAATGCCATCCGGGTGCTGTCTGTTATTCACAAATTGTTAAACAGGAGGGGGAAGGTCACAATCTTTATTTTTCTCCTCCTATGTATGGGAAAAAAAAAACAAAACAAGAACACAGGACCAAACTATGCGGTCTGAATGAGCCCTAAGGGAACGCCAACACAGTGAGGCTAGGTTCACACTCATACTTGTGCACCACACAACTAACACCATTCATTCATTTACCTCTTTTTTATCCCGGAAACGTTCTATATCTCTTTTAAGATGCTCAACCATTCTGAAGGATTCCAGGCTGTCCACACTGTAGACCAGGATAAAGCCATCCGCAATAGAGAAGTAATGCGCCGGCAGCTCCGTGCCTTCCTGAAGTCCCTGTGTGTCATAAAGGCGCAGCTGCTCCTTCACACCACGCTCGGTTTCCACTGAAGCAATATATACATCTTCCAAGGTTTCAATACTTTCCTGTCCTGTGACAAGCCAAAAATGATATCTCCCATGAAAACAAAAAAACATTTCACAGTTAAAGGGACACGGTCACCTGAATTTGGAGGGAACAATCTTCAGCCATGGAGGCGGGGTTTTTGGGTGTTTGATTCACCCTTTCCTTACCCGCTGGCTGCATGCTGGCTGCAATATTGGATTGAGGTTCATTCTCTGTCCTTCATAGTACACGCCTGCGCTGTGCAAGATTGCTTTGTGCAGGCGTGTACTACGGAGGACAGAGAATGAACTTCAATCCAATATTGCAGCCAGCAGGTAAGGAAAGGGTGAATCAAACACCCAAAAACCCCGCCTCCAGGGCTGAAGATTGTTCCCTCCAAATTCAGGTGATAGTGTCCCTTTAAGATGAACTGAACAGATATATACAGTCAGGGAGAGGACTGGAAACAACAGCCAATAAACAAAATAAAGTTGCACTCTGTAGCGCTAGAGCATGCAAACATGAAGTATATGACATTTTAATTGCATTACTGTTCTAGAAAATTTCAAAGATTGTGAATACTTAGCGCATAGTGCATTGACCAATTCATGTGTACCTGGCAGTCCCGATAAGGCGATTTTCTTTGCTGGGAACCCACCTAATGCGAATCCTCTCTTAGGCTGAAGCCTACATCTATATGGGAAGGTAGGATCCTGCTCAGTAGCATAGCTACCGGGGAGAAGAGGGGGCGGTAGCCCCAGGCCCCACGCCGAGGGAACCCACCCGGAGCTGCTATGCTACTGTAACTGCATCGGTTACATTCTGCAGCAGGGAGAATTGATCTCCCTGCTCTGCTGCCTGGCCGCTACACGGGCCCTGAGCAGGCAGGGGAGCCCGGTGCCAGCAGTGGGCCCCCCGCCCATCATCGCAGGTTAAACTGTATCGGCATCTAGCAGATACAGCTGACCGCATTGATGAGAGGGAGCATTATGCTTCCTCTCCCAGCATCCCCCTCTCTTAGCATCTGACGTCACCGACACTTGCAGGGGCTGTGATGACGTCACTAGCTGGCGCCCGCAGTCTGGAGAAGTGCAGGCGCTCAGAGCAGTGGAGGAACCAGGAGGAAGAGAGAGGGGTATTGCATTTATTTTTTTTATGGGGGTGCATCATGTTACAGAGGCTGCCTATAGTGGATGCAATATACTGTACTGTTGTGAATTCTGCTCTTGGGTTCCCTCCAGTGGTTGTAGGTGGGAATGCAGTTGTCTCTGACTCGCAGTCCTGGCCAGGTGTATCGGATGATTACAATTCTGACTGGGATATTTAGGTGTGCAGGATCCTTTAGCCCTTGCCAGTTGTCAATGTTCCTTGTGAAGTGTTGGATCACTTTCTGGCTTCTCCTGCTTGCTGCCAAATTCAGCAAAGATAAGTGTTTTGTTTTTGTATCTGTGGCACACTGCTGTGTGCTTGTTTCAGTTTTATTCCTGCTCTGTTTGTAGGATTCACTGGAGTTGCAGATCTTTTAGTTAGATGTAGGAAGTTTTTGTATATTCTGCTGACCGCACAGAACTCTGTCCTATCCTGTCCTATCTAGCTAGAGTGGCCTCCTGTGCTAAATCCTGTTTTTCTGCCTGTGTATGTTTTTTTCCTCTCCGACTCACCGCCAATATTTGTGGGGGGCTGTCTATCCTTTGGGGATTTTCTCTGAGGCAAGATAGTATTCCAATTTCCATCTTTAGGGGTATTTAGTCCTCCGGCTGTGACTAGGTGTCTAGGTGTGTTAGGTACACTCCACGGCTACTTCTAGTTGCGGTGTTAAGTTCAGGATTGCGGTCAGTATAGTGACCACTTTCTCCAGTGAAAGTTCTCATGCAGCTCCAAGGTCACCGGATCATAACACTGTACAGGCTGCCTATGGGGGTGCAATATACTATACAAGCTGCCTATGGCGATGCAATATACTATACAGGCTGCCTAAGGATTAATATTATTATACATTTTTATAGCACCTTTAATTCCATGGCGCTTTACATGTGAATACGGGCAAATATAGGAAAATACATTAAACATGAGCAAATAAGGCACACAAGGAGGGAGGACCCTGCCCGCGAGAGCTCACAGTCTGCAGGGGATGGATGATGAAACACTAGGAGAGGGTAGGGCAGGTTGTGTGGCAGTTCAGTAAGTTCAGGATCACTGCAGGCTGTAGGCTTGTCGGAAAAGGTGAGTCTTCAGGTTCTTTTTGAAGGTTTCTATGGTAGGCGAGAGTCTGATGTGTTGGGTTAGAGAGTTCCAGAGTATGGGGGAAGCACGGGAGAAGTCTTGAATGTGGTTGTGGGAAGAAGAAATGAGAGGGGAGTAGAGGAGGTCTTGAGAGGATCGGAGGTTGCGTGTAGGTAGGTACCGGGAGACCATGTCACAGATGTATGGAGGAGACAGGTTGTGGATGGCTTTGTATGTCATTGTGAGGGTTTTGAACTGGAGTCTCTGGGCAATAAGAAGCCAGTGAAGGGCTTGACATAGGGGAGAGGCTGGGGAGTAGCGGGGTGACAGGTAAATTAGTCAGGCAGCAGAGTGTAGGATGGATTGGAGTGGTGCCAGAGTGCTAGAGGGGAGTCAAGAGAGTAGGAGGTTGCAGTAGTCGAGGCGGGAGATGATAAGGGCATGCACTAGCATTTTTGTGGTGTCGCGGTCAAGGAAAGCACGGATCCAGGAAATAATTTTGAGTTGGAGACAGCAGGAGGAGGCAAGGGCTTGGATATGTGGCTTGAAAGAGAGGGCAGAGTCGAGGATCACCCCGAGGCACCGGGCGTGTGGGACTGGGGAAAGTGAGCAGCCATTGACATTGATGGATAGGTCTTTTGGAGGGGGTAGAGCGAGATGGGGGAAAGATGATGAATTCTGTTTTATACATGTTCAGTTGTAGAAAGCGAGCAGAAAAGAAGGCCGAGATAGCAGACAGACCGTGTGGGATTTTGGTAAGGAGGTGAGGGCAGGTCCGGATAGGTAGATCTGCGTGTCATCAGCGTAGAGGTGGTACTGCACACCGTGGGATTCTATGAGCTGTCCCAGGCCAAAAGTGTAGATGGAGAAGAGTAGGGGTCCTAGAACAGAGCCTTGAGGAACACCGACTGACAAGGGGCGAGGTGAGGAGGTGGTGTGGGGAAGGGAGACACTGAATGTTAGGTCTGTCAGATATGACGAGATCCAGGAAAGGGCCAAGTCTGTGATGCCAAGAGATGAGAGGATTTGTAGCAGACGGGAGTGGTCCACAGTGTCGAAGGTAGAAGACATCTCCAGGAGAAGGAGGACAGAGTAGTGTCGCTTGCTCCTGGCAGTTAGTAGGTCATTGCTGACTTTAGTTAGTGCAGTTTCAGTTGAGTGATGGGAACGGAAGCCAGATTGTAACCGATCAAAGAGGGAGCAGGAAGGCTACCTACGTTCACATTAGCGTTGCGCGCCGGTGCGTCGGCGACGCAACGGCGACGCAACGCGCGACGCACCAAAAACGCGCGCAAAAACGCTGCGTTTTGCGACGCGTGCGTTTTTTGACGAAAATCGGACGCACGAAAAATGCAACTTGTTGCATTTTCGTGCGTCCGACGCTAGCGTCGAAAACGACGCACATGTCGAAAAACGCTAACAAAAAAACGCACGCGTCCCCTATGTTAAACATAGGGGCGCGTCGCCGCTGCGTCGCCGCTGCGTCACCGACGCAACAGCGACGCACATTAGCGTAACGCTAATGTGAACGTAGCCGAAGAGAGGTGGGAGGACAGTTCAAGATGGACGTGTTGCTCCGGCAATTTGGAGGCATAAGGGAGAAGAGATATCGGGCGAAAGCTAGACAAAGAGGATGGGTCGAGAGAGGGCTTTTTGAGGATGGGTGTGCTATATACTATATGGATGGGGGTGCTATATACTATACATGCTGCCTATGGGGGTGCATTATACTATGTATACAGGCTTACAGGCTGCCTATGGGTTTGCATTATACTATGTATACAGGCTGCCAATGGGGGTGCATTATACTATACAGGCTAGCTATGGGGGTGCATTATACTATACAGGCTAGCTATGGGGGTGCATTATATTAGGGGCTGCATTATACTATAGAGGCTTTCTATTGGGGTGCATTATATTAGGGTCTGCATTATACTATAGAGTCTCCATATGGGGAGTGCATTATACTATTTGAATGCCAATGGGGAGTGCATTATACTATATTGAAGATTGTCTGGTGCATTATACTATATGGAGGCTATCTAGAGGGTCATCATACAGCGTGGAGATTAGGGTTAGGCCGGGATCACACAAGCGAGAAATAAGTCCGAGTCTCGCAAGGTAATACCTGGCATTGCCGCCGTCACTCAGGAGCGGAGAGTGCGGCCGCATAGCAATACATGCAGCTGCACGCGCCGCTCCAGAGAGACGCAGTGCCGGGTATTACCATGCGTGACTCGGACGTATTTCTCGCATGTGTGATCCCGGCCTTAGAGCTATCAAACAGTTTGGGGGATATTAAGGGGTATGATATAGAGAATATATATATATATATATATATATATATATCTATCTAGGAGCATTAGACTGTATAAGAGCATCATACCGTGTAGAGGGGAGATTTGGGACATTATTAAATATAAAGTGGGCACTTATTGTTATAGGGGGAAGTCAGATTACTGTGACTGTCAAAGGAGCACCCGGAGGGCATTATTACCTTCTAGGGGACAAAATGTGGGCACTGTTTTATAGGGCACTTGCACCCGGCATTACTATATTATAGAGAGTTGCTTTAGAATTTAGAGGGCACAGAATCACACAGCAGGTGCAGTAATAGGGACACATACAGCAGTGGCTCAGCATTGGGGTGTCGGCAGGATGAGGAGTTTGTGCAGGTTGGGAATAGTCCCATTGTGGACAGTGCTGAAAATATGAGACGTGAAATGTGTCTTTTTGTTGCATTCTCGGCCGCAGAGTCCTGTCTGGAAGAAGTTGTGATGTCAGTCTGGGCCAGATCGAAAAGACGGGGAAACTGAACAATTCCATCAGAAAGAACGTCAGCGGTAAGTCATTATCTGTAACTGTACAGTAAACTCTTATATGTTCCTTAGGGCTGGCATTTACCACTGACCATATGGCGGTAATATCAATATTTGTCTTTATATACAGATTGTTTTCAGCAACAGCGTGGTCATCTCCTGAGGTTCTCCTACATCCACTATTAGGGTGCATCACCGAGTTGTAATCAAGGTTACTTGGTTAAGGGCCCACTCAGAAGCTTGGCCCACTCCTGAACCAAAACCCTAGCTATGCCTCGGATCCTGCTGTAATTAAAAACGTCTGAGTGAGTGGTGGAGTGCTCAGTCAGAGAGCTAACAGCAGGATCCTACCTTCCCATATAAATGGAGGATTCACTTTAGGCTGGAGTGACACTAGCGTATGGCATCCGATGCGATAATGACACTCGGCTCCTGCTCTGCTGTGAGTGTGAGCTGAGTGGCAGTGCTCTGTTCGAGGAGGCGGATATCCGAGTGCTGTACGTTGTGTCACTCACACCTATAGACTTGTATATGGGTGCAAGTGAGCCGAGACTCGATGCCATTCGCAGCATGCTGCAATTGTTCTCACATGCAGATTTGGCATGAGAAAATAATCGCTGATGTGAGCTGCCCCATAGAGTAACACTGGGCTGAGATGTTTTATCGCATAGCACTCTGTTGTATTGTACGATAGTGTGATTCCGGCCTTCTGCAGGTTCCCGGCAACGAGAATCGCCGAGTTCACATGAATTGGCCAAATTATGCAATAAGTATTCTCAATTTTTCATATTTTCTAGAGCAATAAAGCAATTCAAATTTAATCTTTGCATGATATAGTGCTACATTGTTTGTTGGTTATATATGGAGATGGCTACTCCTAGTAAGCACCTGTACACTCCTAATTTCTGTTTGGAAGGGACAGTCAGTCCTTTGATATTTCTATGCAACAGCCATTTGACCTATTTTAGAAAACTTGGGTCGGTTCCACGCATCCATGAAACATGGACAGTTCTCGCATGAGAAGATCCGGAATGAATGACAAAAATATTTTTTTTGCAATTGGATTTCATGAAAAACATTCCAGTGTTCAGCTTTTGTGGACTCTTTGTGCCTACACATTTAAAAGGGAACCTGTCACCAGGTTTGACTGCTGTGAGATACGGCCGCCACCTTTCAGGCCTGATATACAGCAATTCATGTGTACCTGAAAGATAAGAAAAAGAGCTTTTAATATACTCATCTATGGGGTGGTCCTGGTCCGGTGCCTCTTCTTCATGTGGAGACAACCCATGGCCAGGCACCCCTCAGGTGATTATAATGAAAGCTCTTTTTCTTATCTTTCAGGTTGAGTTGGGGGTCAGGTATACAGCCTTATAGAATGCTGTATATCAGGCCTGAAAGGTGGTGGCAGTATGTTAAACCTGGTGACAGGTTCGCTTTAACTTTGATGTAGTTTGTGGTCGTAAAACAGCTAAGAGGAGCTCTATTAACAAAAAAAAAAAAAAAGTGGATTCTCAGTTACCTCATTCTTCAATATAGAGGCTGTAGAAGGCACCCTGCAAAATTTCTAAATAAAACCTAATTGCAAAAATTAAAAAAAAACTATAATAATGAAAATTCAAAAAGTAGGCAAGACCTTTAAATCAAATGATACACACTAGACTGCAGCTTGAATATATACATTTTTTTTTTATCTGCAGGTTAACCCCTTCATGACCTTGGGATTTTCCGTTTTTCCGTGTTCGTTTTTCGCTCCCCTCCTTCCCAGAGCCATAACTTTTTTATTTTTCCATCAATATGGCCATGTGAGGGCTTATTTTTTGCTAAATGAGTTGTACTTTTGAACAACATCATTGGTTTTACCATGTCATGTACTAGAAAACGGGAAAAAAAATTGCAAGTGCGGTGAAATTGCAAAAAAAGTGCAATCCCACACTAGTTTTTTGTTTGGCTTTTTTGCTAGGTTCACAAAATGCTACAACTGACCTTCCATTATGATTCTCCAGGTTATTACGAGTTCATAGACACCAAACATGTCTAGGTTCTCTTTTATCCAAGTGGTGAAAAAAAATTCCAAACGTTGCTTAAAAAAAAAAAAAAAAAAAAAAATTGCGCCATGTTACGATACCCGTAGCGTCTCCATTTTTCGTGATCTGGGGTCAGGTGAGGGCTTATTTTTTGCGTTCCAAGCTGATATTAGTATTGATACCATTTTTGTGCAGATACCTTCTTTTGATCACCCGTTATTGCATTTTAATGCAATGTCTATGCGACCAAAAAAAATGTAATTCTGGCATTTCAAATTTTTTTCTCGTTACACCGTTTAGCGATCAGGGTTTTTTTTTTCTTTCCCCCCTTTATTGATAGATCGGGCGATTCTGAAGGCAGTGATACCAAATACGTGTAGGTTTGATTTTTTTTTTTATGGTTTTATTTTGAATGGGGCAAAAGAGGGGGGTAATTTAAACTTTTTTTGCTTGTTTGTTTTTTTTTTACTTTTGCCATGCTTCAATAGCCTCCATGGGAGGCTAGAAGCTGGCACAACTCATCAGATCGCTCCTATGTAGCTGAATTCCTGCATTGCTATGAGCGCCGACCACAGAGTGGGGCTCATAGCAATCCGGCATCAGCAACCATAGAGGTCTCAATGACCTCTATGATTACTATGCAGACGCATTGCTGACCCCCCGATCATGTGACGGGGGTCGGCAATGCGCTCATTTCTGGCCCGATGGCCGGAAGCGCCGGTTGAATGCTGCTGTCAGCGTTTGACAGCGGTATTTAACTAGTTAATAGCGGAGGGTGGATCGCGATTCTACCCGTCGCTATTGCGGGCACATGTCAACTGTTCAAAACAGCTGACATGTCCCGGCTTTGATGCGGGCTTACCGCCGGAGCCCACATCAAAGCGGGGGTTCTGACCTCGGACGTACTATACCGTCCGAGGTCAGAAAGGGGTTAATGGCGCTTTGATCCTGTCTGGTGTCCCCAATTAGAGCCTCAGTGTTTATTCCCCCCCCAGCAGCTTCCAGTCATAGGAGTGACACTGGCATGGTTCAGCCACCGCTCAGTGTAACCGTGCCCTTGGCTGTCAGTCAGTGCCGGGGCTGCAGTTACAGCTGCCACTCTCTACACTGAGTGGTGACTTATGCCGCGCCGCTGCAACCCTTATGACTAAATGCCAAATGCTGCGGGGGGGAATAAAATTCATTACCTCCCGGCATCGGGGGTCTAAGAGCAGGTGCCGGGCAGGTTCAGAATGCCACTATTACTATAAATGCAGGTTAAAAGCTTGATCTCCCCACTTGCATGGTTCCCTCTAAACAAGCCCACATGACTTAACCCCTTAGCGACCGCCGATACGCCTTTTAACGGCGGCCGCTAAGGGTACTTAAACCACAGCGCCGTTAATTAACGGCGCTGTGGAAAAAGTGTATAGCGCCCCCCAGAGTCGGATTTTCTTTGGGGTCTCGGCTGCCGGGGGTAGCCGAGACCCCAGAGAACATGATTCGGGGGGTTTTGTACCCACCCCGCATTTGCGATCGCCGGTAATTAACCGTTTACCGGCGATCGCAAAAAAAACAAAACGCGATCTCTTTTTAATTTCTCTGTCCTCCGATGTGATCGCACATCGGAGGACAGAGAAAAGGGGTCCCAGGTGGCCCCCCAATACTTACCTAGCTCCCCCGGTGCTCCTCGTGTCTCCCGGTGGGCGCCGCCATCTTCAAAATGGCGGGCGCATGCGCAGTGCGCCCGCCGGCCGGCCCCGCGAGAGTCTTTGGGGTCTCGGCTGCCGGGGGTAGCCGAGACCCCAAAGAGCATGATCGGGGTCGGTTTTACCGACCCCTGTTTTGAGATCGCCGGTAATTAACTGTTTACCGGCGACCGCAAAAAAAAAAAAAAAAGTAAAGTGTAATTCTCTGTCCTCTGATGTGATCGCACATCAGAGGACAGAGAAATAGGGGGATTCGGGGACCCTATTATACTCACCTGTGTCCCTGGATCCTCTTGCTGCTCCTCCTGGCCGCCGGCAGAAGAAAATGGCGGGCGCATGCGCAGTGCGCCCGCCATCTGTCTCCATCTGCCGGCCGGCAGGAGAACAGCAGTTGGGGCTAAAAGTAGGGTTAGGGTTAGGGCTAGGGTTAGGGCTAGGGTTAGGGCTAGTGCTAAATTTAGGGTTAGGGTTGGGGCTAAATTTAGGGTTAGGCTTCTTTCACACTTACGTCGGTACGGGGCCGTCGCAATGCGTCGGCCCGACATACCGACGCATGTTGTGAAAATTGTGCACAACGTGGGCAGCAGCTGTAGTTTTTCAACGCAACCGCTGCCCAATCTATGTCCTGGGGAGGAGGGGGCGGAGTTACGGCCACGCATGCGCGGTCAGAAATGGCGGATGCGACGTACAAAAAAACGTTTCATTGAACGTTTTTTTGTGCCGATGGTCCGCCAAAACACAACTGATCCAGTGCACAACGGACGCGACGTGTGGCCATCCGTCACGATCCGTCGGCAATACAAGTCTATGGGCAAAAAAACGCATCCTGCGGGCACATTTGCAGGATCCGATTCTTGTCCAAAACGACGGATTGCAACAGAATGCCAAACGACGCAAGTGTGAAAGTAGCCTTAGGGCTAGGGTTAGGGTTGGGGCTAAAGTTAGGGCTAGGGTTGGGGCTAAAGTTAGGGTTAGAGTTGGGATTAGGGTTAGGGTTTGGATTAGGGTTGGTATTAGGGTTAGGGTTACGCTTGGGATTAGGGTTAGGTTTGGGATTAGGGTTGAGATTAGGATTAGGGGTGTGTTGGATTTAGGGTTTTGATTAGGGTTATGGTTAGGGTTGACATTAGGGTTGTTTTGGGGTAAGGGTTGTGATTATGGTTAGGGTTAGTGATTAGGATTATGGATCAGGTTGGGATTAGGGTTAGGGGTGTGTTGGGGTTAGGGTTGGAGCTAGAATTGGGGGGTTTCCACTGTTTAGGTACATCAGGGGGTCTCCAAACACGACAGCCAATTTTGCGCTCAAAAAGTCAAATGGTGCTCCCTCCCTTCTGAGCTCTGCCGTGCGCCCAAACAGTGGGTTACCCCCACATATGGGGCATCAGCGTACTCGGGATAAATTGGACAACAACTTCTGGGGTCCAATTTCTCTTGTTACCCTTGTGAAAAAAACTTGGGGGCTACAAAATCTTTTTTGTGGAAAAATATATATATTTTTATGACTCTGCATTCTAAACTTCTGTGAAGCACTTGGGCATTCAAAGTTCTCACCACACATCTAGATAAGTTCCTTGGGGGGTCCAGTTTCCAAAATGGGGTCACTTGTGGGGGATTTCTACTGTTTAGGCACATCAGGGGCTCTCCAAACGCGACATGGCGTCCGATCTCAATTCCAGCCAATTCTACATTGAAAAAGTAAAACGGCACTCTTTCTCTTCCAAGCTCTGCGGTGCGCCCAAACAGTGGTTTACCCCCACATATTGGGTATCGACGTACTCAGGAGAAATTGTACAACAACTTTAGTGGTCTAATTTCTCCTGTTACCCTTGTGAAAATAAAAATTTGTGGGCAAAAATATCATTTTTGTAGAAAAAATGCGATTTTTTTTTTTTCACGGCTCTACATTATAAACTTCTGTGAAGCACATGGGGGTTCAAAGTGCTCACCACACATCTAGATATGTTCCTTAAGGGGTCTAGTTTCCAAAATGGGGTCACTTGTGGGGGGTTTCCACTGTTTAGGCACATCAGAGGCTCTCCAAACGCGACATGGCGTCCAATCTCAATTCCAGCCAATTCTACATTGAAAAAGTAAAACGGCGCTCCTTCTCTTCCAAGCTTTGCGGTGCGCCCAAACAGTGGTTTACCCTCACATATGGGGTATCGACGTATTCAGGAGAAATCGCACAACAACTTTTGTGGTCTAATTTCTCCTGTTACCCTTGTGAAAATAAGAATTTGTGGGCGAAAAGATCATTTTTGTGTAAACAAAAGCGATTTTTTATTTTCACGGCTCTACGTTATAAACTTCTGTGAAGCACTTGTGTGGTGAGCACTCTGAACCCCCATCTAGATAAGTTCCTTAAGGGGTCTAGTTTCCAAAATGGTGTCACTTGAGGAGAGTTTCCACTGTTTAGGCACATCAGGGGCTCTCTAAAAGTGACATGGCGTCCGATCTCAATTCCAGCCAATTCTGCATTGAAAAAGTCAAACGGCGCTCCTTCACTTCTAAGTTCTGCGGTGCGCCCAAAAAGTGGTTTACCCCCACATATGGGGTATTGGCGTATTCAGGAGAAATTGCATAACAAAATTTATGGTTACATTTCTGTTTTTACACTTGTGAAAATAAAATAATGGTTCTGAATTAAGATGTTTGCAAAAAAAAGTTAAATGTTCATTTTTTCCTTCCACATTGTTTCAGTTCCTGTGAAGCACGTAAAGGGTTAATAAACTTCTTGAATGTGGTTTTGAGAACCTTGAGGGGTGTAGTTTTTAGAATGGTGTCACACTTCATTATTTTCCATCATATAGACCCCTCAAAATGACTTCAAATGTGATGTGGTCCCTAAAAAAAAATGGTGTTGTAAAAATGAGAAATTGCTGGTCAACTTTTAACCCTTATAACTCCCTAACAAAAAAAAATTTTGTTTCCAAAATTGTGCTGATGTAAAGTAGACATGTGGGAAATGTTATTTATTAACTATTTTTCGTGACATATCTCTCTGATTTAAGGGCATAAAAATACAAAGTTTGAAAATTGCAAAATTTTCGCCATATTTCCGTTTTTTTCATAAATAATCGCAAGTAATATCGAAGAAATGTTACCACTAACATGAAGTACAATATGTCACGAAAAAACAATCTCAGAATCAGCGGGATCCGTTGAAGCGTTCCAGAGTTATAACCTCATAAAGTGACAGTGGTCAGAATTGCAAAAATTGGCCTTAAGTACCAAATTGGCTCTGTCACTAAGGGGTTAAGATAAAACCAAAGCCAGAATATCGATTTGCATTTCCCGAATTATACAACTTGGCAGGATATATGTTAAAATAAAAATTGCTTATCCATTGCGCAAAGCCTGTACGCCAACCCCAATAGGATCCAATTTGAGCATTTTTTTCTTGTACATTAGGACTCTGCCTCTGATGGGTTTCTTTCAGTGCACTCAAAATAGACATACAATGATGGATTTAGATTGATAGATGAGTAGTATGCACTAGAAATTATGAACATATGGGGGAAATTCTTAAGATTGTCATTCTATATGGATAGAAGATAATCCTTTAATTAGGGGCTTCATACTCTGGTGTTTTGTTAAAGAGTCATCAACTATATAAAGCATCGGTGATAATTATTTAGGGATCAATAGAGGTCCATCTGTTGGGACCACTACAGACCCAAGAATGGATCTTTGAAATGCCTGGTGGAACCCCTGCTGATTAGTAAACTAGCTCCTGCCTTTTAGATGGGTGATATGTTAAATGAGGGAAATATCCATTCAATATAAACCTTGCTGGCTTAAGAGACCCCTCATTTATGAGAGGTTTAGTCCCAAAATAATAAAATCATCCACCATTGATGACAAGAGTAGGGCTCTGGAACCTTTGTTTTGAAAAGAACAGAATTGTGCAATGTCATCCATTTTCTATTGGGTTTTTATGCCAAAAAAAAAAAAAAAAAAAAAAGGAAATTCACCAAACGCCATGCTCTTTTAACAGGAATTCCATAGACAATGAATGGAGAAAAGGTCGAGCTTACACACTTCTGGTTCTTTCATGACAAGGTTTCCAGGTCTCCCATAGACGCACTATGATCAATAACTCATCCTCTATCCATAGGATAGGAGATAATTCAGTATTCTGAGTATAGTGTCAATTTGTGCTACAATTTCTGGTTTAAGCTGTAAATAATACATTTGTCAGGCCACGCAACATTTCACTGAATCCACCCAACTCTTGTGATGTCAAAAAGCTGATGATTTATACCCCGTAATTTGAAAACCTGAGATAAAAAAAACCTCAAGACAAAACACACATACAAAGCGGCAACAAATAATGAATTTCTGCAAAAAAACAGAAGAGGACCATTTTGACCTTAAAATCTTACCTATTATGTGTTTTCCATACAGCACCTGCTCAAGGATAGCAGTTTTGCCAACTCCTGCCTGTCCACACACAACTATTCGACTTCCTTTCCCCATTATGAATTAATTCTGTAAGGAAACACACTGAAAATGTATTAAAACCGCAGTGCCATGACACGTACCAGCATGCACTAGTTCCCAATTTCACAGACCCTAGTGTAAGGTCTCATACACAAGACCTGAGTGGCAGCGCACGAGTCCCTATAGGGCCACACTGACAATACTCTGAAGAATAAGGTTTCTAGAGAAGAGCTTCCTGAAGGGGCGGAAGAACCATTGGTGCCCAAGAGGGAAGGGTGCACCATCTCCTCCAAATCAAGTAGAGTTCTACAGTATGGTGACTGGACTGCAAAGTGCCCATATTGTTCAAGGACAGGGGCTTCTTTGGTCTGTATCTGCTCCTGATGCCGCGTGTACCTCCATTTTAAGTCAGAGATACACAGAGATCCAGTAGGTACCCACAGCTTCCTACGTTACTGTATTCAGAATCTGGGTCATAAAGATCCTTAATAGGGCAGATGTGGTTTTAAGATCAATGCATGTGGGGCTTTTACTGTGAATCGTAGACTTCTTTTACACATACTGGGTTTTTTGCGGCCCGTTATTGCAGGCCATATCGCCGCAATTTTCACCGTCTGCCGCAATAACGAACCACAAAAAAAAAAAAAACTTGCGGATCACCGTTTTTCAGGTTTCCAATACTATGGAAATTGTATTGGGAAAAAAAAAAAGGCGCTCTGCAAAACCGGAAGTCACGGTGCACCCCAAAACCAAGCGTCCGTTGTTTTTGCAGCCCCATTGATTTTCAATGGGGGCCGTGTCCATTAGCTGTGAACAAGGTCAAGCAGGCTCGATCTTTTTTCACGGCTGTAAATATGGCCCTCATAGCCATGCAGCACACCGTCAAAATATTGCGGCCCCATAGAAATCTATTGGGGGCCGCAAAACAACAGTATGTGTAAAAGAAGCCTAAGGCTATGTGAATACGTAAATGATTTTTTGTGTTTTTTTGCTACAAAAACGCGATAAAACCGCATACATTAAGCATCCTATTATTAGGCTATGTGCACACGTCCAGAATTGCCACGGACGTTTCCGAAGCAATTCCAGAGCTCCCTGGAAACTCCCCAATTACACTAACCGTAATTAGCTTCCAGAATGCTAGCATTTTCCAAGCGATCTGTAGCATCTGTGTATGCATTGCAAGAATGACCTGTGATGACGTAGCGGATGGTGTCATTCAAAACTACAATTAGTAAAAAAAAAAAAAAAAGGGGGGGGGGAGGGGAAGCAAGTAAACTCTGAGGCCATGTGCACACGTTGCGGATTTACTGCAGATCTGGTGTTTTTTTTTTTTTCACGGAGAAATGCTGCAGATCCACAGGTGATTTACAGTACAATGTAAATCAATAAAAAATAAAATGCTTTGCTAATGGTGTGGAAAATTCCGCACGGAAAACACTGCGGATCAAAAGAAGTAGCATGTCGTTTTTTTGTGCGGATCTGCAGCGTTTTTGTACCCATTCCATTATAGAAATCCACAGGGGTTAAAAAACGCATGAAATCAGAACAAAAAAAACGAATCAAATCCGCACCTGCCTTTTATGCCAAGAGATGCAGAATCCGCACAAAAAATTACAGAGGCAAGTCCGTAATGTGTAAAGAGAAAACAAATCCATGCATCAAATCCTAAACACAGGCAGCAATATGAGACTTTGTTCAGTACATCACAGTGAGCACCAGCATATTCCAGATTATCAATCAAAGCAAACACCTCTTCTACTCAATAGTCAATACCCAAAAAAATATTTCAAAAAGTGTTCCACCATTGCATACCTGCTATCTCATGCACTGCAAGCCCTGCCCCAGCAGCACCCTGCTGTCTGTATATCAGCTTCCTCTGCTTGTTACTCACTTACAATTAACCTTTCATTGGCTATTTATGATAAGTAGGAGTAAAGGCCCCTTCACATTAAGCGACGCTGCAGCGATACCGACAACGATCCGGATCGCTGCAGCGTCGCTGTTTGGTCGCTGGAGAGCTGTCACACAGACCGCTCTCCAGCGACCAACGATGCCGGTAACCAGGGTAAACATCGGGTAACTAAGCGCAGGGCCGCGCTTAGTAACCCGATGTTTACCCTGGTTACCATGCTAAAAGTAAAAAAAAACAAACACTACATACTTACCTACCGCTGTCTGTCCTCCAGCGCTGCGCTCTGCTTCTCTGCTCTCCTCCTGTACTGTCTGTGAGCCGGAAAGCAGAGCGGTGACGTCACCGCTCTGCTTTCCGGCTCACAGCCAGTACAGGAGGAGTGCAGAGCACAGCGCTGGAGGACAGACAGCGGTAGGTAAGTATCTAGTGTTTGTTTTTTTTTAACTTTTAGCATGGTAACCAGGGTAAACATCGGGTTACTAAGCGCGGCCCTGCGCTTAGTTACCCGATGTTTACCCTGGTTACCAGTGAAGACATCGCTGGATCGGTGTCACACACGCCGATCCAGCGATGTCAGCAGGAGTCCAGCGACGAAATAAAGTTCTGGACTTTATTCAGCGACCAACGATCTCCCAGCAGGGGCCTGATCGTTGGTCGCTGTCACACATAACGATTTCATTAACGATATCGTTGCTACGTCACAAATAGCAACGATATCGTTAACAATATCGTTATGTGTGAAGGTACCTTAAGGCTATGTTCCCATAATGAGCTTTTGGTGAGTTTTTGATGTTGTAGATTTTTTTGCACCATTTCTGCATCTATTAAGTAAAATAGGTTACTTGCATTTTTTCAAAAATATGCAACGTAAAAAAAACTCACCAAAAGCTCAACATGGGAATGTAGCCTAAAACTAGGGCTATAGGGAGGCCGCGATCTTTTTTGCATACTTGGGGCATTTTATATGGAGTCATAAAAAATAGTACATATAAATGCTCTTTCACACACTTGTGATCTCAGAATGTAAAAAAAAAAACACATTAAAAAGGCAATTTACTGTGGAGTGTTTTTCTTTATTTTACACAAGTGTTTTTTTTTTCATGCATTTTATGGATCTTGAAAATCCTACTTAAAGTTAACCTAACAGCTGATATGTAAGCAGGTAGCGAGATGCAGTGACGGACGGGAGGCAGAGCAAGAGTTAACAGGTTTATTTACAGGGGATTACACCGCAGGGAGATAGAGGGTTCAACATGGATAACAAGGGTACAATGAACATAGGAGAGTCCAAGAATAGGTTCACATTGCGTTAGTGGGTATCCGCTAATGGAATCCATTACATAGCGCCACTAACGCAATGTAACGGATCCGTTAGCGCACCCATTGACCGCAATGTATCTAACGCATCCCTAACGCATGCCATTTTTGGCATGCGTTAGCGATGTTCCGTTAATCTGTGACGGACCCTGAACGCTGCTTGCAGCGTTTTTGGGTCCGTTCTCACTAGCGCAGATCGGGTGTTTCTGCGCTAGCGCGATCGCTAAACGCGATCCCTTTTTGTACATTGCGTTAACGCAGTCCGTTAGCGTATGCGCTAAATGGACTGCTTTAACGCAATGTGAACCTAGCCTAAGGCTATGTGCACACGTTGCAGATTTGACACTGCGGATCTGCAGCTGTTTTCCATGTGTTGTACAGTACTATGTAAACATATGGAAAAATCCGCAGTGCACATGCTGCCGAAAAAAAACGCATGGAAACGCAGCGGTGTTTATTCCGCAGCATGTCAATTCTTTGTGCGGATTCCGCAGCGGTTTACACCTGCTCCTCAATCGGAATCCGCAGGTGTAAAACCGCAGGTGGAATCCGCACAAAAGCCGCACAAAAACCGTGGTAAATGCGCGCAAATCCGCGGGTAATCCGCTGTGCGGTTTACGTGCAGATTTTGCAAAAGCAGTGCGGAAAAATCCGCACACCAATCTGCAACGTGTGCACATAGCCTGAGAATGACTGCTCAGATAACAACAGTTCCTGTGACGAAGTTGTGTCAGATGCTCCGCAGACTATAACTTCTACTGAGAACTCAATGGTGCCGACAACGGCTGGCGTGGTATCTTTACTAATGGGGTTCAGCAAACAACAATACCTCGTCTTCTCGTGACAGTGGTCGGTCTCCGGTACCTTCCACTGTCCCTAGTCCATATACTGTAGTGGCTACTTAACGGTGAGGGCAGCAGTCCTGTACGAGCCCAGCATAGCTCTGCTAACATACGCTGGTGAAGTCGGGTCACAAGTCTCTGGGCCGACATTCAGTAGTAGGGTTGGGATGTAAATAACAGTCACGCTCCCGGTCCCTTTCAGGCGGCACGCGCACGGTACTCACGATCCTGAAACGTCTGGCATCTGGCTTTATAACGGTCACCGGTCACACACTGCTCGTCTCTCTCTCTCTGGTTCCCGCTGTCGATGGGGGGCGACAGCAGTTGCTGGTCTGTGTGGCTCTGATACTCCCCAGACCCAGCACTCCTCTCTCTGGCTGCTGCAGCACCCGGCTTGGTTCTGCTGGTACGGCTCTGCTCTGCACGGCACTGCTCTGCACGGCACTGCTCTGCAGGCGACGGGGGCTCCTTCTATACGGCCCGTTGCCACGCCGATACTCCCTGATGAGGGAAGCAGAGCACGCCGCTCACCGTTCTGCGCGCTGCTCTCTACACTGCCCTCCTCACTGCTCTGAGCTGGCGTCTGACTGACTTGCTTTGTGTGCTTTTTCTTTTTATGTCTCGGTCGCTGTGTGCCCTTTTTTGGCTCCATCCACCCTCCTGGGTCCAGGTACCCGTGATCTCGTCAACCTCCTTACAGATACATGCTTCCTAATCCACAGGCAGCAGCTGCGCGACTCCAGCCATATATGTTTAACTCTGAGACGCTGCGGTGTTTCAGTGAAAAACATAGTTAAATAGTTGCCGCTGGAGACTAATCAGACAGGCAGGTCCCAGGCGATTTCTCCCCGCCTGCTGCCCTGCATTGACAGTTCTCTGCTAGGGATACTAGATACGTAGTGTACTGTGCTGAACCCCGAACACAAACTTCTTACTATACATCCGTATATCAAAGAATAAACAAATAGTTTTAAAAAAATGACATGGTGTCCCTGTTATTGTTAACCAGCCAAAGGAAAGCAGACAGCTGTGAGCTTTTTTTATGCTGGGAAGTGGCCAATATCCATGGTCCTTACAAGTCTAATAATATCAGCCCCAGCTGTTTGCTTTGCCTTTTCTGGTTATTAAAAATGGGGGGACCCTAAAAAAATGAAATGGGGTCCCCCTATTTTTAAAAGAACAAGGCTTCATAAGTCACTCGCAGTAATGTCACCAAGAGACCCAGCAGAGTACAGCATGAGACCTGCCAGTGGCTGCTGCTCCAGTCTATGGAGCCCCGTCAGTAGTAGGAGTGTCTAACAAACACCTTTTCACTTACCCGTGGGATTGATCAATTGCCAGCATAAGACCAGCTCACAGCTGTCTGCTTTCCCTTGGCTGGTTATTAAAAGTAAGATGGACCCTACTTAATTTTTTTCATTTATTAACAAGTAAACTACAAATACAAGGCACTGCTCTACTACTCCCCTTGGACCTCCGCCTCCTGGTCCAAGATTATTATTATCATTATTATTAATAATTTTGTTATCATATGTTATTTTAAGACATTTCCCTATCCACATTTTTTGCAGGGCAATTGTCCTGCTCTTAGCTCCATTTTGCTACCTTTTTCAGCTCCATAGCCCTTACTATGACCATTTTATAGCACCAAAGTTCAGGTCCCCATTGACTTATATGGGGCGGTTCGGGTCAGAGGTCAAGTTCTGGTACCCGAACCAAAGTTTGGACTCAAGTTTGGCCAAACCCGAACTTCTATGGGTTCGTTCATCCCTAGTCTCTGACTATATGTGCATGAATGGAACCCAGTTGAATAAAACAAATTAGGTGGGCTGCGCTGCTGGAGTAAATCGATTCTTCAACAACGATGATAATAAGGTTTTTTTATACGCAATGCACTGCAACACCGTACCAGTGCCTTTATCAAGTGATAAAAACAAATGTGATTTGTGTTTTTTTTTTCACTTAAGATGCCAGTACAGCGTTAAAACAGGTTGTGAATGAAGAAGCCCTCATTATAATCGTTTTTGAAGAAACCATTTACTGCAGCAGAAAAGATAAGTCTGCAGTCAATGTGTGTGATATGTCCTCCCTGATGTAGACGAGATCTCTATAAATCTCATTCACTGGCTGCCAAATTTTTCCTTTGATGCAGATTTTTGAGACCAAATCTTGTCCTGTTTTAGACCGGCGTCACACCTAAAGTATAAAAATACGTTCCGTTTTTTACGGCCGAGATACGCAGAAATGTTCATGAACAGTGATCCATATGTCATCTGTATTCAATGTGAGGATGCGATTTTTTTCTCCAAAAAGTATCCGTATGGCATCTGTACGGCGAGATTTTCTTGCCGGCTTGCAAAATGGACATATAATGGATCCATGGGCTCAAATATTTGTGAAAACATATATACAGTATATATATGTATATATATACAGTACAGACCAAAAGTTTGGACACACCTTCTCATTTAAAGATATTTCTGTATTTTCATGACTATGAAAATTGTACATTCACACTGAAGGCATCAAAACTATGAATTAACACATGTAGAATTATAATATACATAACAAAAAAAGTGTAAAACAACTGAAAATATGTCTCATATTCTAGGTTTTTCAAAGTAGCCACCTTTTGCTTTGATGACTGATTTGCACACTCTTGGCATTCTCTTGATGAGCTTCAAGAGGTAGTTACCTGGAATGGTCTTCCAGCAATCTTAAAGGAGTTCCCAGAGATGCTTAGCATTTGTTGGCCCTTTTGCCTTCACTCTGCGGTCCAGCTCACCCCAAACCAACTCGATTGGGTTCAGGTCTGGTGACTGTGGAGGCCAGGTCATCTGGCGTAGCACCCCATCACTCTCCTTCTTGGTCAATTAGCCCTTACACAGCCTGGAGGTGTGTTTGTGGTCATTGTCCTGTTGAAAAATAAATGATAGTCCAACTAAACGCAAACTGGATGGAATAGCATGCTGCTGCAAGATGCTGTGGTAGCTATGCCTTTAATTTTGAATAAATCCCCAACAGTGTCACCAGCAAAGCACCCCCACACTATCACACCTCTTCCTCCATGCTTCACGGTGGGAACCAGGCATGTAGAGTCCATCCGTTCACCTTTTCTGCGTCACACAAAGACACAGTGGTTGGAACCAAAGATCTCAAATTTGGACTCATCAGACCAAAGCACAGATTTCCACTCGTCTAATGTCCATTCCTTGTGTTCTTTAGCCCAAACAAGTCTCTTCTGCTTGTTGCCTGTCCTTAGCAGTGGTTTCCTAGCAGCTATTTTACCATGAAGGCCTGCTGCACAAAGTCTCCTCTTAACAGTTGTTGTAGAGATGTGTCTGCTGATAGAACTTTGTGTGGCATTGACCTGGTCTCTAATCTGAGCTGCTGTTAACCTGCGATTTCTGAGGCTGGTGACTCAGATAAACTTATCTTCAGAAGCAGAGGTGACTCTTGGTCTTCCTTTCTTGGGGCGGAACCTCATGTGAGCCAGCTTCTTTGTAGCTCTTGATGGTTTTTGCCACTGCACTTGGGAACACTTTTAAAGTTTTCCCAATTTTTCAGACTGACTAACCTTCATTTCTTAAAGTAATGATTGACACTCGTTTTTCTTTACTTAGCTGCTTTATTCTTTGCATAAAACAAATTCTAACAGTCTATTCTGTAGGACTATCAGCTGTGTATCCACCAGACCTCTGCACAACACAACTGATGGTCCCAACCCCATTTATAAGGCAGGAAATTCCACTTATTAAACCTGACAGGGCACACCTGTGAAGTGAAAACCATTCCCGGTGACTACCTCTCGAAGCTCATCAAGAGAATGCAAAGAGTGTGTGCAAAGCAGTCATCAAAGCAAAAGGTGGCTACTTTGAAGAACCTAGAATATAAGACATATTTTCAGTTGTTTCACACTTTTTTGTTAAGTATATAATTCCACATGTGTTAATTCATAGTTTTGATGCCTTCAGTGTGAACGTACAATTTTCATAGTCATGAAAATACAGAAAAATCTTTAAATGAGAAGGTGTGTCCAAACTTTTGGTCTGTACTGTATATATATATATATATATATATATATATATATATATATATATATATTTATTTATATTTCATACAGAGCTAGATAGCAGAAAAGCCAGTAATTCAATTGTCGACTTTTGCTAAGTCCTTACCAAACCCGACAGGATATGAGACATGGCTTACATATAGTAAACCATTGCATATCCGTTATATTTTTCTATATCCCTCACTAATAATGTTAGCAGTGTGTGTGTGTGTGCAAAATTTGGGAGCAGTAGGTGTTAAATGAAAGGGTTAATTCACGGAAAAAACTGGCGTGGGCTCCCGCGCAATTTTCTCCTCCAGAGAGGGAAAGCCAGTGACTGAGGCAGATATTAATAGCCTAGAGAGGGATCATGGTTATTGCCCCCCCCCCCCCCGGATAACATTGGTCTGAGTGCTATGCATTTTTTTAATACATAGCATCGGTCCGTATTGCGCTCTAGTGTGACTCCGGCCTTAGATTCTCACCCTGGATTTTTAAAAGATGTATTATATGTCACATGTGTAGCAATATCCGCTCATTACACACATGCAGACTTTGTGGCAGATCTTCCCTGGATTTCCAGCAAAATCCATAGAAAGATTTGCAGGAAAATATGCCCCATGTGGATTTAGCATAAGGGTGCATATACCCAGGACGGTCATCGCACAGTTTAAACAAGCTGCCAATCACCCAATCAACGTGCAAAGCGCTTTTTCATGATGCCCGAATGATGGGCAGAATACATCAGAGCCTGGCTGCACAACTTCAGTTAAATGTGTCTTTGAGCACCATTACGCCCCCTTACTTTGCATTCTGGGCAATGTCCCTGATCCTGATTAACCTGCACTTTCCAACAGCAAGTGCTGCCTGAACTCAATTCATAGGACACCGACACTGAAGGATGCTGGCAGCACTCACAGTTTCACTGTAGATGTGTTCACTGTGTGGCGGTGCTCGCAACACGGATACAGTAAGTCCCACAGACTGTGCTCACCAGTCCCAAAGACAATAAATAGAGTAGAGGCTGCACGTGTTCACTTCTGCTGCATTAAGAAGGGGTTCTGAAGCCCCAGTTTTGGGATCACAGGGGTCCCAGTGATCAGACCCACATCGAGCAGCAAGTTATTGCCCATCCCACTATTAGGGGATAACTTGATTTTTTTGGGGGGTATCCCATTAAGACACAAAATAATAGCTTAAAGTAAGCCAAGGGACGGCATAAGTGTATAACTTTATGCAAGATGCGCCAAATCTAACATCATTAGCCAGTGTGATAAATTTGAGGCGTCTCGTAATTAAGGGGGCACTAGTTACAGGAACTGTTTATCACACACTTTTGGACAGTCATTTTTAAGGGTACAATTGTGACACCCCAGGAGTTCGGCTGTCACAGTGGTATTGCCTTCCTCACGGGGAGGGTGATGCCATGCCTGGAGGTGAGGAAAGATCCCTTTAACAGGTAACACATACATGCAACATGTTCTGAATCAAGGCCAGAAGGGGGAGCTCTGATCCAGTTTGTGGGTGGCTCCCCTATATATATTCTGGCCGGAGAAAGAGTTAGAGAGTCCAGGAAGAGAGCTGGGGCCGTGCAGAAGTGAGGATCTGCAGCTCCTGTGAGGAAAGCTGCGGCTGTGCAGACCCGTGGTTCTGCAGCTCGCTTCTGGAAAGGAAAGAGAGAGGAACAGAACAGTTTGTAGAGAGTGAGAAGGAGGAAAGAGCAAAAGAGAAGTGAAGAGCTGGAGGGGAGCTGTGACTGAGCTTCCTCCACGCTGAAGCGCATGAAACCAGTGGCCAGTAGACCAAGGTTGTGGGGGTAACTGTATGCCCCACAGCAGAAACTGGCAGACAGCAGATTGCAAGTCGCCAGTCCTCCATTACATTGAAGGCACAGCAACACATAGAGCCTGGAGTCATCTTAGAGACACCTGTAAAAAGGCTTGAGGTGTCTGCCATGCAGGTAGTGTCCTACCAAAAGGGACAGAGAGAAAGTGAGGACCTTGTGTGAGGCCTTAGGCAGCAAGGAACTGCAACACAGCGCAGAAAGTAAGGCTTCCAACCCCACCTGGCTAGGGAGATTCCAGAATCAGTTCCAGGCCGGCTGGACCACACCAGCACCTGTGATCTGTACCCTGGACTGTGGCTGCCTTACACCAGTAAAATGGTAAAGAGACTGCAGTCTTGTGTCCTCTAGTTCTTTCTGGCTGTTACACCGCCGCTGCCTTGGGGGCCTTCCCATACTCACCAGTCCACGGCGTCCCGGCGCACTTCTGCTTCTCCTGCTACTTCCGGTCTCCTGCGCATTCGTCCTTCCTCTGTCTCTCCTCGGGTGCGCGTGCGCTCCAGATCCTACTGCGCACGCGTGCACAGCACTCGTTGATTCTGCCGCTTCCTCCGCTCCTCTCTATGCCCCTGGAGGACCCTGACCCGGAAGGTACGCTGCCACTCTGCATATCAGGCCACCTCTTCCGTTTGGCGATGCCTGATTATCATTTGTATCCTTACAAGTGACTTTGGCCCCGTGTCTCTCCGCGTTCTGTCTGCAGCCAGCCCTCCGACTTGTTTTTCCTAGCGAGTCTGTCTTTGACTAATCACTGCTCTCTCCTTTGTTTCCTTCCAGCTCCGGTCTGCCTGTGTCTCCTCTCCCTCAGAGTTCCCGTACGTCTGCGCTGTCTCCTGCCCGTACCTTCACCTTGTCCGCTGGTTCGTTTCTCACCTCTCCTAGTACTCCCGTCCCCTGGTCATTACCATCTACTTCCCTGACTCAGTACGTTTGTCTTCCTGTGCCTCTGAGTCCCTGCCTAGCTGTTTCCTTCTTCTTGTCTCTCCTTCCGTTTTCTGTTTTTCCTATTCTCTTTGAGTACCAGCTGCCGTAGCAGTAGTCTCCCCAGGGCCTGCTCCTAGTATTGGGGGTGGTCTACTTGGTCCCCTCGCCCAGGGGAGGTTCGCTGTTGCGGTCCAGTGGGTTCACTTTTAGTATTTTCCCAGCTATTTGCGTAACAGTATAATCAGGCCATGGACCCCGCTGGTACCCCTGTCTCCACTCAAAAGGAACTAGCATTCCTACGGGAGAACCAAACCAGGATCATGGCTTTTTTAAAATTGATGGAATCCCGGTTGTCTGCTCTGCAGCCTTCTGACCCTGCGAACGTCTCCCAATTAGCCAGTCTTCAGCAGGAACTCGCTCAGCAGCGCGATACTCAGGGTCATATTTTAAACTATATGGCCTCTGTAGATAACCGTCTGCTCTCCCTACAAACTGCTGCCTCAGCTTCTGTCCAAGTTCCAGTCTCGCACCCACGTCCTCGTTTGGCTAAACCCCTGCGGTATTGTGGAGATCCCAAATTGTGTCGGGGTTTCCTTAATCAGTGTCAGTTGCACTTCGAATTATTGCCACAACAATACCCCACTGATCGGGCTACGGTGGCTTTTGTGATGTCCCACTTGGAGGGTGAGGCCTTGGCCTGGGTTAATCCCCTCTGGGAGCGTAATGATCCCCTGGTGTCTCAACTTTCCACCTTTTTGGAGACTTTTCGTAAGGTTTTCGATGAGCCAGGTCGGTTAGCCTCTACCACTGAGTCTCTTTTTAGTCTCCACCAGGGTACTCTTTCTGTCGGCCAGTACGCCATTCGTTTTCGTACCTTATCCTCTGAGCTGGGGTGGAACAATGAGGCACTGGTGGGAGCTTTTTGGCGAGATTTACCTGGTCGCATAAAGGATGAGCTGGCGGGTAGAGATACTCCGACTTCCTTGGAGGATCTCATTTCTCTGGCAACCCGTTTTGACTTGCGTTTTCAGGAACGTCACTGTGAATCTGCCAGGGAGAGGAAGCTACCACGTCAATCCTCAACTGCTCGCAGTCCTCCGCGTCTTCCTCAAGCTTCCCCTTCTGCAGTGTCAGCACCGGAACCCATGCAAGTAGACCGTATTAAGCCAGCAGGACAACGCCGTAAAGAAAGACTCGCTCAGGGTCTTTGCTTTTATTGTGGCAGCGCCTCTCATCTTCTATGTTCTTGTCCGGTGAGGCCGGGAAACACCTCCGCCTAGGTCAGGTAAGAGAGGCCTCCCTAGGTGTTAATGATTCCTCTCTACCTTTCACTCTCTCTGTTTTGCTAAATTTTTGTTCTTCTCGCTTTTCTGAGATTGCTTATGCTGATTCTGGAGCAGCAGGCAATTTTATTCAACTTGACACGGTTAGAAGGTTTCAAATTCCTGTCAGATCCTTGGAGTCTCCCTGGCAAATAGCTTCGGTCGACGGAAGACCCCTACGGGAGACCGTTTCCTTGGTCACCGAAGAGGTGGAGCTACAGATCGGAGCCTTACATCGGGAGAAGATAGCCTTTTACGTGCTGCCATCATTGTCTTATACCTTTCTCCTAGGTCTTCCCTGGCTAAGAATTCATGAGCCTGTCCTGGATTGGCAATCCAGAGATGTCCTTCGCTGGGGCCATTCTTGTCAGACTAGATGTTTAAGTCCTGTACAGCCTCTAAGGTCTTCCTGCTCAACCACAGCACCTGCAGCTTTTCCTTCGGCCTATCACTCCTTCGCGGACGTCTTCGACAAGAATGAGGCGGAGAGCTTGCCTCCGCATCGACCATACGATTGCCCGATCGACCTCCTTCCGGGTTCATCTCCGCCCAGAGGTCGAATTTATCCTCTGAATCCTCTTGAATTATTATTATTTATTTATATAGCACCATTAATTCCATGGTGCTGTACATGAGAAGGGGTTACATCAAAATACAAATATCACTTACAGTAAACAAAACTAACAATGACAGACTGATACAGAGGGGGGAGGACCCTGCCCTTGCGGGCTTACTTTCTACAGGATTATGGGGAAGGAGACAGTAGGTCGAGGGTTGCAGTAGCTCCGATGGTGTTGAGGTGGCCGTGTGGTCTTTACAGGCTATAAGCTTCCTTGAAGAGGTGGGTTTTCAGGTTTCTTTTGAAGGATCCAAAAGGGAGAAGGACTTGGGGATCCTAGTTAATGATAAACTTACCTGGAGCAGCCAGTGCCAGGCAGCAGCTGCCAAGGCAACAGGATCATGAGGTGCATTAAAAGAGGTCTGGATACACATGATGAGAGCATTATACTGCCTCTGTACAAATCCCTAGTTAGACCGCACATGGAGTACTGTGTCCAGTTTTGGGCACCGGTGCTCAGGAAGGATATAATGGAACTAGAGAGAGTACAAAGGAGGGCAACAAAATTAATAAACGGGATGGGAGAACTACAATACCCAGATAGATTAGCGAAATTAGGATTATTTAGTCTAGAAAAAAGACGACTGAGGGGCGATCTAATAACCATGTATAAGTATATAAGGGGACAATACAAATATCTTGCTGAGGATCTGTTTATACCAAGGAAGGTGACGGGCACAAGGGGGCATTCTTTGCGTCTGGAGGAGAGAAGTTTTTTCCACCAACATAGCAGAGGATTCTTTACTGTTAGGGCAGTGAGAATCTGGAATTGCTTGCCTGAGGAGGTGGTGATGGCGAACTCAGTCGAGGGGTTCAAGAGAGGCCTGGATGTCTTCCTGGAGCAGAACAATATTGTATCATACAATTATTAGGTTCTGTAGAAGGACGTAGATCTGGGGATTTATTATGATGGAATATAGGCTGAACTGGATGGACAAATGTCTTTTTTCGGCCTTACTTACTAACTAACTATCTAAAAGTAGTGGATAACCAGATGTGTTGGGGCACTGTATTCCAGAGGATGGATGATATTCAGGAGAAGTCTTGGAGGCGATTGGGTAAAGAGCGAATAAGCGTAGAGGAGAGGAGGTCTTGGGAGGACCGGAGATTACGTGAGGGAAGATATTGAGAGATAAGTGTGGAAATATACGGAGGAGAAAGATTATGGATGGCTTTGTTGGTCAGTGTTAGTAATTTAAACTGGATACGCTGGGAAATTGAAAGCCAGTGAAGGGATTTGCAAAGAGGGAAAGCAGAAGTGTAGCGAGGAGAGAGATTAATCAGTCGGGCAGCAGAGTTAAGGATGGACTGGAGGCGTGCGAGAGTGTTAGAAGGTAGGCCACAGAGGAGTATGTTGCAGTAGTCCAGGCAGGAGATGATTAGGGCATGCACGAGCATTTTGGTAGAGTGTGGGTTGAGGAAAGGACAGATTCTGGAAATATTTTTGAGCTGGAGGTGACAGGAGGTGGCGAGATCTTGGATGTGCGGTTTGAAGGACAGGGCAGAGTCAAGGGTCACTCCGAGGCAGCGGATTTTGGGGACAGGGGAAAGTGTGATTTCATTTATTTTGATAGAAAGATCAGGTAGGGAAGATATGCGAGATGGAGGAAAGATAATTAGTTCAGATTTGTCCACATTGAGCTTGAGGAGGCGAGAGGAGATGGAGGATATGGCCGATAGACACTCTGGGATTCTGGAGAGCAGAGAGGTAACATCTGGGCCAGAGAGGTAGATCTGAGTGTCATCGGCATATAGATGGTACTGGAAGCCATAGGACCTTATGAGTTGTCCCAGGCCGAGTGTATAGATTGAGAAGAGTAAGCGTCCTAGGACAGAGCCTTGGGGGACTCCAACAGAGAGGGGGGCGAGATGAAGAGGTAGTATGGGAGTAGGAAACGCTAAATGTGCGGTTGGAAAGGTATGAGGAGATCCAAGATAGGGCAAGGTCTTTGACCCCAAAGGAAGAGAGGATCTGTAGTGGAGGCAGTGGTCAACTGCGTTCTGCAATTCTGGATACTTGCCGAAGCTTTTTAGTGATGTTATTGTGCCAGGGTTGTCTATTGGTTCGTCGCACTCTGCTATGCATGACAGGGGCGACCGTGTCAATAGCTGATGCAAGAGTGGCATTGTAGAAAGCAGTGGCAGTGTCTGTGTCGTGGAGTGAGGATATAGAGGACAGTGGTAGGATAGAGTCAGAGAGTGTGTGGGTGTCTAGGTGTGCAAGGTTCCTGCGTGGGTGCGCATGGTGCTGGACATGGGTGACAGGTGAGGAGGACAGGGATGAGAAAGTGAGTAGATGGTGGTAAGATCGAGAGAGAGGGGAGGTTGTGAAGTTAGATAGGGAGCATAAACGGGTGAAGACCAGGTATAATGTATGTCCGTCTGTGTGGGTGGCTGAGGAGGACTACTGAGTAAGTCCAAAGGATGAAGTAAGGGACAGGAGTTTTGAGGCTGCTGACTGGTGGGTGTCAATGGGGATGTTGAAGTCACCCATGATGATGGTGGGAATGTCAGCAGACAGAAAGTGAAGGAGCCAGGTGGAGAATTGGTCAATAAAGGCAGTGGTTGGGCCCGGAGGTCGGTATATGATGGCCATTTGGAGGTTGTAGGGGGAGTAGATGCGGACAGAGTGGACTTTAAAAGAGGGGAGGATAAGGGAGGGTAGAGGTGGGATTGGGTTAAAGGTACAGTTGTAAGAAACGAGAAGGCCCACTCCTCCACCATGTTTGTTGCCAGGGCGAGGAGTGTGGGTGAAGTGGAGGCCACCATAACATAGTGCATCTCAAGCCATGACCGATTACGTTCAAGAGAATTTGGCCAGAGGTTTTATCCGGAAGTCTTCTTTACCTGCAGGTGCGGGTTTCTTTTTTGTCAAGAAAAAAGATGGAACCCTCCGTCCCTGTATCGACTACCGGGGTCTCAACAGTATAACAATTAAAAATAAGTATCTGCTTCCGCTTATCCCAGAACTTTTTGATCGGCTGCGGGGAGCGCGAATCTTCACCAAGCTAGATCTTCGTGGGACCTATAATCTTATCCGAATCCGTCCCGGAGATGAGTGGAAGACCGCTTTCAACACCAGAGATGGACATTACGAGTACTTGGTCATGCCCTTCGGCCTATGCAATGCTCCCGCAGTATTTCAAGAATTTGTGAATGACATCTTCCGAGATCTTCTGTACTCCTGCGTGGTGGCTTACCTGGACGATATTCTCGTTTACTCTCCAGATTTATCTACCCATAGAAGATACATCCGTCTTGTACTTCTGCGTTTGAGGGAGAATCTTCTTTTTGCTAAACTCGAAAAATGTGCCTTTGAACTGTCTTCTCTTCCGTTTCTGGGTTACATCATCTCTGACTCTGGGTTGTGTATGGATCCAGAAAAGGTGTCCGCTGTGCTCAACTGGCCTTGTCCTCATGGTATCAAGGCAATCCAGCATTTCCTCGGCTTCGCGAATTACTATCGACAGTTCATTCCTCACTTTTCTTCTCTGACCAGACCCATCTCCTCTCTGATTTGCAAAGGATCCAATCCACACGTGTGGTCCTCGGAGGCAAATGATGCTTTTCTGTCCTTGAAACAAGCCTTTGCTACAGCTCTTGTACTACATCGTTCAGAAGTCAATAAACCTTTTATTCTCGAAGTAGACGCCTCTGCTGTTGGTGCTGGAGCAGTACTTTCTCAAAGGTCTTCGTCTGGGTGCCTCGTCACCTGCGGTTTCTTCTCTAAGGCTACGTTCACATTGGCGTTCCGCCAATGTGCGTCGCTGTTGCGCCGGCGACGCAGCGGCGACGCAGCGGCGACGCGCCCCTATGTTTAACATAAGGGACGCGTGCGTCGTTTTGGTGGCGTTTTTCGCCACGTGCGTCGTTTCCGACGCTAGCGTCGGATGCAAGAAAACGCTACATGTAGCATTTTCTGTGCGTCCGATTTTCGTCGGAAAACGACGCACGCGTCGCAAAACGCGCGCGTTTTTGCGCGCGTTTTAGCGTGCGTCGCGCGTTGCGTCGCCGACGCACGGCGGCGCAACGCTAATGTGAACGTAGCCTAAGACTTTCTCCTCGTCTGAACGAAACTATTCCATTGGTGACCGAGAGCTTTTGGCCATCAAACTAGCATTGCAGGAATGGAGGTATCTTTTGGAAAGAGCCATGCATCCGTTCAAGATCTTTACGGACCACAAGAATCTGGCTTACATTCGTTCTGCACAGAGGCTTAATCCCAGGCAAGCTAGATTTTTCTGCTCAGTTTTTGAAAAATCCGCAAGTAAAACGCACTGCATTTTACCTGTGGATTTACCGTTGTTTTTGTGCAGATTTCACCTGCATTTTCACACCTGTGGATTCCAGTTATGGAATAGGTGTAAAATGTTGCGGAATCCGCACAAAGAATTCACATGCTGCGGAAAATAAACTGTACTGTATTTTCCGCAGCATGTGCACTGTGGATTTGGCTTTCCATAGGTTTACATGGTACTGTACACCGCATGGAAAACTGCTGCGAATCCGCAGCATCAAATCCACAACGTGTGCATAGACTGAAAGGGTGTAAAATTCCAGTATTTGGGGGACAAAACCCCACCCATTCATTAGTTTAATTGGCTCTCTGCAAGGGGCATTGTTTTCAACTGTGGGAGAGCACCCTTTCAGGCATGTTATAGCAATGTGTTCACCTGGGGTGAACATATATTTAATAGGGATCCATTTAGAAACCAAGACTTGGATCTTTTTGGTGAGTGCAGCCAAGTGAACCAGATCATCAAAGAGAGCCGGACTGACCACTAATTATTGGGCAGTAAATGGTGGTATTAATATACACTATGTAATTGTATTAGTTAGTAGTATATGGTGGCGGTATTGTATTTGGCAGTGTATGGCGCGATTACGGGTATGTGGTGCTATTATTTGGCAGTAAATTCTGGCATTAATCTACAGTCTATATGGTATTATTTGGCAGTATAGGGTGGCATTAATTAGCCATATATTGAGGTATTATTTGGCAGTATATGGGGGTAGTTGTGCAATGCTAACACCATCTCACAAGTAAAGGTGCTGCACTGCTAGACAATACCAACTATAACCACTGTACTGCACCTTTACCTGTGCATTGCTGATATTTGGCAGCGTAAGAGGTCGGACCACAAGTTCCAGCATTCCCTAAGCGAAGTGTGGACACACCAGTGCTGCTGCACAGAGGTGAGGGGCCGCGTCCACCTCAGAGCAGGTGGAATAGTGTACTATGATGGAGTATTGGGCTGCAGACGGCCCTGTAGTGCTGGAAGGCCGTGGTCGCCCGCTCAGTATTTGGTCAGTATGTCACATAGTATTTTCTGGTTAGCCAGTAAAGGTATCACTCCTAGAATACTTCTGTCATCTTTGGTCAGGAAAGTATTCACATGGACATCAGTACATGGAATCCAAACCCAGGAGTGGGTGATAAACCCAGGAGTGGTGACGTGTTTCCATTCCTGATTTTGGATTACAAATACTGAGGTGTGAATGTGGCCTCACACATAGGCCTCTACCGTCCGCTCCCTGCTGTGTTCTCTGCCTCACTGCTCAGCCAGCACCATATTAGGCTACGTTCACATTAGCGTCGCTGTTGCGTCTGCGACGCAGCGGCGACGCGCCCCTATGTTTAACATAGGGGACGCGTGCGTCTTTTTGCACGCGTTTTCCGACACGTGCGTCGTTTTAGACGCTAGCGTCGGACGCAAGAAAACGCTACAAGTTGCATTTTTCTTGCGTCTGATTTCGTCAAAAAACGACGCACGCGTCGCAAAACGCGCGCGAATTTGCGCGCGTTTGCGCGCGTTTTTCCGTGCGTCGCCGCTGCGTCGCCGACGCAACAGCGACGCGACGCTAATGTGAACGTAGCCTTAGGCTACGTTCACATTAGCGTTGCGCCGCTGTTGCGTCGGCGACGCAGCGGCGACGCAGCGGCGACGCGCCCCTATGTTTAACATAGGGGACGCGTGCGTTTTTTGGGTGGCGTTTTTCGCCACGTGCGTCGTTTCCGACGCTAGCGTCGGACGCAAGAAAATGCAACAAGTTGCATTTTCTGTGCGTCCGATTTTCGTCAAAAACGACGCACGCGTCGCAAAACGCGCGCGTTTGCGCGCGTTTTTCCGTGCGTTGCGTCGCCGACGCAGGGCGGCGCAACGCTAATGTGAACGTAGCCTTACAGATCGGTAATAATAATAAAGACTACAGTTCCCATGAGCCTTTGCCAACAAAACAGGAAGCTGTCATCCTCTCGGCTATGTCATAAGGGATTCTGGGTAATCTCGTCCTTCCTTTCCGGCTGCCGAGCCATCAGGTAATGGACGCTTCCTCTTACACGCCGAGATGTGTATTCTGAATCCGCGTCCATCCTCCCCGTTACACGGCGCTCGGTCACATCTGCGGGGGCTTCTCACCGTCCTCCCCGTGCTGCGCCCCGGCACCGCTCTTGTGCGCGGCTCCACGGCCATGTTACGGGACTTTAGCCCCTGTGTTGGCGGCCGCTCCATGGAGGCCTCTGCGCCCGGGATGGCTGTACGACCGCCTGCAGACCTCGGTGTGTGGTGTCTGCGGTAGCTGATCATACCGCCCGGGCCTCCTGACGGCCATGCGGCTGCACCGGGGACGCAGGACCGGGAGCACTTTACGGCTCAGACGTGATGTACCATAGATCGTGCGCGGAGCTGTGAAAGTATTGGGGGCCTGGATTGGGGATCTATGCATTATTAGTGGGAATGGGGGATCCCTGCAGTATTGGGGATCCATAAAATATTGTGGGTGTCTGGGATGGTCCCTGTGTCCATGTGTGGGGTCCTAAATCCCTGTGTTCTCCCTCAGTTTGCCAGCATGGGTGCCTACAAGTACATGCAGGAGCTATGGAGGAAGAAGCAGTCCGATGTGATGAGGTTCCTCCTGCGCGTCCGCTGCTGGCAGTATCGCCAACTGTCCTCCCTCCACCGCGCTCCACGTCCCACCCGCCCAGACAAGGCACGTAGACTGGGGTACAAGGCCAAGCAAGGTGAGTAACCAAGTGTAGGAAAGCACTATCTTGTCTAGGGGCACGGTAATTTGGGTACCAGCATTGCGCCCCTTCAGCTTCTGGCGGCCTAAGGCAAATGTATGCCGTTCTGGTTGATACGATGACATCCACCATAAAGAGTGAAATCCTGAGGGCTGTGGTGCCTGTGTCCAGGGACTTGGGATCACACCTGAAGGCTTGCATTCTACAGTGATGGCTACTGATATTTGTGTGAGTGTTATATTGACTTACTGAACTCTTCCTAATTTTATTTTTTTTTACCCATCTAGGTTACGTCATCTACCGCATCAGAGTTCGCCGTGGTGGCCGCAAACGCCCAGTGCCCAAGGGTGCAACCTACGGCAAGCCAGTGCACCATGGTGTAAACCAGATCAAGTTTGCTCGCAGCCTGCAATCCGTCGCTGAGGTATGAAGCCGTGAGATATCTAACGTTAACTTGTAAGATGTATTGAAAGTGTACATAAGCTTTTTATGTGTCCTGCTCCAGGATAGGTTAGTAGTTGTAGCTGAAGACTCTGCTTAAAGGGGTTGTCCAGCCTTTGATTGCAGACTTGAGAATCCTCACAGCACACGCACGACACACTGTGAATTCTCAGGGAGCGGGCTAACTTGTCATATTCCATGCATTTATCAAACCCATAAAAAGGCCTGGAAACAACAAAGTCTTGAGCTTGGTTGATGAAATCAGTCTTGTGGTTCTTGAGTAATCTTTATTTTCATTTACTGACATGCTCATGCCTCGGGGCGGCCTGTGTGGGGTCTTCATGTGGTGCTCGGCTTAGGTATTCATCCTGATGGCTTATGACAGGTCAGTGATCCCTCAGTAACCTGCCCCCTATTCTACATGCTGAATATTTATATGGTGAAAAAAAAATAATCACATTCAGTAGGCGGCGGTGCCTGCACTGCAGCATGATCGCATGTATAATATGCATTTAATTAAATTTATATCAGCAAATATTCAGAAAAAAATTCTGCAATCCAATAGATTCTACTACGCAGGCGGCCAATTTTGCTAGAGAAAAAATTTGTCTTCACTAAGATGGTGGCGCCTGCGCAGTAGCATCAGTCGGATCGCCAGCGGCACCATTGTGAGATTTTTTTTTAAATAATATTTTTTTCTGTATAAATATAGATCAGCAAATATATTTATTAATATTATCATCTAACATATTCCGCAGCGCTTTGCATATTATACATGTGATCATGCTGCAGGACAGGTGCCGCCACATGCCTGCTAAAGGTGTGCGTATTTTTTTTGTTTGTTTGTTTGTTTGTTTTTTTCCACTACATATAATATTCAGTATGTAAAATAGGGGACAGGTCAATGAGGGATCAGTGACCTGTCAGCAGGCTGCATTATGAATGGCTAATCAGAGCATCACATGAAGACCCCCCACAGGCCGCCCGGACCACGAGCAAATCATTAAATGAGAATAAAGATTACACAACAACCACAAGACGGATTTCATCAACCAAGGTATCACTGTAATCAGTATAACGGCGCCGACCTGACATTGTCTGTAGGTTACTGTGCAGAATCCTGCTGACAGATTCCCCTTAACGGGAACCTGTCAGCAGGAATATACATGTTAAACTTTATGGGCAGAACGGGACTGTTATGCTGATGTAATTCATACCGTTAGTGTTATTTAAAAAAAAAAAAAAAAAAATTTGCATCCTAGTTTAGGTAAATAATCATGATACATTTTGAATTCCTGAGGGTGGAACTTGTGGGTAGGTTCTCTGGCTCAGAGGGCTCAGCCACGTCCCCTCCGCTACCTCTGCTGCATTCTTGGTTATTTACATTTTGGACTGGCCCCGTTCTAGCTGTCGGCGGCGCTATTGCAGATTCAGCTGGTGGCAGTCTTCATGGAAATGGCGCCTGCGCAGTTTGACCACCAGCGGTCTAGAAAATAGCAGCTCATGCACAGAATGAGATCTCCCGAGAGATCATTCTGCGCATTCCCCACTTCTGGCGCCATTTTCCTGAAGACTGCCGGATATGCTGCAGATAAATTTTGCAGCATGTTTGAATTTTTTTCTAAATCTCATACTCTTTGCTTGCACTGAAAACATTGTGGCACTTCTGCCAGCGAATATGCAGCGGGAAATCCACAATGTTTTTGTACTGTAGGATTTTTGCTTGAAAGGATGGCTTCAGCCTCTTCTGTGCCCAGAATAGGAATGTCTGTCACTTATATGTGGTTACATGCTAGTAATGTTGCGGTTTATGGCTGCCTATTTTATAGTACATGCTGAAAGATGTTAGTACGACTGGGTCGGTGCCATCAAGCATTGTCCTAGTGTGCACCAGCTTTCTGCGTCCCATTTCAGTTACAATTTTGCAGTCAATAAAGGGATAAATTCAGGGCTGTGGAGTCGCTAAGCCAAACCCCTGACTCTGTGATTTCTGACCTCTCAGCACTGCCTCACTACTGAGCATGTACATAAAGTGCAGCACAGAACAAACAACTATAGGACATTTCATAACTTCCCAAACTATGAAATGATGTACAGCTCATCCTGCATTGTACTACTGATCCCAATTTACTATATATTTTAAGAGTCGGTCCATTCTCTACCAGCCCCACCATAATGGACACGGAGTCCACCACAGTCCTGGGGGGGGGTTGAGGTAATCTGGTTCTTTTAAGGTATTTCACAACATGTTTTCTTCAGGCAGCAATGTCAGTTTTTCCAGCAAGAATCTCTTTTTTTTTTTTTTTTTTTTCATGCTTTTTCCATGGTTTTTAACCACTGACTTCTTTGTCTTCTGTACTGGTGTGTTTTTTTTTTTTTTTAACAATGTTTAGCTCCATTTAGCAATGAAAAAACAGCTAGCTGTTTTGATGCCAATAAGCGCTCAAAAAGATGCCCGTGGGCCTTTTCAGCCTTTCCATTCACTTGTATTGTAAAGTATAGAGTTTTCAGGGCAGAAAACCCCCTGAAAAAATGGTTTCACTTTTTAACCGCTTGGCATCTTTGAACACCCGAAGCAGTTATGGCCCTACGCAAGACTTTTTTTTTCTTTTTTTTTTTTTTTCTTCAAAGAAACGAATATTCGTTCTTCAGAGCACTCTGTTACTGCTTTTTCAGACATGTCTCAAAGTGGACATCACAGAAAAAAAAAACACTTTTCCAACCTCAAGTCAGATCATCAATGCACTAGCAGGATGGAGACCCCCATGGTAAATGTGGGGGCAGCACAGGTGCAAAATACTGATGGAAACAGCCACTCACAAACGTACCAATTCATGGAAGGCATGATTGCATAGCCCCTGCTTTGATGTGAGCCCACCTCAAAGCCGTGACATGTCGGCTGTTTTGAACAGCTAATGTACCTGCAATAAACGCGGGAGGAATTGCGATCCACCCACACCTATTATCTAGTTAAATGCAGCTGTTAAACTTTGACAGCGGCATTTAACAAGAAATCCTGGCCAGAAATGCGCGCAATGGTGACCCCTGTCACGTGATCAGGGGTCATTAGTGCATTGGCATGACAACCAGAGGTCTCCTTGAGACCTCTATGGTTGTTGATGCAGGATTGCTGTGAGCGCCACCCTGTGGTTGGCACTCTAGAAAGTCTGCAATTCAGCTACATAGAGGTGATCTGAGCATCCCCTCTATGTAGCAGAGACGATCAAGTTGTGCCAGCTTCTAGTCTCCTATTAAGACTATTGAAGCATGCCAAAAGTTAAAAAAAGGTTTTTAAAAATAAACATACACATATTTGGCATCACAACGTTCAGAATTTCCCAATCAATATAAAAAAAATTAACCTGATCACTAAACGTGTAGCGAGAAAATCAAAACGCCAGAATTAACGTGTTTCTTGGTCGCCGCGACAATGCATTAAAATGAAATAACTGGCGATCAAAAGACGGTACCTGCACCAAAATGGTATAATAAAAAATGACAGCTAGACACACAAAAAATAAGCCCTCGCCCAACCCGAGATCAACATGACATGGTAAAACTAATGGTACTGTTCAAAAGTACAACTTGTCCCGCAAAAAATAAGCCCTCATATGGCCGTATTGACGGAAAAATAAAAAAGTTATGGCTCTGGAAAGTAGGGGAGCGAAAAATGAAAACTCAACCTGAAAAAGGCTCCGGGAGTGAATCTGTTAAAATAATACCTTGGTTGATTAAATCCATCTTGTGTTTGTTGTTTAATCTTTGTAATTTTCAGTAATTGATATGGCTATGCTTTGGGTCGTCCTGTGGGGTGTCTTCAACTGTATGGCTTTTGACAGGTGACTGATCCCTCATTGGCCTGCCACCTACTGTAGTTTACATAAGGAATAATTTATCTTAGGAGGGGGGTGACCCTTCTGCGGGCAGGAGGTGGCACCTAAATCATGATCGCATATGTACTGTGTATAGTTATTAATTATTTTCCATGGTTCTGTACATGAGGGTTACATCAATATACAAATATCACTTACAGTAAACAAACTAACAATGACTGACTGATACAGAGGGAAGAGGACCCTGCCCTTGCGGGCTTACATTCTACAGGATTATGGGGAAGGAGCCAGTAGGTCGGGGGTAGCAGTAGCTCCGATGGTGTTGAGGTGGCCGTGTGGTCTTTACATGGCTGTGAGGTCATTACAGGTTGTAGGCTTCCTTGAAGAGGTGGGTTTTCAGATTTCTTTTGAAGGATCCAAATGTGGTGGATAACCGGACGTGTTGGGGCACAGAATTCCAGAGGATGGGGGATATTCTGGGGAAGTGGTCAACTGTGTGGAAGGCAGAGGACTGGTCTAGGAGGAGTATAGAGAATTGTCTGTTATCTTTGTCTGTAAGTAGGTCATTGGTAATTTTGGTCAGGGCAGTCTCAGTGGAATGGTGGGGACGGAAACCAGATTGTAAGTTGTCAAAGAGAGATACAAAGTGAGAGGAAAGTTCAGTGTGGATGTGCTGCTCAAAGAGTTTAAAAGCAAAGATATGGGGCGATAGCTGAACATTGCGTTCGGATCAAGGGATGGCTTTTTGAGGATAGGTGTGATTGTGGCATGTTTATAAGCAGAGTGGAAGGTACCAGAAGTTAGTGATAGGATAGGTTGAAGAGATGGGTTAGGGATGGGATTAGTGTGGTGATGAGGTGGGGATGAGATGGGATGGGGTCAAGCGCACAAGTGGTGGGGTGTGATTTGGAGGGAAGATAAGCAAGCTCCCCTTCAGTCATTTTGAAGAGGGAAGTTATGGGATTAGGGCATTGGTCTATTATGCAAAGGGGTTGTGGTGGTTTGTCATCAAAGACTTGCCCTGTTTGGTCAATCTTATTTTTGAAATGTGTGGTAAAGTCCTTAACAGAGATTAGGGAACTCTGAGGGGCAGTGGTGGGTGGAGGAGGGAGTTAAGTGTTGAACAACTGTTTGAGGTTGTGGGATAAAGAAGATAGGAGGGATGTTAAATAGGCCTGTTTAGCAGAGGTGAGAGCTGATTTGAATGCGAGTGAAATCTTGCGAATGTGTTTTCTTCCAATGTCTTTCTGCAATTCTGGATACTTGCCAAAGCTTTTTAGTGATGTTGTTGTTCCAGGGTTGTCTATTGATTCGTCGCACTCTGCTATGCATGACAGGGGTGACAGTCGATGGCTGATGCAAGAATGGCAGTGTCGTGGAGTGATGATATGGATGCCAGTAGTAGTATAGTCAGAGAACATGTGGGTGTCAAGGTGTGCGAGGTTTCTGCGGGGCGTGTGCATGTTGCTGGACATGGATGACTGGTGTGGTGGACAGGGATGAGAGGGTGAGTAAATGGTGGACAGATAGCGGGAAGGTTGTGAAGTTAGATCTGGAGCAGAGATGGGTGAAGACCAGGTCTAATGTGTATGTCCGTCTGGGTGACTGAGGAGGACCACTGAGTAAGTCCAAAAGATGAAGTAAGGGACAGGAGTTTGGAGGCTGCTGACTGGTGGGTGTCAATGGGGATTTTGAAGTCACCCATGATGATGGCGGGAATGTCAGCAGACAAAGTGAAGAAGCCAGGTGGAAAATTGGTCAATAAAGAGGCAGTGGTCAGGCCAAGAGGTTGGTATGACGGCCATTTGGAGGTTGTAGGGGGGAGTAGATGTGGCCTTCAAAAGAGGGGAGGATAAGGGAGGGTAGAGGTGGGATTGGGTTAAAGGTACAGTTGTAAGAAACGAGAAGGCCCACTCCTCCACCATGTCTGTTGCCAGGATGAGGAGTGTGGGTGAAGTGGAAGCCGCCGTAACATAATGCAGCAGGGGAGGCTGTGTCAGAGGGTGTCGGCTATGTTTCAGTGATGCCTAGAAAGGAAAGATTACGAGGTAAAGAGGTTGTGAATCACGTGGCGTTTATTGCAGATGGAGCGGGCATTCCATAGTGATCCAGAGAGAGGGAGCAGGGTGGTGGGCATCAAGGGCACGGATTTGAGGTGGTCAAGATTTTGGGAGTTTATATTGGGTTGGGAGCGATAGGAGGGGGTAATGGGAAGTATGAGCTGTAGGGGTCCAGGATTGGAAGATATGTTGTCAGCAGTGAGGAGAAGCAGAGAGAAACAGCAGGTGGGTGATGGAGTGGGTGGTTTGTTTTGTGTTTTTATTAGGAGAGATCTGAGGTTGAGGAGCAGGACAGCAGAGGAGGTCAGGTGGGGGGGGCAAGAGGGATGGAGAGATTACTTAGCTCGAGGGTGCTGGGGTTTGGGGATGGCGAAGGAGAGTGAGGAGTAATGGAGCCAAGACTGTTAGAACGTATGACAGTATGATTAAGTGTAGCTGAAAGGGAAAGAAATGTAGTACATTTATTAACAGTGGTTAGTTCTACCTTCTGGCTCATTTCTGGCATATTTCAGCTTTAGACTTTTTGAGCCATCCTTAGAGTAATTTGTTTGTTCTCCTGATGGTCATAAAAAAAATTTGTTTGAAAATGGCGCAGCAGCTATTGGTGATCCGACAGCTGTTACTGTGCCACAGAGGCTCCATCTTGCTAGAGAAGAGAAAAATTTCCTCCAAGATGATGCTGCCGGCCTTATCATATTCCTAAACATGCGGTAATTGTAATTGCCATTTTATATAGAATTCTGTGTATACTGGTAAAATAAACCAGAGTTTATTTTCAATACAACACTTCAGCACTGATGTGTATGGGTGCTGTTGGGGTCTGTCAGTCCAAGTACTGTAACTTGAGGCAGCGTTTGCTGTGGAAATGCTGGCACTGTCAATTAGGGATAGTGCTCAGTGCAAATGGAGTCCTTACCCACACCAAGGGTGCAAGGTGTCCTCATTTGCAAATGAGTAATTGACTAAGCCAGTGAATTGTGTAGTGCTGCTATGATTATAGCGGAAAATTCCCTTATGTAATGTTTTAGTCTTTAATGTGTTCTGGGCATGACATTCCCTTTAATGTTTATTTTAAAACAGTCTGCTCCATAATTCACTAAAATATATATGAATTGAGTGTAAGAGACTTGTGCCTAGTATATGAATCAAATTGCACAGCAGAAATGTGACTTTCTCTGGTTCCTTCTAGGAGCGTGCTGGCCGTCATTGTGGAGGACTGAGGGTTCTGAACTCCTACTGGGTTGGTGAAGACTCCACCTACAAGTTCTTTGAGGTCATCCTCATAGACACCTTCCACAAGGCAATCAGACGTAATCCAGACACCCAATGGATCACAAAGGCTGTGCACAAGCACAGAGAGATGCGTGGCCTGACATCAGCTGGCAAGAAGAGCCGTGGTCTTGGAAAGGGCCACAAGTTCCATCTCACCATTGGTGGTTCTCGTCATGCTGCCTGGAAAAGACGCAACACTCTTCAGCTTCACCGTTACCGCTGATTGGGATAGTACTTGTAAATTTGACAAAAATAAAGTTGTTTGGACAAATGTTAGTTTCTCTCTTAATGTCTTAGCATCAAAAGTAGTTGAAAGTTATTTAAAGTTCTATAATATGGAACTTTCAAGGGGTTTCCCCCAATAAACAAAGTGCATTTTAATTAATAGATCTTTGAATAAAAATAAGTTCCACAATTGGATGTTATATGTTCCTGTGCTGTGATATTCTAAATGTGCCCCTGTGTAATGGATGTGTCTGAACATATCACAGCTACTGGCCAGGGGAAGACACGAGTATACCGACAGAACGGGACCACTGCTGATTCTGTGAGGTAAAACGTTAAAAACTAGCAGAAAAGCTTCACCTTAGGACATGAATACGATCCATGTTTGGTCAAGATTAGAAGGAGAAGTGTAATACAAACACGTGTAACACTTGCGTTTTTTTTTTTATCCATATCTGGTTTTGGCTTACAAACACTGATGTAAAAAACTTAACATGTGAATGTGGTCTTGCAGAAAAGTCCGCTGTGATCCCATAATGTAGTCTTTTATGTCCTCCCTTGCCCAGGAGCTGTGGTATGATCAGACCAGGTTCCTGCATGGAACTTTTTTTATTCCAAGATCTGTTAATTAAAATGTACTTTGGTGATCCAACCAATTAAAAGTTTTGTAGGTCTGGGTATGTTGAGATTGGTAAAGGTTAGGTAAAGTTATGGGTGGTTTTGTTATCCCATAAAGCAAGAGAAGTAAATGTATATTCAAGTTGCAAGCCTTCATCAAAGTGACCACCTATTCTCATGATGATTTGCTCATGTGTTGGGAGTCTGATCGCTGGTACCTTGGCAAGAACATTTATTCCCGTTAGGGCTCATACGCATCTGTGAGGAAAAGGACAAGTGCAATATGATAGTATGTGTATATATATATATATATGTATGTATGTATATATATATATATATATATATATATATATATATATATATATATATACACACTCACTCACGAAGAAAATGGCCGCTCCTTACCCCCCGCAGTCACTGCTCGGCGCCCGCATACTCCCCTCCAGCCACCGCTAACACAGGGTTAATGCCAGCGGTAACGGACTGCGTTATGCTGTGGGTAACGCACTCCTTTACCGCCGCTATTAACCCGGTGTGTCCTCAACTTTTTACTATTGATGCTGCCTATGTGGCATCAATAGTAAAAAATCTAATGTTAATAATAAAAAAACAAACCTGCTATACTCACCCTCCGTTGTCCACAGAGCCGGCCGTCATCTTCCGTTCCCGGCGATGCATTGCGAAATTACCCAGAAGATTTAGCGGCCTCGCGCGACCGCTAAGTCATCTGGGTAATTTCGCAATGCATCCTGGGAACGGAAGATGGCGGCAGCCGCGCGCTTATCACCTGCGCCAGATCCGAAGGTGAGTATGTTACAACTACAAGGAGCCTTCGGATCCGAAGGTGAGTTTTTTTTTTTTTTAAACCTGTGATATACGTGGCTGGGCAATATACTACGTGGCTCTGTGCTGTGTACTACGTCGCTGGGCAATATACTACGTGGCTGGGCAATACACTACTATATAATTTTTTTATTAGCCAAAAGTCCCCTCATCTCAAACGAGCCTCTGCAAAGCAAATCAAAAGGTGTGAGAAATTGCACGGCACTCAGACCATACGAATGCCATCATATTTTTACATAGCTATGTCCTTTGGGAAGGACAGAATAAGATATACAGTCATGGCCAAAAGTATTGACAGCCCTGCAAGTCTGTCAGATAATACTAATTTTCTTCCTGAAAATGATTGCAAACACAAATTATTTGGTATAATTATCTTCATTTAATTTGTCTTAAATGAAAAAACACAATTGTCCTAAAGCCAAATTGGATATACTTCCACACCAAAGATAAAAAAGGGGTGGACAAAAGTATTGGCACTGTTCGAAAAATCATGTGATGCTTCTCTAATTTGTGTAATAGCACCTGTAACTTACCTGTGGCACCTAACAGGTGTTGGCAATAACTAAATCACACTTGCAGCCAGTTGACATGGATTAAAGTTGACTCAACCTCTGTCCTGTGTCCTTGTGTGTACCACATTGAGCATGGAGAAAAGAAAGAAGACCAAAGAACTGTCTGAGGACTTGAGAAACCAAATTGTGAGGAAGCATGAGCAATCTCAAGGCGACAAGTCCATCTCCAAAGACCTGAATGTTCCTGTGTCTACCGTGCGCAGTGTCATCAAGAAGTTTAAAGCCCATGGCACTGTGGCTAACCTCCCTAGATGTGGACGGAAAAGACAAACTGACGAGATTTCAACGCAAGATTGTGCGGATGTTGGATAAAGAACCTCGACTAACATCCAAATGAGTTCAAGCTGCCCTGCAGTCCGAGGGTACAACAGTGTCAACCCGTACTATCCGTCGGCGTCTGAATGAAAAGGGGCTGTATGGTAGGAGACCCAGGAAGACCCCACTTCTTACCCCGAGACAAAAAGCCAGGCTGGAGTTTGCCAAAACTTACCTGAAAAAGCCTAAAACGTTTTTGAAGAATGTTCTCTGGTCAGATGAGACAAAAGTAGAGCTTTTTGGGCAAAGGCATCAACAAAGAGTTTACAGGAGGAAAAAAGAGGCATTCAAAGAAAACACGGTCCCTACAGCCAAACATGGTGGAGGTTCCCTGATGTTTTGGGGTTGCTTTGCTGCCTCTGGCACTGGACTGCTTGACCGTGTGCATGGCATTATGAAGTCTGAAGACTACTAACATATTTTAATACATCAAAAGCCCAACAGATATATTAACAAGGCCACAGAATGTTTACGTTCAAAAAGTTGAAAATTTATTAACATTAAATAGAATAAAATGTATTTTTACACATAACAATACAACAAGATGCCTCCAATCCAAAAACCGGTACTGAAAGTGTTGCAGATATATAGCCAATGATGGTATTAAACAAAATATATAAAGAACATTTCTATTACAGTCATATGACTTGTATCCTGTGGCTAAAATGCATATTTATGGTCTGATAGGTTGCTGAGGAGAAGACTACTATGCTCCGGTGCCAATAAAGCTATATGCAAAAGCTAAAGAAAGGCCTATCATTTATATCTAAATAATGTATGATGAATGAACATCAATCTTATTTATGGCCAATGCACCATGTGTACCAAGGCACCCGGATTCTGTGCATCCTGCTAGCAGAGTTGTAGCTAAGTAATGAATAACATCAATCCAATTGATAGCCAGAGCACCATATATACAGAGGTACCCGGATTATATGCCACCTGCTAGCAAAGTTATAACAAAGAGAACCCCAGCAGTAGCCTAATCGAGATCCATAATTACCTCTGCACACTCACAAAACCGGTAAGATACCCCTTACGCGCGTTTCGATAAGTTTCTTCTTCCGGGGGCGTGTGTTATTAGGAGGAGAGATGAGGGCCTATTTAAATGAATTCCTAGCCAATAGCCGTGAATAAAGAATCACCACACGTGAGTAGGACGCCTTGCGCTATATCCTATGCGAACGTACTTGCTTGACGTAGATGTAAAGTGCCGCGTTGCTTAGTTACTGCTCCCTCTGCATGACGCGCTGGGAAGCCTCTGCATAGTTATGCGCAGAAGCGGAAGTGGAATAAAGCCGTGCAGATCTTAGTATAACGCTGGTATAGTGCGCAACTGCCAACCAAAGTGTTGCCTAGCAGCCATGACGCTGGGAAGCCTCTGCATAGTTATGCGCAGAAGTGGAGTAAAGCCGTGCACATCTCAGTATAGCGCTGGTATAGTGCGCAACTGCCAACCGAAGTGTTGCCTAGCAGCCATGACGCAGATAGTGGATTGGTGCACAAGAACTGGAATGAACACGGCCACCACATACCTTATAGTGCGCAGCCGCAGACACAATAAAAGCAAACAAAAAGACCTGCCACTGTTCTACTGGAGAACAAATCAGAAAAAAGCCAGTACAACGCTGGTATAGTGCGCAACTGCCGACCGAAGTGTTGCCCTGTGGCCGTAACACAGATAGTGGGCTAGTGCGCAAGCGCTAGAATGAACACAGTCACCACCTACCCCATAGTGCGCAGCTGCAGACATAATGAAAGCAAAAGACATAACCTGCCGTTACCCCACTGTAAGGTGAATCAGTGCGTAGATGCGAAGATGGACACCACCTAATCCCCACCGCATCACCCAGCAACAATAACTAGGACGCTTGCGGCGAATCAGGTAATATAAGATGGGAGTGAAAAGATCACTAGGCAGCCACAGATCCAAATTATACAACAATTTGTAAAAAAAATCAAAAAAAATCCAAAGAATATTTCCAAAAATTAGTAGTAATAATAATAAGCTCACCACTTAAAATATAGTGAAATGCATGGGATTAAAATTAATTGCCTAACAAGGTAGAAGAAGGCAATCTAAACCTCACTGACCATAAGAGTGCAAACACATTGCGCAATTAAGAAGGAAAGCAGAATAGATGGCGCATGTAAATACAGTGACACCACAGCTAAGGGGATCCACAAATCGCTGGAGGCGGACACAGCCACACCCCAGCCTTAAGGGGTGGAATGCAGCCGCGATACCTGTACCGGGGATGAGAGGGTCCAGCATGCGGCCCCCTGCTGCCATGCGCACTCTGACTTCCCAAAGGGCAAGTGAATATTATACAATGTAAAAATCATGACCATTAAAAGATCATATTAAAGTACATATAGACATGACCTCATAAAACGAGGTATAAGTGTAAATACATATAAACGTGACCTCATAAAACGAGGTATAAGTGTAGATATACATTATTATTGAAAAAATGTAGTGACAATACCAGATCATATTATATTTACAAGGTGACATAATGTGACAAGTGTTAAATATGAGTGTTACACAGCATAGGTTCTAAATCCCACACAAAAAGCATAAATCCTGCAACGAATAATTAATAGATACCGGATTAAAATATAACCTGCAAGTAACCACCGCTAGGTTAAATCTCTTGTAAAGTACATATTGCACTTCTTGATAGTCCCAAATCGTCCATCATATTTATTTCTGATTGTTGGGTTAGAGGGCGAAAAAACATCTTCGGCCAAAAGGGAAGTAGGTGTAGTAAATATCAGGTGTCCGTTATTTCACATCACAACAAGGATTCATCACAGCTCTGGATATTAGAAGGCCGGAACTCATGTGGATGGTCAATACCATAACTTATAAAAGATAATAAGATGGAAAAAACAATTAAAACCAATACCTACAACCACATATACCCACAAACCCCATAAAATGTATCAGACAAGGAGAGGAACTCGATAACAGAAAACTAGACTATAGAAATGCCCCAAAACCAAGGGTCTCATTGAGGCCCTGAGGAGTCATAGTGCCCAGTCGGTATATCCACCGACTCTCAACTTGGGCCAAAATTTTGCTGATGTCACCACCTCGTATTCCCATGCTGACAGTATCTATGCCTCTCACCACCAAACCTGCAGAACTGCCTGCGTGATGTTGCCTGAAATGTCTAGGCAAGGTTTTCAGACTGGTTTCATCTGCTACTGTCTTAGCCTTTTCTATATCCCTGCAGTGCTCTCTTATTCGAATCTTCAATTCGCGGGTGGTAAGACCGACAGATCTTGCTGCATGGGCAGGTGGCATGATAAATGACTCCTCGAGTCGAGCAAGATATATGTTTCCTGATATCATATTTTTTAGTTCCGTCAAAATTCACAAAGTTCTTGGTCTTGATGGTATTGGCACAAGCCTTACACAATCCACACGGGTAAAACCCGGCATTAGTAATATCCTTAGATCTTTTACTTGATCCTATTGGGTCATAGAAACTATGAACCAAGGTATCGGCAAGGTTCTTAGATCTTCTGGCCGTGATCTGTGGCTTTTTGGGTAAGATTTTTTTTAGGATCGGGTCAGTGAATAGGACACTCCAATGTTTGGCTATGATTTCACGGAATTGATCCCATTTGTTATGGAATGTAGTAATCAATCTGACCTGATCCATATCAGTTTTAGTAGTCGCCTTGGCAGTCTGTTTGTTAGGCCCATATAGTAGTTCAGCCCTAGTGTTCTTATTTGCCCTCGCATATCCCCTTCTAATGCTTCTTCTACTGTACGCTCTTTCCTGAAAGCGATCAGCAAGATCCCGTGACTGCTCATGGAAATCCTCCGAGCTAGTGCATATTCTTTTCGCTCTCAAGAACTGTCCTACTGGGATTCCACGAATCGTAGCTTGAGGGTGGGATGATGTTGCGTGCAAAAATGAGTTAGTGGCCGTAGGCTTCCTATGCAAGTTAGTATGTAGATTACCATTTAAGTCAACCCCAACAGTAAGATCCAAGAAATCGACTTGATGGCCAAATTTAAACGTAAGTTTAACATTAACCTCATTGTTGTTCAGACAATTAATGAATGCAGTTAGATCACATATGGAGCCATCCCATATGAACCAGATATCATCAATATACCTCATCCAGCCAGAAACATGGCTGGATAGAGGTATTGGTTCACTGACAAAAATCTCCCGCTCCCAGGCACCAAGAAACAAATTGGCGTATGAGGGGGCACAACCGGCCCCCATCACCGTACCCTGCAATTGCAAGTATGTACTATTTTTGAAAATAAAGATGTTATGCGTAAGTGCTTACTCAAGCAATTGCATAAGCAATTGTATCATATCTATATCCATATTACTGGACTCTAAGAACCAACGGACCGCCCGGAGACCATCCCTGTGTCGGATGGAAGTGTAGAGCGCTTCTACGTCCGCGGTTACCATTACCGCATTATCATTCAGTTGGATACCATCAATCCTACGGAGCGCTGAATTTGTGTCCTGTATGTAAGATAGTAATTCACTTACCAAAGGTTTTAAGTAGTGGTCGATAATTTTAGTAACCACCTCACATAAACTCCCATTGCCGGAAATTATCGGTCTGCCAGGCGGGTCCATGGGGTCCTTAAGGATTTTAGGAGTCAGATATAGAGTCGGGAGCCGTGGATGCATATCTTTGATGACCTCTAAAAAAATTTTGGGGATGATTCCAATGGTAAAGGCATCTTCCAATATTTGAACTAGTTCATGCTGAAAAGAGTGCATAGGCTTACTAGTTAGTTTCCGATAACATTCTTTATCGTTTAGTAATTTCATGGCCTGTCTCTCATACATGGCATTTGGCCAAATCACTATATTGCCACCCTTGTCCGAGGGTTTAAACACCACATCGGTAAGGTTAGCCAGACTGTCAATTGCCTCTCTCTCAGCCTTGCTGCAGTTGGAATCTCCATAGCCGGATTGACTCAGATTTTCAATTTCAGTGGTCACTAATTTAGTGAAGACTTCCACCGCAGGACAAAGGCTGAGGGAGGGGAACTTCTTGGATTTACCCAGAAGTGATAAAGGAAATTTGTGGCTTACCGATGTGGTGCTATTTTCCTCGACAAGGGCTTCCAAATTGGCCAACGCCTCCTTCTCTTGTGTGGATGGGAAGAGGTCATCTAATTCAGATCTGTAATGCATCCTTTTTAGAATTATTTTCCGCGAGAAAAGGTGGAGATCCTTAACCGCTACGAACGAATCTAGGTATTTGGAAGGAGAGAATGTTAAGCCCTTAGCCAATACCCGATACTGAACATCTGTGAGGGAATGATTGGACAAATTTATTACCTTAAAGGTATCTTCCCTATTCTTGGATGGTCTTGAAAATATATCAGCCTGTCGTTTTTGTTCATTTTTCCGTGCCCCAAATCTTGTGGTCATATTGGGTGTTGTGAATTCTGCTCTTGGGCTCCCTCCGGTGGTTATGAGTGGTAGTGCTGCTGTCTTTGGATCGCAGCATTTATCAGGTGTGTCCGCTTATTGCAATTTGGACTGGGCTATTTAGTCTTGCTTGATCCTTTAGTCAGTGCCAGTTGTCCATTGTTTTTTGGAAAATTCACATCCCTACCTGGTCTCTCCTGTTTTGCTGTTCTTTTCTACAAAGATAAGTTCTGGCTTTGTTTTTGCTGTCCACATGCTGTGGGCCTTATAGTTCTGTGCATTTTCATGTTTTGTCTTGTCCAGCTTGTCTGTGTAAGGATTTTTTGCAGCCAAGCTGTATCTCTGGAGATGCAGATATACCCTCCATGTATTTAGTCAGATGTGGAGATTTGTATTTTCTGTGGTGGATATTTTCTAGTGTTTTAATACTGACCGCATAGTACTCTGTCCTATTCTTTCTTTTTAGCTAGAAAGGCCTCCTTTGCTAAATCCTGATTTCAGTCTGCGTATGTCATTTCCCTCTCCTCTCACAGCCAATATTTGTGGGGGGCTGTCTATCCTTTGGGGATTTTCTCTGAGGCAAGATAGTTTTCCCGTTTCTATCTTTAGGGGAAGTTAGTCCTTAGGCTGTGTCGAGGTGTCTAGGGAGTGTTAGGTACATCCCACGGCTACTTCTAGTTGCGGTGCTAAGTTCAGGGTCTGCGGTCAGTACAGGTACCACCTTCTCCAGAGTACGTCTCATGCTGCTCCTAGGCCACCAGATCATAACAGTACATCTGGCCAACAATGAGTTAAACGCATCTCAGAAGAAGGGAAGGAAAGTGCTGAGCCATTTTTTTTTCTGCAGTCTGTTTTGTCTTTCCTTCCCTCTTTTCCTCTGGGTGGCTCAGGAGTTAGGCACTGGCATGGAGGTTCAGGAATTGGTTTCTCGTGTGGACCAACTTGCTGCTAGAGTACAGGGTATTTCCGATTATATCGTTCAGACTCCGGTTTTAGAACCTAGAATTCCTACTCCTGATTTGTTTTTTGGGGACAGGTCCAAATTTTTGAGCTTTAAAAATAACTGTAAACTGTTTTTTGGTCTGAAACCCCGTTCTTCTGGTGATCCCATTCAGCAGGTTAAAATTGTTATTTCCCTGCTGCGTGGTGATCCTCAGGATTGGGCATTTTCCCTGGAATCTGGGAATCCTGCTTTGCTTAATGTAGACACCTTTTTTCAGGCGCTAGGGTTATTGTATGATGAACCTAATTCAGTGGATCATGCAGAGAAGACCTTGTTGGCCCTGTGTCAGGGTCAAGAAGCGGCAGAATCGTATTGCCAGAAATTTAGAAAATGGTCTGTATTGACTAAATGGAATGAGGATGCCTTGGTGGCAATTTTCAAAAAGGGTCTTTCTGAATCCGTTAAAGATGTTATGGTGGGGTTCCCCACGCCTGCTGGTCTGAGTGATTCTATGTCTCTGGCCATTCAGATTGATCGGTGCTTGCGCGAGCGCAGAGTTGTGCACACTGTGGCGTTGTCCTCCGAGCGGAGCCCTGAACCTATGCAGTGTGATAGGATTTTGTCTAGAGGTGAACGACAAAGATTCAGGCGTCAGAATAGGTTGTGTTTTTACTGCGGCGATTCTGCTCATGTTATTTCTGATTGCCCTAAGCGTACAAAGAGAATCGCTAGTTCTGTTACCATCAGTACTGTACAACCTAAATTTCTGTTATCTGTGACCTTGATCTGCTCATTATCGTCATTTTCTGTCATGGCATTTGTGGATTCAGGCGCCGCTCTGAACTTAATGGGCTTAGAATTTGCCAGACGTTGTGGTTTCCCGTTGCAGCCTTCGCAGAACCCTATTCCTTTAAGGGGCATTGATGCTACACCGTTGGCTAAAAATAAACCTCAGTTTTGGACACAGTTCCCTTCCACCGCATAGGGACTGTGATTGTGCTATTGACTTGATTCCAGGTTGTAAGTTCCCTAAGGGCCGACTTTTCAACCTGTCTGTGCCAGAACATGCCGCCATGCGGAGCTATATTAAGGAGTCTTTGGAGAAGGGGCATATTCGGCCATCTTCTTCACCATTGGGAGCAGGTTTTTTTTTGTTGCCAAGAAGGATGGATCCTTGAGACCCTGTATTGATTATCGCCTCTTGAATAAGACCACGGTCAAATTTCAATATCCTTTGCCTTTGCTTACTGATTTGTTTGCTAGGATTAAGGGGGCTAGTTGGTTTACTAAGATTGACCTTCGAGGGGCATATAATCTTGTTCGTATTAAGCAGGGTGACGAATGGAAAACTGCATTTAATACGCCCGAAGGCCATTTTGAATACCTTGTGATGCCATTCGGACTCTCTAACGCCCCATCTGTGTTCCAGTCCTTCATGCATGATATCTTTCGGAGTTATCTTGATAAATTCATGATTGTATATTTGGATGATATTTTGATTTTTTCCGATGATTGGGAGTCTCATGTGAAACAGGTCAGGATGGTATTTCAGATCCTCCGTGAGAATGCTTTATTTGTGAAAGGGTCTAAGTGACTCTTTGGAGTGCAGAAGGTTTCTTTTTTGGGCTTCATTTTTTCTCCCTCATCTATAGAAATGGATCCAGTTAAGGTTCAGGCCATTCATGATTGGATTCAGCCCACATCTGTGAAGAGCTTTCAGAAATTCTTGGGCTTTGCTAATTTTTATCGTCGTTTAATTGCCAACTTCTCCAGTGTGGTTAAACCTCTGACCGATTTAACGAAGAAAGGCGCTGATGTGACGAATTGGTCCTCCGTGGCTGTTTCTGCCTTTCAGGAGCTTAAACGCCGATCTACTTCTGCCCCTGTGTTGCGTCAGCCACATGTTTCTCTTCCATTTCAGGTTGAGGTTGACGCGTCTGAGATTGGGGCAGGGGCCGTTCTGTCTCAGAGGAATTCTGATGGTTCCTTGATGAAACCGTGTGCCTTCTTTTCTCGGAAGTTTTCGCCTGCGGAGCGCAATTATGATGTCGGCAATCGGGAGTTGTTGGCTATGAAGTGGGCATTTGAGGAGTGGCGACATTGGCTTGAGGGGGCCAAGCACCGTATTGTGGTCCTGACCGATCATAAAAATCTGATTTACCTCGAGTCTGCCAAACGACTGAACCCTAGACAGGCTTGATGGTCCCTGTTTTTCTCCCGTTTTGATTTTGTGGTCTCGTATCTTCCGGGTTCTAAGAATGTTAAGGCTGATGCCCTCTCTAGGAGTTTTTTGCCTGATTCTCCTGGGGTCTTTGAGCCGGTCGGCATTCTGAAGGAAGGGGTGATTCTTTCTGCCATCTCCCCTGATTTACGACGGGTTCTTCAGGAATTTCAGGCTGACAAACCTGACTGCTGTCCAGTGGGGAAACTGTTTGTTCCTGATAGATGGACTAGTAAAGTGATTTCTGAGGTTCATTGTTCTGTCTTGGCTGGCCATCCTGGGATTTTTGGGACCAGAGATTTGGTTGGTAGGTCCTTTTGGTGGCCTTCTTTGTCGCGGGATGTGCGTTCTTTTGTGCAGTCCTGTGGGACTTGTGCGTGGACCAAGCCTTGTTGTTCCCGTGCTAGTGGGTTGCTTCTGCCTTTGCCGGTCCCTGAGGGGCCTTGGACGCATATTTCTATGGATTTTATTTCAGATCTTCCGGTTTCCCAGAGGATGTCGGTTATCTGGGTGGTTTGTGATCGGTTTTCTAAGATGGTTCATTTGGTACCTTTGCCTAAATTGCCTTCCTCTTCTGATTTGGTTCCGTTGTTTTTTCAGCATGTGGTTCGTTTGCATGGCATTCCGGAGAATATTGTGTCTGATAGAGGTTCCCAGTTTGTTTCTAGGTTTTGGCGGGCCTTTTGTGCAAGGCTGGGCATTGATTTGTCTTTTTCTTCCGCATTTCATCCTCAGACAAATGGCCAAACCGAACGAACTAATCAGACTTTGGAAACTTATTTGAGATGCTTTGTGGCTGCTGATCAGGATGATTGGGTGGCTTTCTTGCCATTGGCCGAGTTTGCCCTTAATAATTGGGCTAGTTCTGCTACCTTGGTTTCGCCTTTTTTTTGTAATTTTGGTTTTCATCCTCGTTTTTCTTCAGGGCAGGTTGAGCCTTCTGATTGTCCTGGTGTGGATTCTGTGGTTGACAGGCTGCAGCAAATTTGGGCTCATGTGGTGGACAATTTGGTGTTGTCTCAGGAGGAGGCTCAACGTTTTGCTAACCGTCGTCGGTGTGTTGGTTCCCAGCTTCGGGTTGGGGGATTGGTCTGGTTGTCTTCCCGTCATGTTCCTATGAAGGTTTCTTCCCCTAAGTTCAAGCCTCGGTTTATTGGTCCTTATAGGATTTCTGAGATTATCAATCCAGTGTCTTTTCGTTTGGCCCTTCCAGCCTTTTTTTCCATCCATAATGTTTTCCATAGATCTTTGTTGCGGAAGTATGTGGTGCCCGTTGTTCCCTCTGTTGATCCTCCGGCTCCAGTGTTGATTGATGGGGAGTTGGTGTATGTGGTTGAGAAGATTTTGGATTCTCGTTTTTCAAGGCGGAAGCTTCAGTATCTTGTCAGATGGAAGGGTTATGGCCAGGAGGATAATTCTTGGGTTGTTGCCTCCGATGTTCATGCTGACGATTTGGTTCGTGCCTTTCATTTGGCTCGTCCTGATCGGCCTGAGGGCTCTGGTGAGGGTTCGGTGACCCCTCCTCAAGGGGGGGTACTGTTGTGAATTCTGCTCTTGGGCTCCCTCCAGTGGTTATGAGTGGTAGTGCTGCTGTCTTTGGATCGCAGCATTTATCAGGTGTGTCCACTTGGACAAATTGCAATTTGGACTGGGCTATTTAGTCTTGCTTGATCCTTTAGTCAGTGCCAGTTGTCCATTGTTTTTGGAGGATTCACATTCCTGACTGGTCTCTCCTGTTTGCTGTTCTTTTCAACAAAGATAAGTTCTGGCTTTGTTTTTGCTGTCCACATGCTGTGGGCCTTATAGTTCTGTGCATTTTCATGTTTTGTCTTGTCCAGCTTTGTCTGTGTTAGGATTTTTTGCAGCCAAGCTGTATCTCTGGAGATGCAGATATACCTTCCATGTCTTTAGTCAGATGTGGAGTTTTGTATTTTCTGTGGTGGATATTTCCTAGTGTTTTAATACTGACCGCATAGTTCTCTGTCCTATTCTTTCTTTTTAGCTAGAAAGGCCTCCTTTGCTAAATCCTGATTTCAGTCTGCATATGTCATTTTCCTCTCCTCTCACAGTCAATATTTGTGGGGGGCTGTCTATCCTTTGGGGATTTTCTCTGAGGCAAGATAGTTTTCCCGTTTCTATCTTTAGGGGAAGTTAGTCCTTAGGCTGTGTCGAGGTGTCTAGGGAGTGTTAGGTACATCCCACGGCTACTTCTAGTTGCCGTGCTAGTTCAGGGTCTGCGGTCAGTACAGGTACCACCTTCTCCAGAGTATGTCACATGCTGCTCCTAAGCCACCAGATCATAACACGCTCCTATCCACAGCCTTGCGGTTCTCTTCCTGTGTGAACAGGTCCCAACCTGTTCCTTCATTCTCCTTTCCTTCTGGCTTGTTTCCGTACCTGCATCTCCTGTGTGAACAGGTCCAAACCTGTTCCTTCAATCTACATATCCGTATCTGCATCTTCAGTGTGAACAGGTCCCTATCTGTTCCTTCATACACCACACCAACCAGCCCTGTGTCTGTCGTTCCTGCCAGCCCTGTGTCTCTGCCATTCTTGCCAGCCCTGCGTCTCTGCCAATCCTCCCAGCCCTGTGTCTCTGCCGTACCTGCCAGCCCTGTGTCTCTGCCATGCCTGCCAGCCCTGTGTCTCTGCCGTACCTGCCAGTCCTGTGTTTCTGCCGTACCTGCCAGCCCTATCATTCCTGTCATTCCTGCCAGTCCTATGTCTCTGCCAGCTCTGTGTCTCAGCCGTGCCAGCCTACTCATCTGAGTTACATCTGGGCTCATCTGCTAGTCCTGCCTGATGCCCGCACCAATCCTGGTGTTCCTGTTTCCCAAGTGGGATCAGCAGCCACAGCCAGACACCACCCTGGAGTAGCACCTGGCAGCTGCCTGCCGCACAAGCCTGACCTCACCATCAGAGGCTCCAGTGAAGACCAAGGCAGCTGTCATAGTCACGCCCCTTCCTGGGTAGTCTGGTTTGTGACACAGTGGGGCCACAAACCCCCCGAGCTCACGCCCACCAGTCAGGGCGTGAGCGTGACAGACGTATTGCGACGGCAGAGGAAAGATGGAAATGTGAAAGTAGCCTAAGGCTAGGCCCACACAGCAACTTTGGCTGCGACACAAGTTGCATGGCCAAAGTTTGTTAGGTGTTGCTGTGTGTTGTGCTACAATGTAACAGACAAACCTAAAATATTTTGGCCCTGCATCTTGTATCACTGCCAACATCGTTATGTAGCCCTAACTTTGATAAAAAAGTTTGTTTATTTCCCATCATTTAAAAAAATGACATCTTCACCTTTCCATACATAATAAATATTGATTAAAGTCAGTCCATTTCTGCTGGTCAAAGCAGTCAATCCTGTGCTTTACACACTGAAACACGTGTTTGTGGTCTCCGAAGAAGAACAATGGTGTGACATGTTGAATAATTACTGTCCTATTGTACAATACACAGGTCATTCAAGTCAAAACATCGTACCCTGCGAAATTATTGATGTCACAGCATGAGGAACAATGATTTTCCTGCTCCGCGACTGAGGCTATCATCAGCAGGCAGCTGGGAAAATTATGTAAAGCTATTACATAGATAGAATCCCATTAAGTGACGGAAAATGAATGAATTAAATAATGGCACATTTCTAAAAGGTATTGCTCAATAAACTGACACTGGAGCAGACAGCTGTCACCACTTCCTTAGAGGAGAGGCTGTAGTATTGTAATGATTGGCAGTAAAAAAAGAAAGCTCCCTGCAACATAGTTATGGATGTGTATAACTTTACAAAAGCTCATATTGTTATAGCATAGTAACATTTTTTGCTGACCAGTAGCAGGGGTGCCAACATTAATTTTTCTTTTTGTTCTGTATAGTTAAAAACGACACAGTCACCAGTTTTAATGGAGAAATTGCTCAATAAAAAGTAGTGATGAGCGAGTGTACTCGTTGCTCGGGTTTTCCCGAGCACGCTCGGGTGACCTTCAAGTATTTGTTGTGTTCGGAGATTTAGTTTTCATCACCTCAGCTGAATGATTTACAGCTACTAGCCAGGCTGAGTACATGTGGGGGTTGCTACGGAATTCCCACATGTAATCAAACTGTCTAGTAGTCGCAAATCATCCAGCTGCTGTGAGGAAAACTAAATCTCCGAGCAGTCATAAATACTCGGAGACCACCCGAGCGTGCGCTGGAAAACCCAAGCAAGTACACTCGCTCATCACTAAAGAGCAAAAAAGACCCAACACAGGTCGCCACACCCCTGAGGAAGCTGCAGTTTACTAATTGTCCGCTATCCTAGCTTATCCCTTTACCTGGAAATGAAAACTGTACTTAGAGTACCTATCACCGGTCTGGGTCTTTTTCTCCTGTGTAGATTCTTCTTCACCAACACAGGGTGTTAGGTGCCTACACACGTGTGTCTCTGTGATTTGTGAATGCTTTTATACATAGTTGATTAATAGAGATGAGCGAGCACTAAAATGTTCGGATCTTCGTTACTCGAACCGAGCAATTCCTGATGCTCGGGTGCTTGTTTCGAGCAACAAGTTTAATGGGGGTCAATAGGAAATCCAAACATTTTTCCGGCAAACCCTGCAAGGAGGTCTGGGGAACAGTGAAAATGTTGAAAAGGATGGAAAAAGTGAATGGAAGGAGAACAACATAGGGAAGACACCTGGAAGCATCTCTGACTCCCAGATCGCTGCTGAGAACAATGGTGTCACACTTTTATTCCACTTTAAGTACTGACAATAAAACATTCAAAGTTGACAAGAAATTGGAGTTTACAGGAAAAAATGTTAAGAAACATTCTTTCCTGTATAATGAGCTTTGGCAAAAATTAAGAGACCACTGCTAAATTGTCAGTTTGTCTGATTTTTCTCTTTATAGGTATATTTTTTTTTAGTAAAATGTAAATTGTTCTTTTATTCTATAAACTACTGGCAACATGTGTCTGAAGTTCCAAGCAATACATTTTGTATTTATTTTATGAAAATGAGAAATGGTCAAAATAACAAAAAAATACATTGCTTGCAGACCTCAAATAATACAAGTTCTTAATTATTTAAAATAATACTAATGTTTTAACTCGGGAAGAGATCAGAAATTAATATTTTGTGGAATAACCATGATTTTTAATCACAGCTTCCATGCGTCTTGGCATGCTTTCCCCCAGTCTTTCACACTGCTTCTGGGTGACCTTATGCCATTCCTGGTAAAAAATGTAAGCAGTTCTTCTTTGTTTGATGGCTTGTGACTATCCATCTTCCTTTTGATTACATTCCAGAGGTTTTCAATGGGGTTCAGGTCTGGAGATTGGGCTGCCCATGACAGGGATTTGATATGGAGGTCCTTCATCCACACCTTGATTGACCTAGCTGTGTGGCATGGCGCATTGTCCTGCTGGAATAAAACAGTCCTCAGAATTGGGGAACATTGCCTGAGCAGAAGGAATCAACTGTTTTTTTTCCAGGTTAACCTTGTATGCGGCTTGATTCATACATCCTTCTCAAAGATTAACCTGCCCAATTCCAGCCTTGCTGAAGCATCCCCAGATCATCACTGATCCTCCACCAAATTTCACAGTGGGTGCAAGACACTGTGGCTTGTACGCCTCGCCAGGTCCATTAGACGACCAGGTGTTGGGCAAAGCTGAAAATTAGACTCATCAGAGAAGATTACCTTACTCCAGTCCTCTATGGTCCAATCCTTATGGTCTTTGGCAAACTTCAGCCTTGCTCTCCTTTGCTTCTCATTGATGAAAGGCTTTTTTCTAGCTTTATATGACTTGAGTCCAGGGCCGGACTGGCCATTGGGCACTTCTGGCAAATGCCAGAAGGGCCCGGTGGCAGTAGTGGGCCGCTCGCCAGCGCCGACTCCCCCCCAGCACTGACTCACCCCCCCTGCCAGCGCCGCCGCATTCAACAGTTGAATGCAATGATGGAGGAGAGAGCGTCTGCTGACGCTCCCTCTCCCATCATTCCCCGCTCTGCCTATAACACTGCAGGTGCGCGATGATGTCATATCATCGCGTACCTGCTGTGTGTTGGGCAGGCAGACTGCAGCTGCTGAGACCGGAGCGGGGAGCAGCGCGGGGCACGAGGAGAGGTGAGGAGAGTGGTTTTTTTTAAATATATCAATGAGTGATAACTGGATTGTGGAGGCTGTATTACATTCTATGGGGGCTGGCTGCATTACATTCTATGGTGGCTGGCTGCATTACATTCTATGGGAGCGGGCTGCATTACATTCTATGGGGGCTGGCTGTATTACAGTCTATGGGGGGGCTGTATTACATTCTATAAGGGCTGTGCTGTATTACATTGTATGGGGGCTGGCTGCATTACATTCTATGGGAGCGGGTTGCATTACACTCTATGGGGGCTGGCTGTATTACATTCTATGGGGGGGCTGTATTACATTCTATAAGGGCTGTGCTGTATTACATTGTATGGGGGCTGGCTGGATTACATTCTTTGGGGGGCTGTATTACATTCTATGGGGCTGCGCTGTATTACATTCTATGGGGGGCTGTATTACATTCTATGGGGGGGCTGTATTACATTCTATGGGGGGGCTGTATTACATTCTATGGGGGCTGTATTACATTCTATGGGGGGCTGTATTACATTCTATGGGGGCTGTGCTGTATTACATTCTATGGGGGGGCTGTATTACATTCTATGGGGGGCTGCATTACATTCTATGGGGGGCTGTGCTGTATTACATTCTATGGGGCTGTGCTGTATTACATTCTATGGGGGCTGGCTGCATTACATTCTATGGGGGCTGGCTGCATTACATTCTATGGGAGCAGGCTGCATTACATTCTATGGGGGCTGGCTGGATTACATTCTATGGGGGGCTGTATTACATTCTATGGGGGCTGCGCTGTATTAAATTCTATGGGGGGCTGTATTACATTCTATGGGGGGCTGTACTACATTCTCTGGGGTTTACATTTTATTATATTCTATGGGGAGGTGGGCTGTATTACATTCTATGGGGTGCTGTATTATATTCTATAGGGGGCTGTATTATATTCTATGGGGAGCTGCATTGTATTCTATGGAGGAGCTATATTATATTCTATGGGGGGCTACATTATGCTCTATAACGGGGCTACCATATATTATATATGCAGGGGCTGCATTATACTATATGAGGGGGCTGCATTATATTCTCTGGGGGTTACATTATACTCGGGGCTGCAATATATTCTGTGGGGTGGCTGCATTATACTCTGGGGTGGCATCATTATACTATATGTGGGCTGCATTATACTGTATCGAGGACTATGTGGAATGCATTATATTATATGAAGAACTATGTGGTGCATTATACTATGGGAAGTGAATTGTACTACGTGGATGACAATGGCGGGGCATTATACTATATGGAGCACTATGAGGAATGTATTATACTATTTGGAGGACTGTGGCAGTACATTATACTATATGGAGGACTGAGAAGTGTATTATACTATATGGAGGAATTGCAGTGTATTTTAATATATGGAGAACTATGACGAGTGTATTATAATATATGGAGGACTGAGGAGTGTATTATACTATATGGAGAACTGAGATGAGAAGTGTATTATACTATGTGGAGGACTGAGGAGTGTATTATACTACATGAAGGACTATGAGGAGGGTATTATACTATATGGAGGACTGAGGAGTGTATTATACTACATGAAGGACTATGAGGAGTATATTATACTATATGGAGGAGTGTATTATACTATATGGAGGACTGAGGTGCACATTATAATATATGGAGGACTATGGGGTGTATTATACTAAAGCAAAATGCTGCCTATTCATCGAGTGATTGGATTGTTTATGTGGGAACAGAAATCCTTGTTCTCAGCAGGACATTGCCGGTGTAAACTGTAGATGTGCTGCTGATAACATGATACTGTATGGCAGTAGCGTAGCTACTGGGGGGGGGCAGAGGGGGCCATCGCCCCGGGCCCAGTGCTCAGAGGGGGCCCACCCGCAGCTATGCTATGGTAACTGTATCGGCGCGCGCCGATACAGTTACCTTCTGCGGCAGAGCAGGGAGAATCGATCTCTCTGCTCTGCTGCCGGCTGCTGTGGGGCCCCTGAGCAGGCGGGGGGCACGGTGGCAGAAGTGGGCCAGCATTTAGCCGATACAGCTGACCGCAATGATGAGGGAAAGAGCGCTGTGCTGTGCTCCTTCCCCATCGTCCCCCTGTCAGCGTTTGACATCGGCAACGCTGACAGCGGGCGCGATGACGTCACTGCCCGGCACCTGCTGTCAGGAGACAAGTGGGAGCTCAGAGAACCAGGAAGAAGAGAGGTATTTATTTATTTTTTTTAAGGGGTGCTGCCTTATAATACAGGATCTGCCTATGGGGGGTCTGCCTAATGCTACAGGGTCTGCCTATGGGGGTCTGCCTAATACTACCTGGTCTGCCTATGGGGGTTCTGCCTAATACTACAGGGTCTGCCTGTGGGGGGTCTGCCTTATACTACAGGGTCTGCCTATGGGGGTCTGCCTAATACTACAGGGTCTGCCTATGGGTGGTCTGCCTAATACTACAGGGTCTGCCTATGGGGGTCTGCATAATACTACGGGGTCTGCCTTATACTACAGGGTCTGCCTATGGGGGTATGCCTAATACTACAGTGTCTGCCTATGGGGGGTCTGCCTAATACTACAGGGTCTGCCTATGGGGAGGTCTGCCTAATACTACAGGGTCTGCCTACGGTGGGTCTGCCTAATATTACGGGGTCTGCCTTATACTACAGGATCTGCCTATGGGGGGTCTGCCGAATACTACAGGGTCTGCCCATGGGGGGTCTGCCTAATGCTACAGGGTCTGCCTATGGGAGGTCTGCCTAATACTACCTGGTCTGCCTATGGGAGGTCTGCCTAATACTACAGGGTCTGCCTGTGGGGGGGTCTGCCTTATACTACAGGGTCTGCCTATGGGGGGTCTGCCTAATACTATAGAGTCTGCCTATGGGGGGTCTGCCTAATACTACAGGGTCTGCCTATGGGGAGTCTGCCTAATGCTACAGGGTCTGCCTATGGGGGTAGGTCTGCCTAATACTACGGGGTCTGCCTTATACTACAGGGTCTGCCTACGGGGGTCTGCCAAATACTACAGTGTCTGCCTATGTGGGGGTCTGCCTTATACTACAGGGTCTGCCTATGGGGGGTCTGCCTAATACTACAGGGTCTGCCTATGGGGGGTCTGCCTAATACTACGGGGCCTGCCTTATACTACAGGGTTTGCCTATCGGGGTCTGCCGAAATACTACAGGGTCTGCCTATGTGGGCGTCTAGTTTATACTACAGGGTCTGCCTATGGGGGGTCTGCCTAATACTACAGGGTATGCCTATGGGGGGTGCTGTCTTATACTACAGGATCTGCTTATAGGGGTGCTGCTTTAGATTACAGGGTCTGCCTATGGGGGTGCTGCCTTATAGTACAGGGTCTGCCTATGGGGGTGCTGCCTTATAGTACCAGGTCTGCCTATGGGGGTGCTGCCTTATAGTACAGGGTCTGCCTATGGGGGTGCTGCTTTATAGTACAGGGTCTGCCTATAGGGGTGCTACCTTATACTACATGGTCTGCCTATAGGGGTGCTGTCTCATTCTACAGGCTCTGCCTATAGGGGTGCTGCTTTATACTACAGGGTCTGCCTGCGGGGTGCTACCTTATACGTAAGGGTCTGCCTATGGGGTGCAGCCTTATACTACAGAGTCTGCCTATGGGGAGTGCATTATACAATATACAGTAGGCCTATGGGGAGTGCACTATACTATATTGAGGACTATCTGGTACATTATACTATATTGAGGACTATCTGGTGCATTATACTATATTGAGGACTATCTGGTGCTTTATACTATAAAGAGGCTATCTAGAGGGGCCATCATACAGTCAGTGTGGGGATTACAGTGTTGGAGCCATTAAACAGTTTGGAGGCTACTAAGGGGTCAGTATACTGGGTGGGTGGTACTATACAGTGAGGGGCATTATACTGTGTATAAGAGAGCATCATACTGTGTATAGGGGAGCTGTACAGTGGAAGACTCGGGACATTATTAAATGTAAAGTGGGCACTTATTGTTATAGGGGAACTCCGGTTACTGTGACTGTCAAAGGAGCACACAGGGCAATATTAATTTATAGGGGACAAAATATGGACACTGTTTTCTAGGGCACTTGTGCCCAGCTTTACTATATTGTAGAGGGGTGCTTTAGAATTTAGAGGGAATACAGAACCACACAGCAGGTGCAGTAATAGGGACACATACAGCAGCAACGGCTCAGTATTGAGGTATCAGAGGCAGTAATAGGGACACATACAGCCAGGGCCGGCTCCAGGTTTTTGAGGGCCCCGGGCGAAAGAGTCTCAGTGGGCCCCCCCTTTAACACATACCCCGATTCATGATCGCATATAAACACAGCCATGTAGTATATAACACTGCCCACGTAGTATATAACAGCCCATGTAGTATATAGCAGCCCACGTGGCATATAGCAGCCCATGTAGTATATAGCACAGCCCACGTAGTATATAGCAGCGCAGCCCACGTAGTATATAGCAGCCCACGTAGTATATAGCAGCGCAGCCCACGTAGTATATAGCAGCGCAGCCCACGTAGTATATAGCAGCGCAGCCCACGTAGTATATAGCAGCGCAGCCACATAGTATATAGCAGCGCAGCCCACGTAGTATATAGCAGCGCAGCCCACGTAGTATATAGCAGCGCAGCCCACGTAGTATATAGCAGCGCAGCCCACGTAGTATATAGCAGCGCCACTCACTAAGGCACTGGTAGGACTAGGAGCTCCTCCTGAATCTGCCTCATAACTTCAGCAGCACGGCAGCCAGCCAGGGGCGGAGATCAGAGCAGAGAACGTGCTCTCTCCGCCCACAAACAATGTCACACTGGCTGCCTTCTCTTAACCCCTATGTGTGCCTGCCTGGCTGCACTGACTGAGTGAGAAGATGCTTGTGTCAGAGCTGGCACATAGGGGTTAAGAGAACGCAGCCAGCAGTGACTTTGTGGGCGGAGAGAGCATGTTATCTACTGCTCTGCTCTCCCAGCTGTATCTATGACAGCGTGAGTGGGCCCCCCCCTCTCTCTAGGGCCCCGGCATTTGCCCAGGTGCGCCGGGTGCTGACGCCGGCCCTGCATACAGCAGCTGCGGCTCAGTATTGGGGAATCAGGGGCAGTAATAGGGACACATACGGCAGCAGCGGCTCAGTATTGGGGTAGCAAGTGCAGTTATAGGGACACATATGGCAGCATCGGCTCAGTATTGGGGTATCAGGTGCAGTAATAGGGACACATACGGCAGCAGCGGCTCAGTATTGGGGTATCGGGTGCAGTAATAGGGACACATATGGCAGCAGCGGCTCAGTATTGGGGTATCGGGTGCAGTAATAGGGACACATACAGCAGCAGCGGCTCAGTATTGGGGTATCGGGTGCAGTAATAGGGACACATACGGCAGCAGCGGCTCAGTATTGGGGTATCGGGTGCAGTAATAGGGACACATACGGCAGCAACGGCTCAGTATTGGGGTATCAGGTGCAGTAATAGGGACACATACGGCAGCAGCGGCTCAGTATTGGGGTATCGGGTGCAGTAATAGGGACACATATGGCAGCAGCGGCTCAGTATTGGGGTATCGGGTGCAGTAATAGGGACACATACGGCAGCAGCGACTCAGTATTGGGGTATCGGGAGCAGTAATAGGGACACATGGCAGCAGCGGCTCAGTATTGGGGTATCAGGTGCAGTAATAGTGACACATACGGCAGCAGCGACTCAGTATTGGGGTATCAGGGGCAGTAATAGGGACACATACAGCAGCAGGGGCTCAGTATTGGGGTATCAGGAGCAGTAATAGGGACACACACGGCAGCAGCGGCTCAGTATTGGGGTATCAGGGGCAGTAATAGGGACACATACGGCAGCAGCGGCTCAGTATTGGGGTATCAAGAGCAGTAATAAGGACATATACGGCAGCAGCGGCTCAGTATTGGGGTATCAGCAGGATGAGGAGTTTGTGCAGGTTGGGAATAGATGGTGATGGCTGGAATGTGAGAAGTGAAATGTGTCTTTGTTCTATTCTCTGCAGCCGAGTCCTGGCTGGAGAAGTCGTCATGTCGTTCTGGGCCAGATGGGAAAAGTGAACGATTCCGTCATAAAGAACGTCAGCGGTAAGACAATATCTGTAACTGTGCTGTGATCTCTTATGTGTTCTGTAGGGCTGGTATCTACCACTGACCATATGGCGGTAATATCCATATTGGTCGTTCTATAGAGATTATTTTCAGTAACATCTGTCATCTGCTGAGGTCCTCCTCCACTATTAGTTGATGTAAAGAGGCCGGGAAACAAGCTAACGACTTCCGTATTGTTGATCACACTCGTTTAGCGGCCTGAGATCAGCGCATGTAAATACAGCAGAAACACTTAGCAGGGAGACCAGGCAAGGATGATGACAGTTGTAGTTAGGACCCGGCAGCTGGGAATAGCGCTAACTCTATTGCTTTTCGCAGCCACCAGAGCATTTGATGTCAGCTGCGTAATGTCAGCTGCCATCAATCCCTGGTGTAAGTAATGAAGAGGTGTCTATCAGACACCTCCACTACTAGCCCAGACCTGGCGAGATCCAGCGACTCTGAAGAGCGGTGATGGTAGTAAGAATACCGCTCTTCACAATCGCCGAGTTCAGCACAAGACCTGGAATATCTGAAGAGTGGTGATGTTACTGATGTCACTGCTCTTCAGAGTCACCGGGTCTCATGCTGTGCAGCGGGCCCAAAAGTGGCTGTAGGCAACGTTTATGGAGCATCAGAATGAGGTTCCATAGCCTTTGGTCGTCTCAATCCCTTCATTATATACGAGATCCAGTTATGTAGGTAAAGTAGCGGCTTTTCTTGGTACTACAACTAAAAGCAATAAATTCGACTGAGCTGTACTGCAGGAAACAGCTGTAATTACATGTTATATTATTATTAGGGTTAGGGTATGCGCACACGTATTCTGGGTCTAATGCGGATTTTTCTGCAGCGGATTTCAGCAGATTTGATAAATCTGCTGAATACTAATTATTATTAGTATTAGGCCGGCGTCACACTTGCGAGTTTTACGGACGTAAGAGCGCAGAAACTACGTCCGTAAAACTCGCAAAACATACGGCACAATTATTCTCTATGCCCCTGCTCCTATCTGCCGTATTAAACTGATCAGTATTATACGGCTTTCTACGGCCGTAGAAAATCGCAGCATGCTGCGTTTGTCACCGTACTGCGCAAGAAATACGCCAATGAAAGTCTATGGAAGCGTGAAAAATGCGGATTACACACGGACAAGCAGTGTGACTTGCGAGAAATACGCAGCGGTGTTAGCGAGAAAAGCCGGCAATTCAGTGCGGTGTACAGTAAAATCACACTGACAGCTTACAATAGAATAGGTAGAATTAATGTCTACACATAGAATAGGTATATATATATATATATATATATATATATATATATATATATATATGTCATTGAGACACATATATGTATATATATTAATATTTATTCCAGCGCCATACAGCTTGAAAGCCGGTAATTCAATTACCGGCTTTTTCTTTCTCCTTCCTAAAACCCGACATGATATGAGACATGGTTTACATACAGTAAACCATCTCTTCTCTACATTTTTTTTGCAGATTCCACACTACTAATGTTAGTAGTGTGTATCTGCAAAATTTGGCCGTTCTATCTACTAAATTAAAGGGTTAAATGGCGGAAAAAATTGGCGTGGGCTCCCGCACAATTTTCTCCGCCAGAGTAGTAAAGCCAGTGACTGAGGGAGATATTAATAGCCTGGAGAGGGTCCACAGTTATTGGCCCCCCCCCCGGCTACAAACATCTGCCCCCAGCCACCCCAGAAAAGGCACATCTGGAAGATGCGCCTATTCTGGCACTTGGCCACTCTCTTCCCATTCCCGTGTAGCGGTGGGATATGGGGTAATGAAGGGTTAATGCCACCTTGCTATTGTAAGGTGACATTAAGCCAAATTAATAATGGAGAGGCGTCAATTATGACACCTATCCATTATTAATCCAATTGTAGTAAAGGGTTAAATAAAACACAAACACATTATTTAGAATTATTTTAATGAAATAAAAACAATGGTTGTTGGAGAATTTTATTCTACGCCCAATCCAGTCACTGAAGACCCTCGTTCTGTAACAAAAAAAACATAATAAACCAACAATATCCTTACCCTCCGCAGATCTGTAACGTCCAACGATGTAAATCCATCTGAAGGGGTTAAAATAATTTGCATCCACGAGCTTTGCTAATGCAAGGTTGCTCATGGCTGCAAAAACCCCGGAAAATGAAGGTAAAGTAGGTCAATGACCTATATTTACCTTCATTTGCGGTGAGGCGCCCTCTGCTGGATGTTTCTAGATCGTGGGAACTTTCCTAGAAAGCTCCCAGGCTCGAGTTCATAAGAGGCGCCCTCTGCTGGTTGTCTTACTTGTGTTACTTTTCTGCTTGTGTTACTTTTGTTGCTATATTTTCTGTCCGGCTTGTTTTTTTGGTTTTGCTTGCTTGCTGGAAGCTGAGACGCAGAGGGAGCACCTCCGTACCGTTAGTCGGTGCGGAGGGTCTTTTTGCCCCTCAGCGTGGTTGTTTGTAGGTTTTTGTGTTGACCGCAAAGCTATCTTTCCTATCCTCGGTCTATTCAGTAAGTCGGGCCTCACTTTGCTAAAATCTATTTCATCTCTGTGTTTGTATTTTCATCTTAACTCACAGTCATTATATGTGGGGGGCTGCCTTTTCCTTTGGGGAATTTCTCTGAGGCAAGGTAGGCTTATTTTTCTATCTTCAGGACTAGCTAGTTTCTCAGGCTGTGCCGAGTTGCATAGGGAGCGTTAGGCGCAATCCACGGCTACCTCTAGTGTGGTTTGATAGGTTTAGGGATTGCGGTCAGCAGAGTTTCCACGTCTCAGAGCTCGTCCTATGTTTTGTGGTTTTTGTCAGGTCACTTGTGTGCTCTGAACTTCAAGGTCCATTGTGGTTCTGAATTACCTATTCATAATACTACTGGAGGGCCAAAGTACTATGCTTCTCAATAGAGGGAAAAAAGAAGTTCTGAGACCATATTTTTTTCTTTGCACTGTGTTTTGCCTTTTTTTTTTCCCCTAGACATTTGGGTGGTTCAGGACACAGGTGTGGTGATGGACATTAAAGGTCTGTCTTCATGTGTGGATCTTCTCACTGCAAGAGTACAAAATATTCAAGACTTTGTGGCTCAGAATTCTATGTTAGAACCAAGAATTCCTATTCCTGATTTGTTTTCTGGAGATAGAGCTAAATTTCTGAGTTTCAAAAATAATTGCAAACTGTTTCTGGCGTTGAAACCTCGCTCCTCTGGTGACCCAGTTCAACAAGTTAAGATTATTATTTCTTTATTACGTGGCGACCCTCAAGACTGGGCATTTTCCCTTGCGCCAGGAGATCCTGCATTATGTAATATTGATGCGTTTTTTCTGGCGCTCGGATTACTGTACGATGAACCTAATTCAGTGGATCAGGCAGAGAAAAATTTGCTGGCTCTGTGTCAGGGCCAGGATGAGATAGAGATTTATTGTCAGAAGTTTAGAAAGTGGTCTGTGCTCACTCAATGGAATGAATGTGCTTTGGCAGCAATCTTCAGAAAGGGTCTCTCTGAAGCCCTTAAGGATGTCATGGTGGGATTTCCTATGCCTGCTGGTCTGAATGAGTCTATGTCTTTGGCCATTCAGATCGGTCGACGCTTGCGTGAGCGTAAATCTGTGCACCATTTGGCGGTATTATCTGAGCATAAACCTGAGCCTATGCAGTGCGATAGGACTTTGACCTGAGCTGAAAGGCAGGAACACAGACGTCAGAATGGGCTGTGTTTCTACTGTGGTGATTCCACTCATGCTATTTCCGATTGTCCTAAGCGCACTAAGCGGTTCGCTAAGTCTGCCACCATTGGTACGGTACAGTCGAAATTTCTTTTGTCCGTTACTTTGATCTGCTCTTTGTCTTCCTATTCTGTCATGGCATTTGTGGATTCAGGCGCTGCCCTGAATTTGATGGACTTGGAGTTTGCTAGGCGCTGTGGGTTTGTCTTGGAGCCCTTGCAGTGTCTTATTCCATTGAGAGGAATTGATGCTACGCCTTTGGCCAAGAATAAGCCTCAGTATTGGACCCAGCTGACCATGTGCATAGCTCCTGCGCACCAGGAGGATATTCGCTTTCTGGTGTTGCAAAATCTGCATGATGTGGTCGTGTTGGGGTTGCCATGGCTACAAGTCCATAACCCAGTATTAGATTGGAAATCAATGTCTGTGTCCAGCTGGGGTTGTCAGGGGGTACATGGTGATGTTCCATTTCTGTCTATCTCATCATCCACCCCTTCTGAGGTCCCAGAGTTCTTGTCTGATTACCGGGATGTATTCGATGAGCCCAAGTCCAATGCCCTACCTCCGCATAGGGATTGTGATTGTGCTATCGAGTTGATTCCTGGTAGTAAGTTTCCTAAGGGTCGACTGTTTAATTTATCTGTACCTGAGCACGCCGCTATGCGGAGTTACGTAAAAGAATCCTTGGTGAAGGGTCATATTCTGCCGTCATCATCGCCATTGGGAGCAGGGTTCTTTTTTGTGGCCAAGAAGGATGGTTCGTTGAGACCTTGTATTGATTACCGCCTTCTAAATAAAATCACGGTCACATTTCAGTACCCCTTGCCGCTGCTATCTGATTTGTTTGCTCTGATTAAGGGGGCAAGTTGGTTCACCAAGATAGATCTTCGTGGTGCATATAATCTTGTGCGTATTAAACGGGGCGATGAATGGAAAACTGCATTTAATACGCCCGAGGGCCATTTTGAGTACCTAGTTATGCCATTCGGACTTGCCAATGCTCCATCAGTATTTCAGTCCTTATGCATGACATCTTCCGAGAGTACCTGGATAAATTCCTGATTGTATACTTGGATGATATTTTGGTCTTCTCGGATGATTGGGAGTCTCATGTGAAGCAGGTCAGAATGGTGTTCCAGGTCCTGCGTGCTAATTCTTTGTTTGTGAAGGGATCAAAGTGTCTCTTTGGTGTTCAGAAGGTTTCATTTTTGGGGTTCATTTTTTCCCCTTCTACCATCGAGATGGACCCTGTTAAGGTCCAGGCCATTTATGATTGGACTCAGCCGACATCTCTGAAGAGTCTGCAAAAGTTCCTTGGCTTTTGCTAATTTTTATCGTCGCTTCATCTGTAATTTTTCTAGTATTGCTAAACCATTGACCGATTTGACCAAGAAGGGTGCTGATGTGGTCAATTAGTCTTCTGCTGCTGTGGAAGCTTTTCAAGAGTTAAAGCGTCGTTTTTCTTCTGCCCATGTGTTGTGTCAACCAGATGTTTTGCTTCCGTTCCAGGTTGAGGTTGATGCTTCTGAAATTGGAGCGGGGGCTGTTTTGTCGCAAAGAGGTGCTGATTGCTCGGTGATGAAGCCATGCGCCCTCTTTTCCAGGAAGTTTTCGCCTGTTGAGCGAAATTATGATGTTGGCAATCGAGAGTTGCTGGCCATGAAGTGGGCATTCGAGGAGTGGCGTCATTGGCTTGAAGGAGCTAAGCATCGCGTGGTGGTCTTGACTGATCACAAGAACTTGACTTATCTCGAGTCTGCCAAATGGTTGAATCCTAGACAGGCTCGTTGGTCGCTGTTTTTCTCCCGTTTTGACATTGTGGTTTCGTACCTTCCGGGCTCTAAAAATGTGAAGGCGGATGCCCTGTCTAGGAGTTTTGTGCCCGACTCTCCGGGTTTGCCTGAGCCGGCGGTATTCTCAAAGAGGGAGTAATTGTGTCTGCCATCTCCCCTGATTTGCGGCGGGTGCTGCAAAAATTTCAGGCTAATAAACCTGATCGTTGCCCAGCAGAGAAACGGTTTGTCCCTGATAGGTGGACGAATAAAGTTATCTCTGAGGTTCATTGTTCGGTGTTGGCTGGTCATCCTGGAATCTTTGGTACCAGAAATTTGGTGGCTAGATCCTTTTGGTGGCCGTCTCTGTCGCGGGATGTGCATTCTTTTGTGCAGTCCTGTGGGATTTGTGCTCGGGCTAAGCCCTGCTGTTCTCGTGCCAGTGGGTTGCTTTTGCCCTTGCCGATTCCGAAGAGGCCTTGGACACATATCTCTATGGATTTTATTTCGGATCTCCCCGTCTCTCAAAAAATGTCGGTCATTTGGGTAGTTTGTGATCGCTTCTCTAAGATGATCCATTTGGTACCCTTGTCTAAATTACCTTCCTCCTCTGATTTGGTGCCATTGTTCTTCCAGCATGTGGTTCGTTTACATGGCATTCCAGAGAACATCGTTTCTGACAGAGGTTCCCAGTTTGTTTCGAGGTTTTGGCGAGCCTTTTGTGCTAGGATGGGCATTGATTTGTATTTTTCCTCGGCTTTCCATCCTCAGACAAATAGCCAGACTGACCGAACCAATCAGACCTTGGAAACATATCTGAGATGGTTTTTTTTTCTGCTGATCAGGATGATTGGGTGTCCTTTTTGCCGTTGGCTGAGTTCGCTCTTAATAATCGGGCCAGCTCGGCTACCTTGGTTTCACCGTTTTTCTGCAATTCTGGGTTCCATCCTCGTTTCTCTTCAGGGCAGGTTGAGTCTTCGGACTGTCCTGGTGTGGATACTGTGGTGGACAGGTTGCAGCGGATTTGGACTCATGTAGTGGACAATTTGACCTTGTCCCAGGAGAAGGCTCAACGTTTCGCTAATCGCAGACGCTGTGTGGGTCCCCGACTTCGTGTTGGGGATTTGGTTTGGTTGTCATCTCGTTATATTCCTATGAAGGTTTCCTCTCCTAAGTTTAAGCCTCGTTTCATTGGTCCGTATAGGATTTCTGAGGTTCTTCATCCTGTGTCTTTTCGTTTGACCCTTCCAGATTCTTTTTCCATTCATAACGTATTCCATAGGTCATTGTTGCGGAGATACGTGGCGCCTGTGGTTCCAGCTGTTGATCCTCCTGCCCCGGTTTTGGTGGAGGGGGAGTTGGAGTATATAGTGGAGAAGATTTTGGATTCTCGTGTTTCGAGACGGAAACTCCAGTATCTGGTTAAGTGGAAGGGTTATGGTCAGGAAGATAATTCCTGGGTCTTTGCCTCTGATGTCCATGCTGCCGATCTTGTTTGTGCCTTTCATATGGCTCATCCTGGTCGGCCTGGGGGCTATGGTGAGGGTTCGGTGACCCCTCCTCAAGGGGGGGGGTACTGTTGTGAATTCTGTGATCAAGCTCCCTCCTGTGGTCACGAGTGGTACTGCGGCTTCTGAGTTTCCTTCCTCAGGTGATGAGGTTAAGTCGTTAGGTGCTGCTCTATTTAACTCCACCTAGTGCTTTGATCCTGGCCTCCAGTCAATGTTCTAGTATTGGTCTTGCTTCCTCCTGGATCGTTCCTGTGGCCTGTATGCTCAGCATAAGCTAAGTTCTGCTTGTGTTACTTTTGTTGCTATATTTTCTGTCCAGCTTGTTTTTTTGGTTTTCCTTGCTTGCTGCAAGCTCTGAGACGCAGAGGGAGCACCTCCGTACCGTTAGTCGGTGCGGAGGGTCTTTTTGCCCCTCTGCGTGGTTGTTTGTAGGTTTTTGTGTTGACCGCAAAGCTATCTTTCCTATCCTCGGTCTATTCAGTAAGTCGGGCCTCACTTTGCTAAATCTATTTCATCTCTGTGTTTCTATTTTCATCTTAACTCACAGTCATTATATGTGGGGGGCTGCCTTTTCCTTTGGGGAATTTCTCTGAGGCAAGGTAGGCTTATTTTTCTATCTTCAGGACTAGTTAGTTTCTCAGGCTGTGCCGAGTTGCATAGGGAGCGTTAGGCGCAATCCACGGCTACCTCTAGTGTGGTTTGATAGGTTTAGGGATTGCGGTCAGCAGAGTTTCCACGTCTCAGAGCTCGTCCTATGTTTTGTGGTTTTTGTCAGGTCACTTGTGTGCTCTGAACTTCAAGGTCCATTGTGGTTCTGAATTACCTATTCATAACAACACCCTGCCTACGGAGGAGCTACGGACCACTATTTTCGGGACTTTTCAGCGTATTACGGCTGTAATATACGGACCGTATTGTTTTTTATGCTGTGTGTGACGCCGGCCTTAGGGTATGCGCACATGTATTCTGGGTCCACTGCGGATTTTTCTGCAGCGGATTTCAGCAGATTTGATAAACCCACAGTGGAAAACTGCTGCGGATTTATTGCGGATTTATCGCGGTTTTACAACTGCGGATTTCTATTGGAGCAGTTGTAAAACTGCTGCGGAATCCGCAGAAAGAAGTGACATGCTACGAAATGAAAACCGCTGTTTCCACGTGTTTTTTTCCGCAGCATGCGCGCAGCGTTTTTTGTTTCCCATAGGTTTACATTGAACTGTAAACGCATGGGAAACTGCTGCGGACCCGCTGCGGATCCGCAGCAAAATCCGCACCGTGTGCACATAGCCTTACACTCCCCTCACTTCTTGTAACCTACAAGTGTACAAAGATATTATATAGTCACCATGTGACAAGTCAGCCTGTGTAACTTCAAATGCCAGGGCTGAATTTTAGTCCCAGACCGGCCCTGGTGGCCGCACACATGTGGAGGGGCCTGCTGTCACCGGGAGCTCTGCCCCTCACTAATGTCCGGCCATACCACAGCACCGAGTCCAGAGGGGCAGCACACATGTCGTGGGGCCTGCTGTCACCGGGAGCTCTGCCCCTCACTAATGTCCGGCCATAGCACAGCACCGAGTCCAGAGGGGCAGCACACATGTGGCGGGGCCTGCTGTCACCGGGAGCTCTGCCCCTCACTAATGTCCGGCCATAGCACAGTACCAAGTCCCGGAGGGGCAGCACACATGTGGTGGGGCCTGCTGTCACCGGGAGGAGCTCTGCCCCTCACTAATGTCCGGCCATAGCACAGCACCGAGTCCAGAGGGGCAGCACACATGTGGTGGGGCCTGCTGTCACCGGGAGCTCTGCCCCTCACTAATGTCCGGCCATAGCACAGCACCGAGTCCAGAGGGGCAGCACACATGTGGGGGGGCCTGCTGTCACCAGGAGCTCTGCCCCTCACTAATGTCCGGCCATAGCACAGCACCGAGTCCAGAGGGGCAGCACACATGTGGTGGGGCCTGCTGTTACTGGGAGCTCTGCCCCTCACTAATGTCCGGCCATAGCACAGCACCGAGTCCCGGAGGGGCAGCATACATGTGGCGGGGCCTGCTGTCACTGGGAGGAGCTCTGCCCCTCACTAATGTCCGGCCATAGCACAGCACCGAGTCCCAGAGGGGCAGCACACATGTGGCGGGGCCTGCTGTCACCAGGAGCTCTGCCCCTCACTAATGTCCGGCCATAGCACAGTACCGAGTCCCGGAGGGGCAGCACACATGTGGCAAGGCCTGCTGTCACTGGGAGCTCCGCCCCTCACTAATGTCCGGCCATAGCACAGCACAGAGTCCCGGAGGGGCAGCACACATGTGGCGGGGCCTGCTGTCACTGGGAGGAGCTCTGCCCCTCACTAATGTCCGGCCATAGCACAGCACCGAGTCCCAGAGGGGCAGCACACATGTGGCGGGGCCTGCTGTCACCGGGAGCTCTGCCCCTCACTAATGTCCGGCCATAGCACAGCACCGAGTCCCGGAGGGGCAGCACACATGTGGCGGGGCCTGCTGTCACCGGGAGCTCTGCCCCTCATTAATGTCCGGCCATAGCACAGCACCGAGTCCCGGAGGGGAAGCACACATGTGGCGGGGCCTGCTGTCACTGGGAGGAGCTCTGCCCCTCACTAATGTCCGGCCATAGCACAGCACCGAGTCCCAGAGGGGCAGCACACATGTGGCGGGGCCTGCTGTCACCGGGAGCTCTGCCCCTCACTAATGTCCGGCCATAGCATAGCACCGAGTCCTGGAGGGGCAGCACACATGTGGCGGGGCCTGCTGTCACCGGGAGCTCTGCCCCTCACTAATGTCCGGCCATAGCACAGCACCGAGTCCCGGAGGGGCAGCACACATGTGGCGGGGCCTGCTGTCACCGGGAGCTCTGCCCCTCACTAATGTCCGGCCATAGCACAGCACCAAGTCCCGGAGGGGCAGCACACATGTGGCGGGGCCTGCTTTTACTGCGAGGAGCTCTGCCCCTCACTAATGTCCGGCCATAGCACAGCACCGAGTCCAGAGGGGCAGCACACATGTGGTGGGGCCTGCTGTCACCGGGAGCTCTGCCCCTCACTAATGTCCGGCAATAGCACAGCACCGAGTCCAGAGGGGCAGCACACATGTGGGGGGGCCTGCTGTCACCGGGAGCTCTGCCCCTCACTAATGTCCGGCCACAGCACAGCACCGAGTCCAGAGGGGCAGCACACATGTGGGGGGGCCTGCTGTCACCGGGAGCTCTGCCCCTCACTAATGTCTGGCCACAGCACAGCACCGAGTCCAGAGGGGCAGCACACATGTGGTGGGGCCTGCTGTCACCGGGAGCTCTGCCCCTCACTAATGTCCGGCCATAGCACAGCACCAAGTCCCGGAGGGGCAGCACACATGTGGCGGGGCCTGCTTTTACTGCGAGGAGCTCTGCCCCTCACTAATGTCCGGCCATAGCACAGCACCGAGTCCAGAGGGGCAGCACACATGCGGTGGGGCCTGCTGTCACCGGGAGCTCTGCCCCTCACTAATGTCCGGCCATAGCACAGCACCGAGTCCAGAGGGGCAGCACACATGTGGGGGGGCCTGCTGTCACCGGGAGCTCTGCCCCTCACTAATGTCCGGCCACAGCACAGCACCGAGTCCAGAGGGGCAGCACACATGTGGTGGGGCCTGCTGTCACCGGGAGCTCTGCCCCTCACTAATGTCCGGCCATAGCACAGCACCGAGTCCAGAGGGGCAGCACACATGTGGGGGGGCCTGCTGTCACCGGGAGCTCTGCCCCTCACTAATATCCGGCCACAGCACAGCACCGAGTCCAGAGGGGCAGCACACATGTGGTGGGGCCTGCTGTCACTGGGACATCTGCCCCTCACTAATGTCCGGCCATAGCACAGCACCGAGTCCAGAGGGGCAGCACACATGTGGCGGGGCCTGCTGTCACCGGGAGGAGCTCTGCCCATCACTAATGTCCGGCCATAGCACAGCACCGAGTCCCAGAGGGGCAGCACACATGTGGGGGGGCCTGCTGTCACCGGGAGGAGCTCTGCCCCTCACTAATGTCTGGCCATAGCACAGCACCGAGTCCAGAGGGGCAGCACACATGTGGCGGGGCCTGTCACTGGGAGCTCTGCCCCTCACTAATGTCCGGCCATAGCACAGCACCGAGTCCAGAGGGGCAGCACACATGTGGGGGGCCTGCTGTCACCGGGAGGAGCTCTGCCCCTCACTAATATCCGGCCATAGCACAGCACCGAGTCCAGAGGGGCAGCACACATGTGGGGGGGCCTGCTGTCACCGGGACCTCTGCCCCTCACTAATATCCGGCCATAGCACAGCACCGAGTCCAGAGGGGCAGCACACATGTGGGGGGGCCTGCTGTCACCGGGAGGAGCTCTGCCCCTCACTAATGTCCGGCCATAGCACAGCACCGAGTCCCGGAGGGGCAGCACACAATTGGTGGGGCCTGCTGTCACCGGGAGCTCTGCCCCTCACTAATGTCCGGCCATAGCACAGCACCGAGTCCCGGAGGGGCAGCACACATGTGGCGGGGCCTGCTGTCACCGGGAGCTCTGCCCCTCACTAATATCCGGCCATTGCACAGCACCGAGTCCAGAGGGGCAGCACACATGTGGCGGGGCCTGCTGTCACTGGGAGCTCTGCCCCTCACTAAAGTCCGGCCAGAGCACAGCACCGAGTCCCAGAGGGGCAGCACACATGTTGGGGGGCCTGCTGTCACTGGTTGCTCTGCCCCTCACTAATGTCCGGCCATAGCACAGCACCGAGTCCCGGAGGGGCAGCACACATGTGGCGGGGCCTGCTGTCACCGGGAGGAGCTCTTCCCCTCACTAATGTCCGGCCATAGCACAGCACTGAGTCCCAGAGGGGCAGCACACATGTGGGGGGGCCTGCTGTCACCGGGAGGAGTTCTGCCCCTCACTAATGTCCGGCCATAGCACAGCACTGAGTCCCAGAGGGGCAGCACACATGAGGGGGGGCCTGCTGTCACCGGGAGGAGCTCTGCCCCTCACTAATGTCCGGCCATAGCACAGCACCGAGTCCCAGAGGGGCAGCACACATGTGGCGGGGCCTGCTGTCACTGGGAGCTCTGCCCCTCACTAATGTCCAGCCATAGCACAGCACCGAGTCCAGAGGGGCAGCACACATGTGGCGGGGCCTGCTGTCACTGGGAGCTCTGCCCCTCACTAATGTCCGGCCATAGCACAGCACCGAGTCCCGGAGGGGCAGCACACATGTGGCGGGGCCTGCTGTCACCGGGAGGAGCTCTGCCCCTCACTAATGTCCGGCCATAGCACAGCACTGAGTCCCAGAGGGGCAGCACACATGTGGGGGGGCCTGCTGTCACCTGGAGGAGCTCTGCCCCTCACTAATGTCCGGCCATAGCACAGCACCGAGTCCCAGAGGGGCAGCACACATGTGGGGGGGCCTGCTGTCACCGGGAGGAGCTCTGCCCCTCACTAATGTCCGGCCATAGCACAGCACTGAGTCCAGAGGGGCAGCACACATGTGGCGGGGCCTGCTGTCACTGGGAGCTCTGCCCCTCACTAATGTCCGGCCATAGCACAGCACCGAGTCCAGAGGGGCAGCACACATGTGGCGGGGCCTGCTGTCACTGGGAGCTCTGCCCCTCACTAATGTCCGGCCATAGCACAGCACCGAGTCCAGAGGGGCAGCACACATGTGGCGGGGCCTGCTGTCACCGGGAGGAGCTCTGCCCCTCACTAATATCCGGCCATAGCACAGCACCGAGTCCAGAGGGGCAGCACACATGTGGGGGGGGCCTGCTGTCACTGGGAGCTCTGCCCCTCAATAATGTCCGGCCATAGCACAGAACCGAGTCCCGGAGGGGCAGCACACATGTGGCGGGGCCTGCTGTCACCGGGAGGAGCTCTGCCCCTCACTAATGTCCGGCCATAGCACAGCACTGAGTCCCAGAGGGGCAGCAGACATGTGGGGGGGCCTGCTGTCTCCGGGAGGAGCTCTGCCCCTCACTAATGTCCGGCCATAGCACAGCACCGAGTCCCGGAGGGGCAGCACACATGTGGGGGGGCCTGGTGTCACTGGGAGCTCTGCCCCTCACTAATGTCTGGCCATAGCACAGCACCGAGTCCAGAGGGGCAGCACACATGTGGCGGGGCCTGCTGTCACCGGGAGCTCTGCCCCTCAGTAATGTCCGGCCATAGCACAGCACCGAGTCCAGAGGGGCAGCACACATGTGGGGGGGCCTGCTGTCACTGGGACCTCTGCCCCTCAGTAATGTCCGGCCATAGCACAGCACCGAGTCCAGAGGGGCAGCACACATGTGGGGGGGGCCTGCTGTCACTGGGAGCTCTGCCCCTCAGTAATGTCCGGCCATAGCACAGCACCGAGTCCCGGAAGGGCAGCACACATGTGGCGGGGCCTGCTGTCACCGGGACCTCTGCCCCTCACTAATGTCCGGCCATAGCACAGCACCGAGTCCCAGAGGGGCAGCACACATGTGGCGGGGCCTGCTGTCACCGGGAGCTCTGCCCCTCACTAATGTCCGGCCATAGCACAGCACCGAGTCCAGAGGGGCAGCACACATGTGGCGGGGCCTGCTGTCACTGGGAGATCTGCCCCTCACTAATGTCCGGCCATAGCACAGCACCGAGTACAGAGGGGCAGCACACATGTGGCGGGGCCTGCTGTCACTGGGAGCTCTGCACCTCACTAATGTCCGGCCATAGCACAGCACCGAGTACAGAGGGGCAGCACACATGTGGCGGGGCCTGCTGTCACCGGGAGCTCTGCCCCTCACTAATGTCCGGCCATAGCACAGCACCGAGTCCAGAGGGGCAGCACACATGTGGCGGGGCCTGCTGTCACTGGGAGCTCTGCACCTCACTAATGTCCGGCCATAGAACAGCACCGAGTCCCGGAGGGGCAGAACACATGTGGTGGGGCCTGCTGTCACCGGGAGCTCTACCCCTCACTAATGTCTGGCCATAGCACAGCACCGAGTCCAGAGGGGCAGCACACATGTGGCGGGGCCTTTTGTCACTGGGAGCTCTGCCCCTCACTAATGTCCGGCCATAGCACAGCACAGAGTCCAGAGGGGCAGCACACATGTGGGGGGGCCTGTTGTCACCGGTAGCTCTGCCCCTCACTAATATCCGGCCATAGCACAGCACCAAGTCCCAGAGGGGCAGCACACATGTGGAGGGGCCTGCTGTCACTGGGAGCTCTGCCCCTCACTAATGTCCGGCCATAGCACAGCACCGAGTACAGAGGGGCAGCACACATGTGGGGGGGCCTGCTGTCACCGGTAGCTCTGCCCCTCACTAATATCCGGCCATAGCACAGCACCGAGTCCCAGAGGGGCAGCACACATGTGGCGGGACCTGCTGTCACCGGTAGCTCTGCCCCTCACTAATGTCCGGCCATAGCACAGCACTGAGTCCCAGAGGGGCAGTACACATGTGGGGGGGCCTGCTGTCACCTGGAGGAGCTCTGCCCCTCACTAATGTCCGGCCATAGCACAGCACCGAGTCCCAGAGGGGCAGCACACATGTGGGGGGGCCTGCTGTCACCGGGAGGAGCTCTGCCCCTCACTAATGTCCGGCCATAGCACAGCACTGAGTCCAGAGGGGCAGCACACATGTGGCGGGGCCTGCTGTCACTGGGAGCTCTGCCCCTCACTAATGTCCGGCCATAGCACATCACCGAGTCCAGAGGGGCAGCACACATGTGGTGGGGCCTGCTGTCACTGGGAGCTCTGCCCCTCACTAATGTCCGGCCATAGCACAGCACCGAGTCCAGAGGGGCAGCACACATGTGGCGGGGCCTGCTGTCACCGGGAGGAGCTCTGCCCCTCACTAATATCCGGCCATAGCACAGCACCGAGTCCAGAGGGGCAGCACACATGTGGCGGGGCCTGCTGTCACTGGGAGCTCTGCCCCTCACTAATGTCCGGCCATAGCACAGCACCGAGTCCCGGAAGGGCAGCACACATGTGGCGGGGCCTGCTGTCACCGGGAGGAGCTCTGCCCCTCACTAATGTCTGGCCATAGCACAGCACTGAGTCCCAGAGGGGCAGCAGACATGTGGGGGGGCCTGCTGTCTCCGGGAGGAGCTCTGCCCCTCACTAATGTCCGGCCATAGCACAGCACCGAGTCCCGGAGGGGCAGCACACATGTGGGGGGGCCTGGTGTCACTGGGAGCTCTGCCCCTCACTAATGTCTGGCCATGGCACAGCACCGAGTCCAGAGGGGCAGCACACATGTGGCGGGGCCTGCTGTCACCGGGAGCTCTGCCCCTCAGTAATGTCCGGCCATAGCACAGCACCGAGTCCAGAGGGGCAGCACACATGTGGGGGGGCCTGCTGTCACTGGGACCTCTGCCCCTCAGTAATGTCCGGCCATAGCACAGCACCGAGTCCAGAGGGGTAGCACACATGTGGGGGGCCTGCTGTCACTGGGAGCTCTGCCCCTCAGTAATGTCCGGCCATAGCACAGCACCGAGTCCCGGAGGGGCAGCACACATGTGGCGGGGCCTGCTGTCACCGGGACCTCTGCCCCTCACTAATGTCCGGCCATAGCACAGCACCGAGTCCCAGAGGGGCAGCACACATGTGGCGGGGCCTGCTGTCACCGGGAGCTCTGCCCCTCACTAATGTCCGGCCATAGCACAGCACCGAGTCCAGAGGGGCAGCACACATTTGGCGGGGCCTGCTGTCACTGGGAGCTCTGCCCCTCACTAATGTCCGGCCATAGCACAGCACCGAGTACAGAGGGGCAGCACACATGTGGCGGGGCCTGCTGTCACTGGGAGCTCTGCACCTCACTAATGTCCGGCCATAGCACAGCACTGAGTCCAGAGGGGCAGCACACATGTGGCGGGGCCTGCTGTCACCGGGAGCTCTGCACCTCACTAATGTCCGGCCATAGCACAGCACCGAGTCCCGGAGGGGCAGAACACATGTGGTGGGGCCTGCTGTCACCGGGAGCTCTACCCCTCACTAATGTCCGGCCATAGCACAGCACCGAGTCCAGAGGGGCAGCACACATGTGGCGGGGCCTGCTGTCACCGGGAGCTCTGCCCCTCACTAATGTCCGGCCATAGCACAGCACCGAGTCCCGGAGGGGCAGCACACATGTGGCGGGGCCTGCTGTCACCGGGAGCTCTGCCCCTCACTAATGTCCGGCCATAGCACAGCACCAAGTCCCGGAGGGGCAGCACACATGTGGCGGGGCCTGCTTTTACTGCGAGGAGCTCTGCCCCTCACTAATGTCCGGCCATAGCACAGCACCGAGTCCAGAAAGGCAGCACACATGTGGTGGGGCCTGCTGTCACCGGGAGCTCTGCCCCTCACTAATGTCCGGCAATAGCACAGCACCGAGTCCAGAGGGGCAGCACACATGTGGGGGGGCCTGCTGTCACCGGGAGCTCTGCCCCTCACTAATGTCCGGCCACAGCACAGCACCGAGTCCAGAGGGGCAGCACACATGTGGGGGGGCCTGCTGTCACCGGGAGCTCTGCCCCTCACTAATGTCCGGCCACAGCACAGCACCGAGTCCAGAGGGGCAGCACACATGTGGTGGGGCCTGCTGTCACCGGGAGCTCTGCCCCTCACTAATGTCCAGCCATAGCACAGCACCAAGTCCCGGAGGGGCAGCACACATGTGGCGGGGCCTGCTTTTACTGCGAGGAGCTCTGCCCCTCACTAATGTCCGGCCATAGCACAGCACCGAGTCCAGAGGGGCAGCACACATGTGGTGGGGCCTGCTGTCACCGGGAGCTCTGCCCCTCACTAATGTCCGGCCATAGCACAGCACCGAGTCCAGAGGGGCAGCACACATGTGGGGGGGCCTGCTGTCACCGGGAGCTCTGCCCCTCACTAATGTCCGGCCACAGCACAGCACCGAGTCCAGAGGGGCAGCACACATGTGGTGGGGCCTGCTGTCACCGGGAGCTCTGCCCCTCACTAATGTCCGGCCATAGCACAGCACCAAGTCCAGAGGGGCAGCACACATGTGGGGGGGCCTGCTGTCACCGGGAGCTCTGCCCCTCACTAATATCCGGCCACAGCACAGCACCGAGTCCAGAGGGGCAGCACACATGTGGTGGGGCCTGCTGTCACTGGGACATCTGCCCCTCACTAATGTCCGGCCATAGCACAGCACCGAGTCCAGAGGGGCAGCACACATGTGGCGGGGCCTGCTGTCACCGGGAGGAGCTCTGCCCCTCACTAATGTCCGGCCACAGCACAGCACCGAGTCCAGAGGGGCAGCACACATGTGGTGGGGCCTGCTGTCACCGGGAGCTCTGCCCCTCACTAATGTCCGGCCATAGCACAGCACCAAGTCCAGAGGGGCAGCACACATGTGGGGGGGCCTGCTGTCACCGGGAGCTCTGCCCCTCACTAATATTCGGCCACAGCACAGCACCGAGTCCAGAGGGGCAGCACACATGTGGTGGGGCCTGCTGTCACTGGGACATCTGCCCCTCACTAATGTCCGGCCATAGCACAGCACCGAGTCCAGAGGGGCAGCACACATGTGGCGGGGCCTGCTGTCACCGGGAGGAGCTCTGCCCATCACTAATGTCCGGCCATAGCACAGCACCGAGTCCCAGAGGGGCAGCACACATGTGGGGGGGCCTGCTGTCACCGGGAGGAGCTCTGCCCCTCACTAATGTCTGGCCATAGCACAGCACCGAGTCCAGAGGGGCAGCACACATGTGGCGGGGCCTGTCACTGGGAGCTCTGCCCCTCACTAATGTCCGGCCGTAGCACAGCACCGAGTCCAGAGGGGCAGCACACATGTGGGGGGCCTGCTGTCACCGGGAGGAGCTCTGCTCCTCACTAATATCCGGCCATAGCACAGCACCGAGTCCAGAGGGGCAGCACACATGTGGGGGGGCCTGCTGTCACCGGGACCTTTGCCCCTCACTAATATCCGGCCATAGCACAGCACCGAGTCCAGAGGGGCAGCACACATGTGGGGGGGCCTGCTGTCACCGGGAGGAGCTCTGCCCCTCACTAATGTCCGGCCATAGCACAGCACCGAGTCCCGGAGGGGCAGCACACAAGTGGTGGGGCCTGCTGTCACCGGGAGCTCTGCCCCTCACTAATGTCCGGCCATAGCACAGCACCGAGTCCCGGAGGGGCAGCACACATGTGGCGGGGCCTGCTGTCACCGGGAGCTCTGCCCCTCACTAATATCCGGCCATTGCACAGCACCGAGTCCAGAGGGGCAGCACACATGTGGCGGGGCCTGCTGTCACTGGGAGCTCTGCCCCTCACTAAAGTCCGGCCAGAGCACAGCACCGAGTCCCAGAGGGGCAGCACACATGTTGGGGGGCCTGCTGTCACTGGGAGCTCTGCCCCTCACTAATGTCCGGCCATAGCACAGCACCGAGTCCCGGAGGGGCAGCACACATGTGGCGGGGCCTGCTGTCACCGGGAGGAGCTCTTCCCCTCACTAATGTCCGGCCATAGCACAGCACTGAGTCCCAGAGGGGCAGCACACATGTGGGGGGGCCTGCTGTCACCGGGAGGAGTTCTGCCCCTCACTAATGTCCGGCCATAGCACAGCACTGAGTCCCAGAGGGGCAGCACACATGAGGGGGGGCCTGCTGTCACCGGGAGGAGCTCTGCCCCTCACTAATGTCCGGCCATAGCACAGCACCGAGTCCCAGAGGGGCAGCACACATGTGGGGGGGCCTGCTGTCACCGGGAGGAGCTCTGCCCCTCACTAATGTCCGGCCATAGCACAGCACTGAGTCCAGAGGGGCAGCACACATCTGGCGGGGCCTGCTGTCACTGGGAGCTCTGCCCCTCACTAATGTCCGGCCATAGCACAGCACCGAGTCCAGAGGGGCAGCACACATGTGGCGGGGCCTGCTGTCACTGGGAGCTCTGCCCCTCACTAATGTCCGGCCATAGCACAGCACCGAGTCCCGGAGGGGCAGCACACATGTGGCGGGGCCTGCTGTCACCGGGAGGAGCTCTGCCCCTCACTAATGTCCGGCCATAGCACAGCACTGAGTCCCAGAGGGGCAGCACACATGTGGGGGGGCCTGCTGTCACCTGGAGGAGCTCTGCCCCTCACTAATGTCCGGCCATAGCACAGCACCGAGTCCCAGAGGGGCAGCACACGTGGGGGGGCCTGCTGTCACCGGGAGGAGCTCTGCCCCTCACTAATGTCCGGCCATAGCACAGCACTGAGTCCAGAGGGGCAGCACACATGTGGCGGGGCCTGCTGTCACTGGGAGCTCTGCCCCTCACTAATGTCCGGCCATAGCACAGCACCGAGTCCAGAGGGGCAGCACACATGTGGCGGGGCCTGCTGTCACTGGGAGCTCTGCCCCTCACTAATGTCCGGCCATAGCACAGCACCGAGTCCAGAGGGGCAGCACACATGTGGCGGGGCCTGCTGTCACCGGGAGGAGCTCTGCCCCTCACTAATATCCGGCCATAGCACAGCACCGAGTCCAGAGGGGCAGCACACATGTGGCGGGGCCTGCTGTCACTGGGAGCTCTGCCCCTCACTAATGTCCGGCCATAGCACAGCACCGAGTCCCGGAGGGGCAGCACACATGTGGCGGGGCCTGCTGTCACCGGGAGGAGCTCTGCCCCTCACTAATGTCCGGCCATAGCACAGCACTGAGTCCCAGAGGGGCAGCAGACATGTGGGGGGGCCTGCTGTCTCCGGGAGGAGCTCTGCCCCTCACTAATGTCCGGCCATAGCACAGCACCGAGTCCCGGAGGGGCAGCACACATGTGGGGGGGCCTGGTGTCACTGGGAGCTCTGCCCCTCACTAATGTCTGGCCATAGCACAGCACCGAGTCCAGAGGGGCAGCACACATGTGGCGGGGCCTGCTGTCACCGGGAGCTCTGCCCCTCAGTAATGTCCGGCCATAGCACAGCACCGAGTCCAGAGGGGCAGCACACATGTGGGGGGGCCTGCTGTCACTGGGACCTCTGCCCCTCAGTAATGTCCGGCCATAGCACAGCACCGAGTCCAGAGGGGCAGCACACATGTGGGGGGGCCTGCTGTCACTGGGAGCTCTGCCCCTCAGTAATGTCCGGCCATAGCACAGCACCGAGTCCCGGAGGGGCAGCACACATGTGGCGGGGCCTGCTGTCACCGGGACCTCTGCCCCTCACTAACGTCCGGCCATAGCACAGCACCGAGTCCCAGAGGGGCAGCACACATGTGGCGGGGCCTGCTGTCACCGGGAGCTCTGCCCCTCACTAATGTCCGGCCATAGCACAGCACCGAGTCCAGAGGGGCAGCACACATTTGGCGGGGCCTGCTGTCACTGGGAGCTCTGCCCCTCACTAATGTCCGGCCATAGCACAGCACCGAGTACAGAGGGGCAGCACACATGTGGCGGGGCCTGCTGTCACTGGGAGCTCTGCACCTCACTAATGTCCGGCCATAGCACAGCACCGAGTACAGAGGGGCAGCACACATGTGGCGGGGCCTGCTGTCACCGGGAGCTCTGCCCCTCACTAATGTCCGGCCATAGCACAGCACCGAGTCCAGAGGGGCAGCACACATGTGGCGGGGCCTGCTGTCACTGGGAGCTCTGCACCTCACTAATGTCCGGCCATAGCACAGCACCGAGTCCCGGAGGAGCAGAACACATGTGGTGGGGCCTGCTGTCACCGGGAGCTCTACCCCTCACTAATGTCCGGCCATAGCACAGCACCGAGTCCAGAGGGGCAGCACACATGTGGCGGGGCCTGCTGTCACTGGGAGCTCTGCCCCTCACTAATGTCCGGCCATAGCACAGCACCGAGTACAGAGGGGCAGCACACATGTGGGGGGGGCCTGCTGTCACCGTTAGCTCTGCCCCTCACTAATATCCGGCCATAGCACAGCACCGAGTCCCAGAGGGGCAGCACACATGTGGCGGGGCCTGCTGTCACCGGTAGCTCTGCCCCTCATTAATATCCGGCCATAGCACAGCACTGAGTCCCGGAGGGGCAGCACACATGTGGGGGGGCCTGCTGTCACCGGGAGCTCTGCCGCTCACTAATGTCCGGCCATAGCACAGCACCGAGTCCCGGAGGGGCAGCACACATGTGGCGGGGCCTGCTGTCACCGGGAGCTCTGCCCCTCACTAATGTCTGGCCATAGCACAGCACCGAGTCCAGAGGGGCAGCACACATGTGGGGGGGCCTGCTGTCACCGGGAGCTCTGCCCCTCACTAATGTCCGGCCATAGCACAGCACTGAGTCCCGGAGGGGCAGCACACATGTGGGGGGGCCTGCTGTCACCGGGAGCTCTGCCCCTCACTAATGTCCGGCCATAGCACAGCACCGAGTCCAGAGAGGCAGCACACATGTGGGGGGGCCTGCTGTCACCGGGACCTCTGCCCCTCACTAATATCCGGCCATAGCACAGCACCGAGTCCAGAGGGGCAGCACACATGTGGGGGGGCCTGCTGTCACCGGGACCTCTGCCCCTCACTAATATCCGGCCATAGCACAGCACAGAGTCCAGAGGGGCAGCACACATGTGGGGGGGCCTGCTGTCACTGGGAGCTCTGCCCCTCACTAATGTCCGGCCATAGCACAGCACCGAGTCCAGAGGGGCAGCACACATGTGTGGGGGGCCTGCTGTCACCGGGAGGAGCTCTGCCCCTCACTAATGTCCGGCCATAGCACAGCACCGAGTCCCGGAGGGGCAGCACACAAGTGGTGGGGCCTGCTGTCACCGGGAGCTCTGCCCCTCACTAATGTCCGGCCATAGCACAGCACCGAGTCCCGAAGGGGCAGCACACATGTGGCGGGGCCTGCTGTCACCGGGAGCTCTGCCCCTCACTAATATCCGGCCATAGCACAGCACCGAGTCCAGAGGGGCAGCACACATGTGGCGGGGCCTGCTGTCACTGGGAGCTCTGCCCCTCACTAATGTCCGGCCAGAGCACAGCACCGAGTCCCAGAGGGGCAGCACACATGTTGGGGGGCCTGCTGTCACTGGGAGCTCTGCCCCTCACTAATGTCCGGCCATAGCACAGCACCGAGTCCCGGAGGGGCAGCACACATGTGGCGGGGCCTGCTGTCACCGGGAGGAGCTCTGCCCCTCACTAATGTCCGGCCATAGCACAGCACTGAGTCCCAGAGGGGCAGCACACATGTGGGGGGGCCTGCTGTCACCGGGAGGAGCTCTGCCCCTCACTAATGTCCGGCCATAGCACAGCACCGAGTCCCAGAGGGGCAGCACACATGTGGGGGGACCTGCTGTCACCGGGAGGAGCTCTGCCCCTCACTAATGTCCGGCCATAGCACAGCACTGAGTCCAGAGGGGCAGCACATATGTGGCGGGGCCTGCTGTCACTGGGAGCTCTGCCCCTCACTAATGTCCGGCCATAGCACAGCACCGAGTCCAGAGGGGCAGCACACATGTGGCAGGGCCTGCTGTCACTGGGAGCTCTGCCCCTCACTAATGTCCGGCCATAGCACAGCACCAAGTCTAGAGGGGCAGCACACATGTGGCGGGGCCTGCTGTCACCGGGAGGAGCTCTGCCCCTCACTAATATCCGGCCATAGCACAGCACCGAGTCCAGAGGGGCAGCACACATGTGGCGGGGCCTGCTGTCACTGGGAGCTCTGCCCCTCACTAACGTCCGGCCATAGCACAGCACCGAGTCCCAGAAGGGCAGCACACATGTGGGGGGGCCTGCTGTCACTGGGAGCTCTGCCCCTCACTAATGTCCGGTCATAGCACAGCACCGAGTCCCGGAGGGGCAGCACACATGTGGCGGGGCCTGCTGTCACCGGGAGGAGCTCTGCCCCTCACTCATGTCCGGCCATAGCACAGCACTGAGTCCCAGAGGGGCAGCACACATGTGGGGGGGCCTGCTGTCACCGGGAGCTCTGCCCCTCACTAATGTCCGGCCACAGCACAGCACCGAGTCCAGAGGGGCAGCACATATGTGGCGGGGCCTGCTTTTACTGCGAGGAGCTCTGCCCCTCACTAATGTCCGGCCATAGCACAGCACCGAGTCCAGAGGGGCAGCACACATGTGGTGGGGCCTGCTGTCACCGGGAGCTCTGCCCCTCACTAATGTCCGGCCATAGCACAGCACCGAGTCCAGAGGGGCAGCACACATGTGGGGGGGCCTGCTGTCACCGGGAGCTCTGCCCCTCACTAATGTCCGGCCACAGCACAGCACCGAGTCCAGAGGGGCAGCACACATGTGGTGGGGCCTGCTGTCACCGGGAGCTCTGCCCCTCACTAATGTCCGGCCATAGCACAGCACCGAGTCCAGAGGGGCAGCACACATGTGGGGGGGCCTGCTGTCACCGGGAGCACTGCCGCTCACTAATGTCCGGCCACAGTACAGCACCGAGTCCAGAGGGGCAGCACACATGTGGTGGGGCCTGCTGTCACTGGGACATCTGCCCCTCACTAATGTCCGGCCATAGCACAGCACCGAGTCCAGAGGGGCAGCACACATGTGGCGGGGCCTGCTGTCACCGGGAGGAGCTCTGCCCATCACTAATGTCCGGCCATAGCACAGCACCGAGTCCCAGAGGGGCTGCACACATGTGGGGGGGCCTGCTGTCACCGGGAGGAGCTCTGCCCCTCACTAATGTCTGGCCATAGCACAGCACCGAGTCCAGAGGGGCAGCACACATGTGGCGGGGCCTGTCACTGGGAGCTCTGCCCCTCACTAATGTCCGGCCATAGCACAGCACCGAGTCCAGAGGGGCAGCACACATGTGGGGGGCCTGCTGTCACCGGGAGGAGCTCTGCCCCTCACTAATATCCGGCCATAGCACAGCACCGAGTCCAGAGGGGCAGCACACATGTGGGGGGGCCTGCTGTCACCGGGACCTCTGCCCCTCACTAATATCCGGCCATAGCACAGCACCGAGTCCAGAGGGGCAGCACACATGTGGGGGGGGCCTGCTGTCACCGGGAGGAGCTCTGCCCCTCACTAATGTCCGGCCATAGCACAGCACCGAGTCCCGGAGGGGCAGCACACAAGTGGTGGGGCCTGCTGTCACCGGGAGCTCTGCACCTCACTAATGTCCGGCCATAGCACAGCACCGAGTCCCGGAGGGGCAGCACACATGTGGTGGGGCCTGCTGTCACCGGGGCTCTGCCCCTCACTAATATCCGGCCATTGCACAGCTCTGAGTCCAGAGGGGCAGCACACATGTGGGGGGGGCCTGCTGTCACTGGGAGCTCTGCCCCTCACTAATGTCCGGCCAGAGCACAGCACCGAGTCCCAGAGGGGCAGCACACATGTTGGGGGTCCTGCTGTCACTGGGAGCTCTGCCCCTCACTAATGTCCGGCCATAGCACAGCACTGAGTCCAGAGGGGCAGCACACATGTGGCGGGGCCTGCTGTCACTGGGAGCTCTGCCCCTCACTAATGTCCGGCCATAGCACAGCACCGAGTCCCGGAGGGGCAGCACACATGTGGGGGGGCCTGCTGTCACCGGGAGGAGCTCTGCCCCTCACTAATGTCCGGCCATAGCACAGCACTGAGTCCCAGAGGGGCAGCACACATGTGGGGGGGCCTGCTGTCACCGGGAGGAGCTCTGCCCCTCACTAATGTCCGGCCATAGCACAGCACCGAGTCCCAGAGGGGCAGCACACATGTGGGGGGGCCTGCTGTCACCGGGAGGAGCTCTGCCCTTCACTAATGTCCGGCCATAGCACAGCACTGAGTCCAGAGGGGCAGCACACATGTGGCGGGGCCTGCTGTCACTGGGAGCTCTGCCCCTCACTAATGTCCGGCCATAGCACAGCACCGAGTCCAGAGGGGCAGCACACATGTGGCGGGGCCTGCTGTCACTGGGAGCTCTGCCCCTCACTAATGTCCGGCCATAGCACAGCACCGAGTCCAGAGGGGCAGCACACATGTGGCGGGGCCTGCTGTCACCGGGAGGAGCTCTGCCCCTCACTAATATCCGGCCATAGCACAGCACCGAGTCCAGAGGGGCAGCACACATGTGGCGGGGCCTGCTGTCACTGGGAGCTCTGCCCCTCACTAATGTCCGGCCATAGCACAGCACCGAGTCCCAGAGGGGCAGCACACATGTGGGGGGGCCTGCTGTCACTGGGAGCTCTGCCCCTCACTAATGTCCGGCCATAGCACAGCACCGAGTCCCGGAGGGGCAGCACACATGTGGCGGGGCCTGCTGTCACCGGGAGGAGCTCTGCCCCTCACTAATGTCCAGCCATAGCACAGCACTGAGTCCCAGAGGGGCAGCAGACATGTGGGGGGGCCTGCTGTCTCCGGGAGGAGCTCTGCCCCTCACTAATGTCCGGCCATAGCACAGCACCGAGTCCCGGAGGGGCAGCACACATGTGGGGGGGCCTGGTGTCACTGGGAGCTATGCCCCTCACTAATGTCTGGCCATAGCACAGCACCGAGTCCAGAGGGGCAGCACACATGTGGCGGGGCCTGCTGTCACCGGGAGCTCTGCCCCTCAGTAATGTCCGGCCATAGCACAGCACCGAGTCCAGAGGGGCAGCACACATGTGGGGGGGCCTGCTGTCACTGGGACCTCTGCCCCTCAGTAATGTCCGGCCATAGCACAGCACCGAGTCCAGAGGGGCAGCACACATGTGGGGGGGCCTGCTGTCACTGGGAGCTCTGCCCCTCAGTAATGTCCGGCCATAGCACAGCACCGAGTCCCGGAGGGGCAGCACACATGTGGCGGGGCCTGCTGTCACCGAGACCTCTGCCCCTCACTAATGTCCGGCCATAGCACAGCACCGAGTCCCAGAGGGGCAGCACACATGTGGCGGGGCCTGCTGTCACCGGGAGCTCTGCCCCTCACTAATGTCCGGCCATAGCACAGCACCGAGTCCAGAGGGGCAGCACACATGTGGCGGGGCCTGCTGTCACTGGGAGCTCTGCCCCTCACTAATGTCCGGCCATAGCACAGCACCGAGTACAGAGGGGCAGCACACATGTGGCGGGGCCTGCTGTCACTGGGAGCTCTGCACCTCACTAATGTCCGGCCATAGCACAGCACCGAGTACAGAGGGGCAGGACACATGTGGCGGGGCCTGCTGTCACCGGGAGCTCTGCCCCTCACTAATGTCCGGCCATAGCACAGCACCGAGTCCAGAGGGGCAGCACACATGTGGCGGGGCCTGCTGTCACTGGGAGCTCTGCACCTCACTAATGTCCGGCCATAGCACAGCACCGAGTCCCGGAGGGGCAGAACACATGTGGTGGGGCCTGCTGTCACCGGGAGCTCTACCCCTCACTAATGTCCGGCCATAGCACAGCACCGAGTACAGAGGGGCAGCACACATGTGGGGGGGCCTGCTGTCACCGGTAGCTCTGCCCCTCACTAATATCCGGCCAGAGCACAGCACCAAGTCCCAGAGGGGCAGCACACATGTGGAGGGGCCTGCTGTCACTGGGAACTCTGCCCCTCACTAATGTCCGGCCATAGCACAGCACCGAGTACAGAGGGGCAGCACACATGTGGGGGGGGCCTGCTGTCACCGGTAGCTCTGCCCCTCACTAATATCCGGCCATAGCACAGCACCGAGTCCCAGAGGGGCAGCACACATGTGGCGGGGCCTGCTGTCACCGGTAGCTCTGCCCCTCATTAATATCCGGCCATAGCACAGCACTGAGTCCCGGAGGGGCAGCACACATGTGGGGGGGCCTGCTGTCACCGGGAGCTCTGCCGCTCACTAATGTCCGGCCATAGCACAGCACCGAGTCCCGGAGGGGCAGCACGCATGTGGCGGGGCCTGCTGTCACCGGGAGCTCTGCCCCTCACTAATGTCTGGCCATAGCACAGCACCGAGTCCAGAGGGGCAGCACACATGTGGGGGGGCCTGCTGTCACCGGGAGCTCTGCCCCTCACTAATGTCCGGCCATAGCACAGCACCGAGTCCCGGAGGGGCAGCACACATGTGGCGGGGCCTGCTGTCACCGGGAGCTCTGCCCCTCACTAATGTCCGGCCATAGCACAGCACCGAGTCCAGAGGGGCAGCACACATGTGGGGGGGCCTGCTGTCACCGGTAGCTCTGCCCCTCACTAATGTCCGGCCATAGCACAGCACTGAGTCCCGGAGGGGCAGCACACATGTGGGGGGGCCTGCTGTCACCGGGAGCTCTGCCGCTCAGTAATATCCGGCCATAGCACAGCACCGAGTCCAGAGGGGCAGCACACATGTGGGGGGCCTGCTGTCGCCGGGACCTCTGCCCCTCACTAATATCCGGCCATAGCACAGCACAGAGTCCAGAGGGGCAGCACACATGTGGGGGGGCCTGCTGTCACTGGGAGCTCTGCCCCTCACTAATGTCCGGCCATAGCACAGCACCGAGTCCAGAGGGGCAGCACACATGTGTGGGGGGCCTGCTGTCACCGGGAGGAGCTCTGCCCCTCACTAATGTCCGGCCATAGCACAGCACCGAGTCCCGGAGGGGCAGCACACAAGTGGTGGGGCCTGCTGTCACCGGGAGCTCTGCCCCTCACTAATGTCCGGCCATAGCACAGCACCGAGTCCCGAAGGGGCAGCACACATGTGGCGGGGCCTGCTGTCACCGGGAGCTCTGCCCCTCACTAATATCCGGCCATAGCACAGCACCGAGTCCAGAGGGGCAGCACACATGTGGCGGGGCCTGCTGTCACTGGGAGCTCTGCCCCTCACTAATGTCCGGCCAGAGCACAGCACCGAGTCCCAGAGGGGCAGCACACATGTTGGGGGGCCTGCTGTCACTGGGAGCTCTGCCCCTCACTAATGTCCGGCCATAGCACAGCACCGAGTCCCGGAGGGGCAGCACACATGTGGCGGGGCCTGCTGTCACCGGGAGGAGCTCTGCCCCTCACTAATGTCCGGCCATAGCACAGCACTGAGTCCCAGAGGGGCAGCACACATGTGGGGGGGCCTGCTGTCACCGGGAGGAGCTCTGCCCCTCACTAATGTCCGGCCATAGCACAGCACCGAGTCCCAGAGGGGCAGCACACATGTGGGGGGGCCTGCTGTCACCGGGAGGAGCTCTGCCCCTCACTAATGTCCGGCCATAGCAGAGCACTGAGTCCAGAGGGGCAGCACACATGTGGCGGGGCCTGCTGTCACTGGGAGCTCTGCCCCTCACTAATGTCCGGCCATAGCACAGCACCGAGTCCAGAGGGGCAGCACACATGTGGCGGGGCCTGCTGTCACTGGGAGCTCTGCCCCTCACTAATGTCCGGCCATAGCACAGCACCGAGTCCAGAGGGGCAGCACACATGTGGCGGGGCCTGCTGTCACCGGGAGGAGCTCTGCCCCTCACTAATATCCGGACATAGCACAGCACCGAGTCCAGAGGGGCAGCACACATGTGGCGGGGCCTGCTGTCACTGGGAGCTCTGCCCCTCACTAATGTCCGGCCAGAGCACAGCACCGAGTCCCAGAGGGGCAGCACACATGTGGGGGGGCCTGCTGTCACTGGGAGCTCTGCCCCTCACTAATGTCCGGTCATAGCACAGCACCGAGTCCCGGAGGGGCAGCACACATGTGGCGGGGCCTGCTGTCACCGGGAGGAGCTCTGCCCCTCACTAATGTCCGGCCATAGCACAGCACTGAGTACCAGAGGGGCAGCAGACATGTGGGGGGGCCTGCTGTCACCGGGAGGAGCTCTGCCCCTCACTAATGTCCGGCCATAGCACACCACCGAGTCCCGGAGGGGCAGCACACATGTGGGGGGGCCTGCTGTCACTGGGAGCTCTGCCCCTCACTAATGTCTGGCCATAGGACAGCACCGAGTCCAGAGGGGCAGCACACATGTGGCGGGGCCTGCTGTCAACGGGAGCTCTGCCCCTCAGTAATGTCCGGCCATAGCACAGCACCGAGTCCAGAGGGGCAGCACACATGTGGGGGGGCCTGCTGTCACTGGGACCTCTGCCCCTCAGTAATGTCCGGCCATAGCACAGCACCGAGTCCAGAGGGGCAGCACACATGTGGGGGGGCCTGCTGTCACTGGGAGCTCTGCCCCTCAGTAATGTCCGGCCATAGCACAGCACCGAGTCCCGGAGGGGCAGCACACATGTGGCGGGGCCTGCTGTCACCGAGACCTCTGCCCCTCACTAATGTCCGGCCATAGCACAGCACCGAGTCCCAGAGGGGCAGCACACATGTGGCGGGGCCTGCTGTCACCGGGAGCTCTGCCCCTCACTAATGTCCGGCCATAGCACAGCACCGAGTCCAGAGGGGCAGCACACATGTGGCGGGGCCTGCTGTCACTGGGAGCTCTGCCCCTCACTAATGTCCGGCCATAGCACAGCACCGAGTACAGAGGGGCAGCACACATGTGGCGGGGCCTGCTGTCACTGGGAGCTCTGCACCTCACTAATGTCCGGCCATAGCACAGCACCGAGTACAGAGGGGCAGGACACATGTGGCGGGGCCTGCTGTCACCGGGAGCTCTGCCCCTCACTAATGTCCGGCCATAGCACAGCACCGAGTCCAGAGGGGCAGCACACATGTGGCGGGGCCTGCTGTCACTGGGAGCTCTGCACCTCACTAATGTCCGGCCATAGCACAGCACCGAGTCCCGGAGGGGCAGAACACATGTGGTGGGGCCTGCTGTCACCGGGAGCTCTACCCCTCACTAATGTCCGGCCATAGCACAGCACCGAGTACAGAGGGGCAGCACACATGTGGGGGGGCCTGCTGTCACCGGTAGCTCTGCCCCTCACTAATATCCGGCCAGAGCACAGCACCAAGTCCCAGAGGGGCAGCACACATGTGGAGGGGCCTGCTGTCACTGGGAACTCTGCCCCTCACTAATGTCCGGCCATAGCACAGCACCGAGTACAGAGGGGCAGCACACATGTGGGGGGGGCCTGCTGTCACCGGTAGCTCTGCCCCTCACTAATATCCGGCCATAGCACAGCACCGAGTCCCAGAGGGGCAGCACACATGTGGCGGGGCCTGCTGTCACCGGTAGCTCTGCCCCTCATTAATATCCGGCCATAGCACAGCACTGAGTCCCGGAGGGGCAGCACACATGTGGGGGGGCCTGCTGTCACCGGGAGCTCTGCCGCTCACTAATGTCCGGCCATAGAACAGCACCGAGTCCCGGAGGGGCAGCACGCATGTGGCGGGGCCTGCTGTCACCGGGAGCTCTGCCCCTCACTAATGTCTGGCCATAGCACAGCACCGAGTCCAGAGGGGCAGCACACATGTGGGGGGGCCTGCTGTCACCGGGAGCTCTGCCCCTCACTAATGTCCGGCCATAGCACAGCACCGAGTCCCGGAGGGGCAGCACACATGTGGCGGGGCCTGCTGTCACCGGGAGCTCTGCCCCTCACTAATGTCCGGCCATAGCACAGCACCGAGTCCAGAGGGGCAGCACACATGTGGGGGGGCCTGCTGTCACCGGTAGCTCTGCCCCTCACTAATGTCCGGCCATAGCACAGCACTGAGTCCCGGAGGGGCAGCACACATGTGGGGGGGCCTGCTGTCACCGGGAGCTCTGCCGCTCAGTAATATCCGGCCATAGCACAGCACCGAGTCCAGAGGGGCAGCACACATGTGGGGGGGCCTGCTGTCGCCGGGACCTCTGCCCCTCACTAATATCCGGCCATAGCACAGCACAGAGTCCAGAGGGGCAGCACACATGTGGGGGGGCCTGCTGTCACTGGGAGCTCTGCCCCTCACTAATGTCCGGCCATACCACAGCACCGAGTCCAGAGGGGCAGCACACATGTGTGGGGGGCCTGCTGTCACCGGGAGGAGCTCTGTCCCTCACTAATGTCCGGCCATAGCACAGCACTGAGTCCCAGAGGGGCAGCAGACATGTGGGGGGGCCTGCTGTCACCGGGAGGAGCTCTGCCCCTCACTAATGTCCGGCCATAGCACACCACCGAGTCCCGGAGGGGCAGCACACATGTGGGGGGGCCTGCTGTCAACGGGAGCTCTGCCCCTCAGTAATGTCCGGCCATAGCACAGCACCGAGTCCAGAGGGGCAGCACACATGTGGGGCGGCCTGCTGTCACTGGGACCTCTGCCCCTTAGTAATGTCCGGCCATAGCACAGCACCGAGTCCAGAGGGGCAGCACACATGTGGGGGGGCCTGCTGTCACTGGGAGCTCTGCCCCTCGGTAATGTCCAGCCATAGCACAGCACCGAGTCCCGGAGGGGCAGCACACATGTGGCGGGGCCTGCTGTCACCGGGACCTCTGCCCCTCACTAATGGCCGGCCATAGCACAGCACCGAGTCCCAGAGGGGCAGCACACATGTGGCGGGGCCTGCTGTCACCGGGAGCTCTGCCCCTCACTAATGTCCGGCCATAGCACAGCACCGAGTCCAGAGGGGCAGCACACATGTGGCGGTGCCTGCTGTCACTGGGAGCTCTGCCCCTCACTAATGTCCGGTCATAGCACAGCACCGAGTACAGAGGGGCAGCACACATGTGGCGGGGCCTGCTGTCACTGGGAGCTCTGCACCTCACTAATGTCCGGCCATAGCACAGCACCGAGTACAGAGGGGCAGCACACATGTGGCGGGGCCTGCTGTCACCGGGAGCTCTGCCCCTCACTAATGTCCGGCCATAGCACAGCACCGAGTCCAGAGGGGCAGCACACATGTGGCGGGGCCTGCTGTCACTGGGAGCTCTGCACCTCACTAATGTCCGGCCATAGCACAGCACCGAGTCCCAGAGGGGCAGCACACATGTGGGGGGGCCTGCTGTCACCGGGAGGAGCTCTGCCCCTCACTAATGTCCGGCCATAGCAGAGCACTGAGTCCAGAGGGGCAGCACACATGTGGCGGGGCCTGCTGTCACTGGGAGCTCTGCCCCTCACTAATGTCCGGCCATAGCACAGCACCGAGTCCAGAGGGGCAGCACACATGTGGCGGGGCCTGCTGTCACTGGGAGCTCTGCCCCTCACTAATGTCCGGCCATAGCACAGCACCGAGTCCAGAGGGGCAGCACACATGTGGCGGGGCCTGCTGTCACCGGGAGGAGCTCTGCCCCTCACTAATATCCGGACATAGCACAGCACCGAGTCCAGAGGGGCAGCACACATGTGGCGGGGCCTGCTGTCACTGGGAGCTCTGCCCCTCACTAATGTCCGGCCAGAGCACAGCACCGAGTCCCAGAGGGGCAGCACACATGTGGGGGGGCCTGCTGTCACTGGGAGCTCTGCCCCTCACTAATGTCCGGTCATAGCACAGCACCGAGTCCCGGAGGGGCAGCACACATGTGGCGGGGCCTGCTGTCACCGGGAGGAGCTCTGCCCCTCACTAATGTCCGGCCATAGCACAGCACTGAGTCCCAGAGGGGCAGCAGACATGTGGGGGGGCCTGCTGTCACCGGGAGGAGCTCTGCCCCTCACTAATGTCCGGCCATAGCACACCACCGAGTCCCGGAGGGGCAGCACACATGTGGGGGGGCCTGCTGTCACTGGGAGCTCTGCCCCTCACTAATGTCTGGCCATAGGACAGCACCGAGTCCAGAGGGGCAGCACACATGTGGCGGGGCCTGCTGTCAACGGGAGCTCTGCCCCTCAGTAATGTCCGGCCATAGCACAGCACCGAGTCCAGAGGGGCAGCACACATGTGGGGCGGCCTGCTGTCACTGGGACCTCTGCCCCTTAGTAATGTCCGGCCATAGCACAGCACCGAGTCCAGAGGGGCAGCACACATGTGGGGGGGCCTGCTGTCACTGGGAGCTCTGCCCCTCGGTAATGTCCAGCCATAGCACAGCACCGAGTCCCGGAGGGGCAGCACACATGTGGCGGGGCCTGCTGTCACCGGGACCTCTGCCCCTCACTAATGGCCGGCCATAGCACAGCACCGAGTCCCAGAGGGGCAGCACACATGTGGCGGGGCCTGCTGTCACCGGGAGCTCTGCCCCTCACTAATGTCCGGCCATAGCACAGCACCGAGTCCAGAGGGGCAGCACACATGTGGCGGTGCCTGCTGTCACTGGGAGCTCTGCCCCTCACTAATGTCCGGTCATAGCACAGCACCGAGTACAGAGGGGCAGCACACATGTGGCGGGGCCTGCTGTCACTGGGAGCTCTGCACCTCACTAATGTCCGGCCATAGCACAGCACCGAGTACAGAGGGGCAGCACACATGTGGCGGGGCCTGCTGTCACCGGGAGCTCTGCCCCTCACTAATGTCCGGCCATAGCACAGCACCGAGTCCAGAGGGGCAGCACACATGTGGCGGGGCCTGCTGTCACTGGGAGCTCTGCACCTCACTAATGTCCGGCCATAGCACAGCACCGAGTCCCGGAGGGGCAGAACACATGTGGTGGGGCCTGCTGTCACCGGGAGCTCTGCCCCTCACTAATGTCCGGCCATAGCACAGCACCGAGTCCAGAGGGGCAGCACACATGTGGCGGGGCCTGCTGTCACCATTAGCTCTGCCCCTCATTAATATCCGGCCATAGCACAGCACTGAGTCCCGGAGGGGCAGCACACATGTGGGGGGGCCTGCTGTCACCGGGAGCTCTGCCCCTCACTAATGTCCGGCCATAGCACAGCACCGAGTCCCGGAGGGGCAGCATACATGTGGCGGGGCCTGCTGTCACCGGGAGCTCTGCCCCTCACTAATGTCCGGCCATAGCACAGCACCGAGTCCAGAGGGGCAGCACACATGTGGGGGGCCTTCTATCACCGGTAGCTCTGCCCCTCACTAATGTCCGGCCATAGCACAGCACTGAGTCCCGGAGGAGCAGCACACATGTGGGGGGGCCTGCTGTCACTGGGAGCTCTGCCCCTCACTAATGTCCGGCCATAGCACAGCACCGAGTCCCAGAGGGGCAGCACACATGTGGGGGGGCCTGCTGTCACTGGGAGCTCTGCCCCTCACTAATGTCCGGTCATAGCACAGCACCGAGTCCCGGAGGGGCAGCACACATGTGGCGGGGCCTGCTGTCACCGGGAGGAGCTCTGCCCCTCACTAATGTCCGGCCATAGCACAGCACTGAGTCCCAGAGGGGCAGCAGACATGTGGGGGGGCCTGCTGTCACCGGGAGGAGCTCTGCCCCTCACTAATGTCCGGCCATAGCACAGCACCGAGTCCCGGAGGGGCAGCACACATGTGGGGGGGCCTGCTGTCACTGGGAGCTCTGCCCCTCACTAATGTCTGGCCATAGCACAGCACCGAGTCCAGAGGGGCAGCACACATGTGGCGGGGCCTGCTGTCAACGGGAGCTCTGCCCCTCAGTAATGTCCGGCCATAGCACAGCACCGAGTCCAGAGGGGCAGCACACATGTGGGGCGGCCTGCTGTCACTGGGACCTCTGCCCCTTAGTAATGTCCGGCCATAGCACAGCACCGAGTCCAGAGGGGCAGCACACATGTGGGGGGGGCCTGCTGTCACTGGGAGCTCTGCCCCTCAGTAATGTCAGGCCATAGCACAGCACCGAGTCCCGGAGGGGCAGCACACATGTGGCGGGGCCTGCTGTCACCGGGACCTCTGCCCCTCACTAATGGCCAGCCATAGCACAGCACCGAGTCCCAGAGGGGCAGCACACATGTGGCGGGGCCTGCTGTCACCGGGAGCTCTGCCCCTCACTAATGTCCGGCCATAGCACAGCACCGAGTCCAGAGGGGCAGCACACATGTGGCGGTGCCTGCTGTCACTGGGAGCTCTGCCCCTCACTAATGTCCGGCCATAGCACAGCACCGAGTACAGAGGGGCAGCACACATGTGGCGGGGCCTGCTGTCACTGGGAGCTCTGCACCTCACTAATGTCCGGCCATAGCACAGCACCGAGTACAGAGGGGCAGCACACATGTGGCGGGGCCTGCTGTCACCGGGAGCTCTGCCCCTCACTAATGTCCGGCCATAGCACAGCACCGAGTCCAGAGGGGCAGCACACATGTGGCGGGACCTGCTGTCACTGGGAGCTCTGCACCTCACTAATGTCCGGCCATAGCACAGCACCGAGTCCCGGAGGGGCAGAACACATGTGGTGGGGCCTGCTGTCACCGGGAGCTCTGCCCCTCACTAATGTCCGGCCATAGCACAGCACCGAGTCCAGAGGGGCAGCACACATGTGGCGGCGCCTGCTGTCACTGGGAGCTCTGCCCCTCACTAATGTCCGGCCATAGCACAGCACCGAGTACAGAGGGGCAGCACACATGTGGGGGGGCCTGCTGTCACCGGTAGCTCTGCCCCTCACTAATATCCGGCCATAGCACAGCACCGAGACCCAGAGGGGCAGCACACATGTGGAGGGGCCTGCTGTCACTGGGAGCTCTGCCCCTCACTAATGTCCGGCCATAGCACAGCACCGAGTACAGAGGGGCAGCACACATGTGGGGGGGGCCTGCTGTCACCGGTAGCTCTGCCCCTCACTAATGTCCGGCCATAGCACAGCACCGAGTCCCAGAGGGGCAGCACACATGTGGCGGGGCCTGCTGTCACCGGTAGCTCTGCCCCTCATTAATATCCGGCCATAGCACAGCACTGAGTCCCGGAGGGGCAGCACACATGTGGGGGGGGCCTGCTGTCACCGGGAGCTCTGCCCCTCACTAATGTCCGGCCATAGCACAGCACCGAGTCCAGAGGGGCAGCACACATGTGGGGGGCTTGCTGCCACCGGTAGCTCTGCCCCTCACTAATGTCCGGCCATAGCACAGCACTGAGTCCCGGAGGGGCAGCACACATGTGGGGGGGCCTGCTGTCACTGGGAGCTCTGCCCCTCACTAATATCCGGCCATAGCACAGCACCGAGTCCAGAGGGGCAGCACACATGTGGGGGGGCCTGCTGTCACCGGGACCTCTGCCCCTCACTAATATCCGGCAATAGCACAGCACAGAGTCCAGAGGGGAAGCACACATGTGGGGGGGCCTGCTGTCACTGGGAGCTCTGCCCCTCACTAATGTCCGGCCATAGCACAGCACCGAGTCCAGAGGGGCAGCATACATGTGTGGGGGGCCTGCTGTCACCGGGAGGAGCTCTGCCCCTCACTAATGTCCGGCCATAGCACAGCACCGAGTCCCGGAGGGGCAGCACACAAGTGGTGGGGCCTGCTGTCACCGGGAGCTCTGCCCCTCACTAATGTCCGGCCATAGCACAGCACCGAGTCCCGAAGGGGCAGCACACATGTGGCGGGGCCTGCTGTCACCGGGAGGAGCTCTGCCCCTCACTAATGTCCGGCCATAGCACAGCACCGAGTCCCAGAGGGGCAGCACACATGTGGGGGGGCCTACTGTCACCGGGAGGAGCTCTGCCCCTCACTAATGTCCGGCCATAGCACAGCAATGAGTCCAGAGGGGCAGCACACATGTGGCGGGGCCTGCTGTCACTGGGAGCTCTGCCCCTCACTAATGTCCGGCCATAGCACAGCACCGAGTCCAGAGGGGCAGCACACATGTGGCGGGGCCTGCTGTCACTGGGAGCTCTGCCCCTCACTAATGTCCGGCCATAGCACAGCACCGAGTCCAGAGGGGCAGCACACATGTGGCGGGGCCTGCTGTCACCGGGAGCTCTGCCCCTCACTAATATCCGGCCATAGCACAGCACCGAGTCCAGAGGGGCAGCACACATGTGGCGGGGCCTGCTGTCACTGGGAGCTCTGCCCCTCACTAATGTCCGGCCAGAGCACAGCACCGAGTCCCAGAGGGGCAGCACACATGTTGGGGGGCCTGCTGTCACTGGGAGCTCTGCCCCTCACTAATGTCCGGCCATAGCACAGCACCGAGTCCCGGAGGGGCAGCACACATGTGGCGGGGCCTGCTGTCACCGGGAGGAGCTCTGCCCCTCACTAATGTCCGGCCATAGCACAGCACTGAGTCCCAGAGGGGCAGCACACATGTGGGGGGGCCTGCTGTCACCGGGAGGAGCTCTGCCCCTCACTAATGTCCGGCCATAGCACAGCACCGAGTCCCAGAGGGGCAGCACACATGTGGGGGGGCCTACTGTCACCGGGAGGAGCTCTGCCCCTCACTAATGTCCGGCCATAGCACAGCAATGAGTCCAGAGGGGCAGCACACATGTGGCGGGGCCTGCTGTCACTGGGAGCTCTGCCCCTCACTAATGTCCGGCCATAGCACAGCACCGAGTCCAGAGGGGCAGCACACATGTGGCGGGGCCTGCTGTCACTGCGAGCTCTGCCCCTCACTAATGTCCGGCCATAGCACAGCACCGAGTCCAGAGGGGCAGCACACATGTGGCGGGGCTTGCTGTCACTGGGAGATCTGCCCCTCACTAATGTCCGGCCATAGCACAGCGCCGAGTCCAGAGGGGCAGCACACATGTGGCGGGGCCTGCTGTCACCGGGAGGAGCTCTGCCCCTCACTAATATCCGGCCATAGCACAGCACCGAGTCCAGAGGGGCAGCACACATGTGGCGGGGCCTGCTGTCACTGGGAGCTCTGCCCCTCACTAATGTCCGGCCATAGCACAGCACCGAGTCCCAGAGGGGCAGCACACATGTGGGGGGGCCTGCTGTCACTGGGAGCTCTGCCCCTCACTAATGTCCGGTCATAGCACAGCACCGAGTCCCGGAAGGGCAGCACACATGTGGCGGGGCCTGCTGTCACCGGGAGGAGCTCTGCCCCTCACTAATGTCCGGCCATAGCACAGCACTGAGTCCCAGAGGGGCAGCAGACATGTGGGGGGGCCTGCTGTCACCGGGAGGAGCTCTGCCCCTCACTAATGTCCGGCCATAGCACAGCACCGAGTCCCGGAGGGGCAGCACACATGTGGGGGGGCCTGCTGTTACTGGGAGCTCTGCCCCTCACTAATGTCTGGCCATAGCACAGCACCGAGTCCAGAGGGGCAGCACACATGTGGCGGGGCCTGCTGTCAACGGGAGCTCTGCCCCTCAGTAATGTCCGGCCATAGCACAGCACCGGGTCCAGAGGGGCAGCACACATGTGGGGCGGCCTGCTGTCACCGGGAGGAGCTCTGCCCCTCACTAATGTCCGGCCATAGCACAGCACCGAGTCCCGGAGGGGCAGCACACATGTGGCGGGGCCTGCTGTCACCGGGACCTCTGCCCCTCACTAATGGCCGGCCATAGCACAGCACCGAGTCCCAGAGGGGCAGCACACATGTGGCGGGGCCTGCTGTCACCGGGAGCTCTGCCCCTCACTAATGTCCGGCCATAGCACAGCACCGAGTCCAGAGGGGCAGCACACATGTGGCGGGGCCTGCTGTCACTGTGAGCTCTGCCCCTCACTAATGTCCGGCCATAGCACAGCACCGAGTACAGAGGGGCAGCACACATGTGGCGGGGCCTGCTGTCACTGGGAGCTCTGCACCTCACTAATGTCCGGCCATAACACAGCACCGAGTACAGAGGGGCAGCACACATGTGGCGGGGCCTGCTGTCACCGGGAGCTCTGCCCCTCACTAATGTCCGGCCACAGCTCAGCACCGAGTCCAGAGGGGCAGCACACATGTGGCGGGGCCTGCTGTCACTGGGAGCTCTGCACCTCACTAATGTCCGGCCATAGCACAGCACCGAGTCCCGGAGGGGCAGAACACATGTGGTGGGGCCTGCTGTCACCGGGAGCTCTGCCCCTCACTAATGTCCGGCCATAGCACAGCACCGAGTCCAGAGGGGCAGCACACATGTGGCGGGGCCTGCTGTCACTGGGAGCTCTGCCCCTCACTAATGTCCGGCCATAGCACAGCACCGAGTACAGAGGGGCAGCACACATGTGGGGGGGCCTGCTGTCACCGGTAGCTCTGCCCCTCACTAATATCCGGCCATAGTACAGCACCGAGTCCCAGAGGGGCAGCACACATGTGGAGGGGCCTGCTGTCACTGGGAGCTCTGCCCCTCACTAATGTCCGGCCATAGCACAGCACCGAGTACAGAGGGGCAGCACACATGTGGGGGGGGCCTGCTGTCACCGGTAGCTCTGCCCCTCACTAATATCCGGTCATAGCACAGCACCAAGTCCCAGAGGGGCAGCACACATGTGGCGGGGCCTGCTGTCACCGGTAGCTCTGCCCCTCATTAATATCCGGCCATAGCACAGCACTGAGTTCCGGAGGGGCAGCACACATGTGGGGGGGCCTGCTGTCACCGGGAGCTCTGCCCCTCACTAATGTCCGGCCATAGCACAGCACCGAGTCCAGAGGGGCAGCACACATGTGGGGGGGCCTGCTGTCACCGGGAGCTCTGCCCCTCACTAATGTCCGGCCATAGCACAGCACCGAGTCTCGGAGGGGCAGCATACATGTGGTGGGGCCTGCTGTCACCGGGAGCTCTGCCCCTCACTAATGTCCGGCCATAGCACAGCACCGAGTCCAGAGGGGCAGCACACATGTGGGGGGGCCTGCTGTCACCGGTAGCTCTGCCCCTCACTAATGTCCGGCCATAGCACAGCACTGAGTCCCGGAGGGGCAGCACACATGTCGGGGGGCCTGCTGTCACCGGGAGCTCTGCCCCTCACTAATGTCCGGCCATAGCACAGCACTGAGTCCCGGAGGGGCAGCACACATGTGGCGGGGCCTGCTGTCACTGGGAGCTCTGCCCCTCACTAATGTCCGGCCATAGTACAGCACCGAGTCCAGAGGGGCAGCACACATGTGGCGGGGCCTGCTGTCACCGGGAGCTCTGCCCCTCACTAATGTCCGGCCATAGCACAGCACCGAGTACAGAGGGGCAGCACACATGTGGGGGGGCCTGCTGTCACTGGGAGCTCTGCCCCTCACTAATGTCCGGCCATAGCACAGCACCGAGTCCCGGAGGGGCAGCACACATGTGGGGGGGCCTGCTGTCACCAGGAGCTCTGCCCCTCACTAATGTCCGGCCATAGCACAGCACCGAGTCCGGAGGGGCAGCACACATGTGGCGGGGCCTGCTGTCACTGGGAGCTCTGCCCCTCACTAATGTCCGGCCATAGCACAGCACCGAGTCCCGGAGGGGCAGCACACATGTGGCGGGGCCTGCTGTCACCGGGAGCTCTGCCCCTCACTAATGTCCGGCCATAGCACAGCACCGAGTACAGAGGGGCAGCACACATGTGGGGGGGCCTGCTGTCACCGGGAGCTCTGCCCCTCACTAATGTCCGGCCATAGCACAGCACCGAGTCCCAGAGGGGCAGCACACATGTGGCGGGGCCTGCTGTCACCGGGAGCTCTGCCCCTCACTAATGTCCGGCCATAGCACAGCACCGAGTCCGGAGGGGTAGCACACATGTGGCGGGGCCTGCTGTCACTGGGAGCTCTGCCCCTCACTAATGTCCGGCCATAGCACAGCACCGAGTCCCGGAGGGGCAGCACACATGTGGCGGGGCCTGCTGTCACCGGGAGCTCTGCCCCTCACTAATGTCCAGCCATAGCACAGCACCGAGTCCGGAGGGGCAGCACACATGTGGGGGGCCTGCTGTCACTGGGAGCTCTGCCCCTCACTAATGTCCGGCCATAGCACAGCACCGAGTCCCGGAGGGGCAGCACACATGTGGCGGGGCCTGCTGTCACCGGGAGCTCTGCCCCTCTCTAATGTCCGGCCATAGCACAGCACCGAGTCCAGAGGGGCAGCACACATGTGGGGGGGGCCTGCTGTCACCGGGAGGAGCTCTGCCCCTCACTAATGTCCGGCCATAGCACAGCACCGAGTCCAGAGGGGCAGCACACATGTGGGGGGGCCTGCTGTCACCGGGAGGAGCTCTGCCCCTCACTAATGTCCGGCCATAGCACAGCACCGAGTCCGGAGGGGCAGCACACATGTGGGGGGGCCTTCTGTCACCGGGAGCTCTGCCCCTCACTCATGTCCGGCCATAGCACAGCACCGAGTCCGGAGGGGTAGCACACATGTGGGGGGGCCTGCTGTCACCGGGAGGAGCTCTGCCCCTCACTAATGTCCGGCCATAGCACAGCACCGAGTCCAGAGAGGCAGCACACATGTGGGGGGGCCTGCTGTCACTGGGAGCTCTGCCCCTCACTAATGTCCGGCCATAGCACAGCACCGAGTCCAGAGGGGCAGCACACATGTGGCGGGGCCTGCTGTCACTGGGAGCTCTGCCCCTCACTAATGTCCGGCCATAGCACAGCACCGAGTCCAGAGGGGCAGCACACATGTGGGGGGGGCCTGCTGTCACTGGGAGCTCTGCCCCTCACTAATGTCCGGCCATAGCACAGCACCGAGTCCAGAGGGGCAGCACACATGTGGCGGGGCCTGCTGTCACCGGGAGCTCTGCCCCTCACTAATGTCCGGCCATAGCACAGCACCGAGTCCAGAGGGGCAGCACACATGTGGGGGGGCCTGCTTTCACCGGTAGCTCTGCCCCTCACTAATGTCCGGCCATAGCACAGCACCGAGTCCAGAGGGGCAGCACACATGTGGCGGGGCCTGCTGTCACCGGGAGCTCTGCCCTTCACTAATGTCCGGCCATAGCACAGCACCGAGTCCAGAGGGGCAGCACACATGTGGGGGGGCCTGCTTTCACCGGTAGCTCTGCCCCTCACTAATGTCCGGCCATAGCACAGCACCGAGTCCAGAGGGGCAGCACACATGTGGCGGTGCCTGCTGTCACTGGGAGCTCTGCCCCTCACTAATGTCCGGTCATAGCACAGCACCGAGTACAGAGGGGCAGCACACATGTGGCGGGGCCTGCTGTCACTGGGAGCTCTGCACCTCACTAATGTCCGGCCATAGCACAGCACCGAGTACAGAGGGGCAGCACACATGTGGCGGGGCCTGCTGTCACCGGGAGCTCTGCCCCTCACTAATGTCCGGCCATAGCACAGCACCGAGTCCAGAGGGGCAGCACACATGTGGCGGGGCCTGCTGTCACTGGGAGCTCTGCACCTCACTAATGTCCGGCCATAGCACAGCACCGAGTCCAGAGGGGCAGCATACATGTGTGGGGGGCCTGCTGTCACCGGGAGGAGCTCTGCCCCTCACTAATGTCCGGCCATAGCACAGCACCGAGTCCCGGAGGGGCAGCACACAAGTGGTGGGGCCTGCTGTCACCGGGAGCTCTGCCCCTCACTAATGTCCGGCCATAGCACAGCACCGAGTCCCGAAGGGGCAGCACACATGTGGCGGGGCCTGCTGTCACCGGGAGGAGCTCTGCCCCTCACTAATGTCCGGCCATAGCACAGCACCGAGTCCCAGAGGGGCAGCACACATGTGGGGGGGCCTACTGTCACCGGGAGGAGCTCTGCCCCTCACTAATGTCCGGCCATAGCACAGCAATGAGTCCAGAGGGGCAGCACACATTTGGCGGGGCCTGCTGTCACTGGGAGCTCTGCCCCTCACTAATGTCCGGCCATAGCACAGCACCGAGTCCAGAGGTGCAGCACACATGTGGCGGGGCCTGCTGTCACTGGGAGCTCTGCCCCTCACTAATGTCCGGCCAGAGCACAGCACCGAGTCCCAGAGGGGCAGCACACATGTTGGGGGGCCTGCTGTCACTGGGAGCTCTGCCCCTCACTAATGTCCGGCCATAGCACAGCACCGAGTCCCGGAGGGGCAGCACACATGTGGCGGGGCCTGCTGTCACCGGGAGGAGCTCTGCCCCTCACTAATGTCCGGCCATAGCACAGCACTGAGTCCCAGAGGGGCAGCACACATGTGGGGGGGCCTGCTGTCACCGGGAGGAGCTCTGCCCCTCACTAATGTCCGGCCATAGCACAGCACCGAGTCCCAGAGGGGCAGCACACATGTGGGGGGGCCTACTGTCACCGGGAGGAGCTCTGCCCCTCACTAATGTCCGGCCATAGCACAGCAATGAGTACAGAGGGGCAGCACACATGTGGCGGGGCCTGCTGTCACTGGGAGCTCTGCCCCTCACTAATGTCCGGCCATAGCACAGCACCGAGTCCAGAGGGGCAGCACACATGTGGCGGGGCCTGCTGTCACTGGGAGCTCTGCCCCTCACTAATGTCCGGCCATAGCACAGCACCGAGTCCAGAGGGGCAGCACACATGTGGCGGGGCTTGCTGTCACTGGGAGCTCTGCCCCTCACTAATGTCCGGCCATAGCACAGCGCCGAGTCCAGAGGGGCAGCACACATGTGGCGGGGCCTGCTGTCACCGGGAGGAGCTCTGCCCCTCACTAATATCCGGCCATAGCACAGCACCGAGTCCAGAGGGGCAGCACACATGTGGCGGGGCCTGCTGTCACTGGGAGCTCTGCCCCTCACTAATGTCCGGCCATAGCACAGCACCGAGTCCCAGAGGGGCAGCACACATGTGGGGGGGCCTGCTGTCACTGGGAGCTCTGCCCCTCACTAATGTCCGGTCATAGCACAGCACCGAGTCCCGGAAGGGCAGCACACATGTGGCGGGGCCTGCTGTCACCGGGAGGAGCTCTGCCCCTCACTAATGTCCGGCCATAGCACAGCACTGAGTCCCAGAGGGGCAGCAGACATGTGGGGGGGCCTGCTGTCACCGGGAGGAGCTCTGCCCCTCACTAATGTCCGGCCATAGCACAGCACCGAGTCCCGGAGGGGCAGCACACATGTGGGGGGGCCTGCTGTCACTGGGAGCTCTGCCCCTCACTAATGTCTGGCCATAGCACAGCACCGAGTCCAGAGGGGCAGCACACATGTGGCGGGGCCTGCTGTCAACGGGAGCTCTGCCCCTCAGTAATGTCCGGCCATAGCACAGCACCGGGTCCAGAGGGGCAGCACACATGTGGGGCGGCCTGCTGTCACCGGGAGGAGCTCTGCCCCTCACTAATGTCCGGACATAGCACAGCACCGAGTCCCGGAGGGGCAGCACACATGTGGCGGGGCCTGCTGTCACCGGGACCTCTGCCCCTCACTAATGGCCGGCCATAGCACAGCACCGAGTCCCAGAGGGGCAGCACACATGTGGCGGGGCCTGCTGTCACCGGGAGCTCTGCCCCTCACTAATGTCCGGCCATAGCACAGCACCGAGTCCAGAGGGGCAGCACACATGTGGCGGGGCCTGCTGTCACTGGGAGCTCTGCCCCTCACTAATGTCCGGCCATAGCACAGCACCGAGTACAGAGGGGCAGCACACATGTGGCGGGGCCTGCTGTCACTGGGAGCTCTGCACCTCACTAATGTCCGGCCATAACACAGCACCGAGTACAGAGGGGCAGCACACATGTGGCGGGGCCTGCTGTCACCGGGAGCTCTGCCCCTCACTAATGTCCGGCCACAGCTCAGCACCGAGTCCAGAGGGGCAGCACACATGTGGCGGGGCCTGCTGTCACTGGGAGCTCTGCACCTCACTAATGTCCGGCCATAGCACAGCACCGAGTCCCGGAGGGGCAGAACACATGTGGTGGGGCCTGCTGTCACCGGGAGCTCTGCCCCTCACTAATGTCCGGCCATAGCACAGCACCGAGTCCAGAGGGGCAGCACACATGTGGCGGGGCCTGCTGTCACTGGGAGCTCTGCCCCTCACTAATGTCCGGCCATAGCACAGCACCGAGTACAGAGGGGCAGCACACATGTGGGGGGGCCTGCTGTCACCGGTAGCTCTGCCCCTCACTAATATCCGGCCATAGTACAGCACCGAGTCCCAGAGGGGCAGCACACATGTGGAGGGGCCTGCTGTCACTGGGAGCTCTGCCCCTCACTAATGTCCGGCCATAGCACAGCACCGAGTACAGAGGGGCAGCACACATGTGGGGGGGGCCTGCTGTCACCGGTAGCTCTGCCCCTCACTAATATCCGGTCATAGCACAGCACCAAGTCCCAGAGGGGCAGCACACATGTGGCGGGGCCTGCTGTCACCGGTAGCTCTGCCCCTCATTAATATCCGGCCATAGCACAGCACTGAGTTCCGGAGGGGCAGCACACATGTGGGGGGGCCTGCTGTCACCGGGAGCTCTGCCCCTCACTAATGTCCGGCCATAGCACAGCACCGAGTCCAGAGGGGCAGCACACATGTGGGGGGGCCTGCTGTCACCGGGAGCTCTGCCCCTCACTAATGTCCGGCCATAGCACAGCACCGAGTCCCGGAGGGGCAGCATACATGTGGTGGGGCCTGCTGTCACCGGGAGCTCTGCCCCTCACTAATGTCCGGCCATAGCACAGCACCGAGTCCAGAGGGGCAGCACACATGTGGGGGGGCCTGCTGTCACCGGTAGCTCTGCCCCTCACTAATGTCCGGCCATAGCACAGCACTGAGTCCCGGAGGGGCAGCACACATGTCGGGGGGCCTGCTGTCACCGGGAGCTCTGCCCCTCACTAATGTCCGGCCATAGCACAGCACTGAGTCCCGGAGGGGCAGCACACATGTGGGGGGGCCTGCTGTCACCGGGAGCTCTGCCCCTCACTAATGTCCGGCCATAGCACAGCACCGAGTCCCGGAGGGGCAGCACACATGTGGCGGGGCCTGCTGTCACTGGGAGCTCTGCCCCTCACTAATGTCCGGCCATAGTACAGCACCGAGTCCAGAGGGGCAGCACACATGTGGCGGGGCCTGCTGTCACCGGGAGCTCTGCCCCTCACTAATGTCCGGCCATAGCACAGCACCGAGTACAGAGGGGCAGCACACATGTGGGGGGGCCTGCTGTCACTGGGAGCTCTGCCCCTCACTAATGTCCGGCCATAGCACAGCACCGAGTCCCGGAGGGGCAGCACACATGTGGGGGGGCCTGCTGTCACCAGGAGCTCTGCCCCTCACTAATGTCCGGCCATAGCACAGCACCGACTCCGGAGGGGCAGCACACATGTGGCGGGGCCTGCTGTCACTGGGAGCTCTGCCCCTCACTAATGTCCGGCCATAGCACAGCACCGAGTCCCGGAGGGGCAGCACACATGTGGCGGGGCCTGCTGTCACCGGGAGCTCTGCCCCTCACTAATGTCCGGCCATAGCACAGCACCGAGTACAGAGGGGCAGCACACATGTGGGGGGGCCTGCTGTCACCGGGAGCTCTGCCCCTCACTAATGTCCGGCCATAGCACAGCACCGAGTCCCAGAGGGGCAGCACACATGTGGCGGGGCCTGCTGTCACCGGGAGCTCTGCCCCTCACTAATGTCCGGCCATAGCACAGCACCGAGTCCGGAGGGGTAGCACACATGTGGCGGGGCCTGCTGTCACTGGGAGCTCTGCCCCTCACTAATGTCCGGCCATAGCACAGCACCGAGTCCCGGAGGGGCAGCACACATGTGGCGGGGCCTGCTGTCACCGGGAGCTCTGCCCCTCACTAATGCCCGGGCCGAGTCCGGAGGGGCAGCACACATGTGGGGGGCCTGCTGTCACTGGGAGCTCTGCCCCTCACTAATGTCCGGCCATAGCACAGCACCGAGTCCCGGAGGGGCTGCACACATGTGGCGGGGCCTGCTGTCACCGGGAGCTCTGCCCCTCTCTAATGTCCGGCCATAGCACAGCACCGAGTCCAGAGGGGCAGCACACATGTGGGGGGGGCCTGCTGTCACCGGGAGGAGCTCTGCCCCTCACTAATGTCCGGCCATAGCACAGCACCGAGTCCAGAGGGGCAGCACACATGTGGGGGGGCCTGCTGTCACCGGGAGGAGCTCTGCCCCTCACTAATGTCCGGCCATAGCACAGCACCGAGTCCGGAGGGGCAGCACACATGTGGGGGGGCCTTCTGTCACCGGGAGCTCTGCCCCTCACTAATGTCCGGCCATAGCACAGCACCGACTCCGGAGGGGCAGCACACATGTGGCGGGGCCTGCTGTCACTGGGAGCTCTGCCCCTCACTAATGTCCGGCCATAGCACAGCACCGAGTCCCGGAGGGGCAGCACACATGTGGCGGGGCCTGCTGTCACCGGGAGCTCTGCCCCTCACTAATGTCCGGCCATAGCACAGCACCGAGTACAGAGGGGCAGCACACATGTGGGGGGGCCTGCTGTCACCGGGAGCTCTGCCCCTCACTAATGTCCGGCCATAGCACAGCACCGAGTCCCAGAGGGGCAGCACACATGTGGCGGGGCCTGCTGTCACCGGGAGCTCTGCCCCTCACTAATGTCCGGCCATAGCACAGCACCGAGTCCGGAGGGGTAGCACACATGTGGCGGGGCCTGCTGTCACTGGGAGCTCTGCCCCTCACTAATGTCCGGCCATAGCACAGCACCGAGTCCCGGAGGGGCAGCACACATGTGGCGGGGCCTGCTGTCACCGGGAGCTCTGCCCCTCACTAATGTCCGGCCATAGCACAGCACCGAATCCGGAGGGGCAGCACACATGTGGGGGGCCTGCTGTCACTGGGAGCTCTGCCCCTCACTAATGTCCGGCCATAGCACAGCACCGAGTCCCGGAGGGGCAGCACACATGTGGCGGGGCCTGCTGTCACCGGGAGCTCTGCCCCTCTCTAATGTCCGGCCATAGCACAGCACCGAGTCCAGAGGGGCAGCACACATGTGGGGGGGGCCTGCTGTCACCGGGAGGAGCTCTGCCCCTCACTAATGTCCGGCCATAGCACAGCACCGAGTCCAGAGGGGCAGCACACATGTGGGGGGGCCTGCTGTCACCGGGAGGAGCTCTGCCCCTCACTAATGTCCGGCCATAGCACAGCACCGAGTCCGGAGGGGCAGCACACATGTGGGGGGGCCTTCTGTCACCGGGAGCTCTGCCCCTCACTCATGTCCGGCCATAGCACAGCACCGAGTCCGGAGGGGTAGCACACATGTGGGGGGGCCTGCTGTCACCGGGAGGAGCTCTGCCCCTCACTATTGTCCGGCCATAGCACAGCACCGAGTCCAGAGGGGCAGCACACATGTGGGGGGGCCTGCTGTCACTGGGAGCTCTGCCCCTCACTAATGTCCGGCCATAGCACAGCACCGAGTCCAGAGGGGCAGCACACATGTGGCGGGGCCTGCTGTCACTGGGAGCTCTGCCCCTCACTAATGTCCGGCCATAGCACAGCACCGAGTCCAGAGGGGCAGCACACATGTGGGGGGGGGCCTGCTGTCACTGGGAGCTCTGCCCCTCACTAATGTCCGGCCATATCACAGCACCGAGTCCAGAGGGGCAGCACACATGTGGCGGGGCCTGCTGTCACCGGGAGCTCTGCCCCTCACTAATGTCCGGCCATAGCACAGCACCGAGTCCAGAGGGGCAGCACACATGTGGGGGGGCCTGCTTTCACCGGTAGCTCTGCCCCTCACTAATGTCCGGCCATAGCACAGCACCGAGTCCAGAGGGGCAGCACACATGTGGCGGGGCCTGCTGTCACCGGGAGCTCTGCCCCTCACTAATGTCCGGCCATAGCACAGCACCGAGTCCAGAGGGGCAGCACACATGTGGGGGGGCCTGCTTTCACCGGTAGCTCTGCCCCTCACTAATGTCCGGCCATAGCACAGCACCGAGTCCAGAGGGGCAGCACACATGTGGCGGTGCCTGCTGTCACTGGGAGCTCTGCCCCTCACTAATGTCCGGTCATAGCACAGCACCGAGTACAGAGGGGCAGCACACATGTGGCGGGGCCTGCTGTCACTGGGAGCTCTGCACCTCACTAATGTCCGGCCATAGCACAGCACCGAGTACAGAGGGGCAGCACACATGTGGCGGGGCCTGCTGTCACCGGGAGCTCTGCCCCTCACTAATGTCCGGCCATAGCACAGCACCGAGTCCAGAGGGGCAGCACACATGTGGCGGGGCCTGCTGTCACTGGGAGCTCTGCACCTCACTAATGTCCGGCCATAGCACAGCACCGAGTCCCGGAGGGGCAGAACACATGTGGTGGGGCCTGCTGTCACCGGGAGCTCTGCCCCTCACTAATGTCCGGCCATAGCACAGCACCGAGTCCAGAGGGGCAGCACACATGTGGCGGGGCCTGCTGTCACCATTAGCTCTGCCCCTCATTAATATCCGGCCATAGCACAGCACTGAGTCCCGGAGGGGCAGCACACATGTGGGGGGGCCTGCTGTCACCGGGAGCTCTGCCCCTCACTAATGTCCGGCCATAGCACAGCACCGAGTCCCGGAGGGGCAGCATACATGTGGCGGGGCCTGCTGTCACCGGGAGCTCTGCCCCTCACTAATGTCCGGCCATAGCACAGCACCGAGTCCAGAGGGGCAGCACACATGTGGGGGGCCTGCTGTCACCGGTAGCTCTGCCCCTCACTAATGTCCGGCCATAGCACAGCACTGAGTCCCGGAGGGGCAGCACACATGTGGGGGGGCCTGCTGTCACTGGGAGCTCTGCCCCTCACTAATGTCCGGCCATAGCACAGCACCGAGTCCCAGAGGGGCAGCACACATGTGGGGGGGCCTGCTGTCACTGGGAGCTCTGCCCCTCACTAATGTCCGTTCATAGCACAGCACCGAGTCCCGGAGGGGCAGCACACATGTGGCGGGGCCTGCTGTCACCGGGAGGAGCTCTGCCCCTCACTAATATCCGGCCATAGCACAGCACTGAGTCCCAGAGGGGCAGCAGACATGTGGGGGGGCCTGCTGTCACCGGGAGGAGCTCTGCCCCTCACTAATGTCCGGCCATAGCACAGCACCGAGTCCCGGAGGGGCAGCACACATGTGGGGGGGCCTGCTGTCACTGGGAGCTCTGCCCCTCACTAATGTCTGGCCATAGCAGAGCACCGAGTCCAGAGGGGCAGCACACATGTGGCGGGGCCTGCTGTCAACGGGAGCTCTGCCCCTCAGTAATGTCCGGCCATAGCACAGCACCGAGTCCAGAGGGGCAGCACACATGTGGGGCGGCCTGCTGTCACTGGGACCTCTGCCCCTTAGTAATGTCCGGCCATAGCACAGCACCGAGTCCAGAGGGGCAGCACACATGTGGGGGGGCCTGCTGTCACTGGGAGCTCTGCCCCTCAGTAATGTCAGGCCATAGCACAGCACCGAGTCCCGGAGGGGCAGCACACATGTGGCGGGGCCTGCTGTCACCGGGACCTCTGCCCCTCACTAATGGCCGGCCATAGCACAGCACCGAGTCCCAGAGGGGCAGCACACATGTGGCGGGGCCTGCTGTCACCGGGAGCTCTGCCCCTCACTAATGTCCGGCCATAGCACAGCACCGAGTCCAGAGGGGCAGCACACATGTGGCGGTGCCTGCTGTCACTGGGAGCTCTGCCCCTCACTAATGTCCGGCCATAGCACAGCACCGAGTACAGAGGGGCAGCACACATGTGGCGGGGCCTGCTGTCACTGGGAGCTCTGCACCTCACTAATGTCCGGCCATAGCACAGCACCGAGTACAGAGGGGCAGCACACATGTGGCGGGGCCTGCTGTCACCGGGAGCTCTGCCCCTCACTAATGTCCGGCCATAGCACAGCACCGAGTCCAGAGGGGCAGCACACATGTGGCGGGGCCTGCTGTCACTGGGAGCTCTGCACCTCACTAATGTCCGGCCATAGCACAGCACCGAGTCCCGGAGGGGCAGAACACATGTGGTGGGGCCTGCTGTCACCGGGAGCTCTGCCCCTCACTAATGTCCGGCCATAGCACAGCACCGAGTCCAGAGGGGCAGCACACATGTGGCGGGGCCTGCTGTCACTGGGAGCTCTGCCCCTCACTAATGTCCGGCCATAGCACAGCACCGAGTACAGAGGGGCAGCACACATGTGGGGGGGTCTGCTGTCACCGGTAGCTCTGCCTCTCACTAATATCCGGCCATAGCACAGCACCGAGTCCCAGAGGGGCAGCACACATGTGGAGGGGCCTGCTGTCACTGGGAGCTCTGCCCCTCACTAATGTCCGGCCATAGCACAGCACCGAGTACAGAGGGGCAGCACACATGTGGGGGGGGCCTGCTGTCACCGGTAGCTCTGCCCCTCACTAATGTCCGGCCATAGCACAGCACCGAGTCCCAGAGGGGCAGCACACATGTGGGGGGGCCTGCTGTCACCGGTAGCTCTGCCCCTCATTAATATCCGGCCATAGCACAGCACTGAGTCCCGGAGGGGCAGCACACATGTGGGGGGGCCTGCTGTCACCGGGAGCTCTGCCCCTCACTAATGTCCGGCCATAGCACAGCACCGAGTCCAGAGGGGCAGCACACATGTGGGGGGCTTGCTGCCACCGGTAGCTCTGCCCCTCACTAATGTCCGGCCATAGCACAGCACTGAGTCCCGGAGGGGCAGCACACATGTGGGGGGGCCTGCTGTCACTGGGAGCTCTGCCCCTCACTAATATCCGGCCATAGCACAGCACCGAGTCCAGAGGGGCAGCACACATGTGGGGGGGCCTGCTGTCACCGGGACCTCTGCCCCTCACTAATATCCGGCAATAGCACAGCACAGAGTCCAGAGGGGAAGCACACATGTGGGGGGGCCTGCTGTCACTGGGAGCTCTGCCCCTCACTAATGTCCGGCCATAGCACAGCACCGAGTCCAGAGGGGCAGCATACATGTGTGGGGGGCCTGCTGTCACCGGGAGGAGCTCTGCCCCTCACTAATGTCCGGCCATAGCACAGCACCGAGTCCCGGAGGGGCAGCACACAAGTGGTGGGGCCTGCTGTCAACGGGAGCTCTGCCCCTCACTAATGTCCGGCCATAGCACAGCACCGAGTCCCGAAGGGGCAGCACACATGTGGCGGGGCCTGCTGTCACCGGGAGCTCTGCCCCTCACTAATATCCGGCCATAGCACAGCACCGAGTCCAGAGGGGCAGCACACATGTGGCGGGGCCTGCTGTCACTGGGAGCTCTGCCCCTCACTAATGTCCGGCCAGAGCACAGCACCGAGTCCCAGAGGGGCAGCACACATGTTGGGGGGCCTGCTGTCACTGGGAGCTCTGCCCCTCACTAATGTCCGGCCATAGCACAGCACCGAGTCCCGGAGGGGCAGCACACATGTGGCGGGGCCTGCTGTCACCGGGAGGAGCTCTGCCCCTCACTAATGTCCGGCCATAGCACAGCACTGAGTCCCAGAGGGGCAGCACACATGTGGGGGGGCCTGCTGTCACCGGGAGGAGCTCTGCCCCTCACTAATGTCCGGCCATAGCACAGCACCGAGTCCCAGAGGGGCAGCACACATGTGGGGGGGCCTACTGTCACCGGGAGGAGCTCTGCCCCTCACTAATGTCCGGCCATAGCACAGCAATGAGTCCAGAGGGGCAGCACACATGTGGCGGGGCCTGCTGTCACTGGGAGCTCTGCCCCTCACTAATGTCCGGCCATAGCACAGCACCAAGTCCAGAGGGGCAGCACACATGTGGCGGGGCCTGCTGTCACTGGGAGCTCTGCCCCTCACTAATGTCCGGCCATAGCACAGCACCGAGTCCAGAGGGGCAGCACACATGTGGCGGGGCTTGCTGTCACTGGGAGCTCTGCCCCTCACTAATGTCCGGCCATAGCACAGCGCCGAGTCCAGAGGGGCAGCACACATGTGGCGGGGCCTGCTGTCACCGGGAGGAGCTCTGCCCCTCACTAATATCCGGCCATAGCACAGCACCGAGTCCAGAGGGGCAGCACACATGTGGCGGGGCCTGCTGTCACTGGGAGCTCTGCCCCTCACTAATGTCCGGCCATAGCACAGCACCGAGTCCCAGAGGGGCAGCACACATGTGGGGGGGCCTGCTGTCACTGGGAGCTCTGCCCCTCACTAATGTCCGGTCATAGCACAGCACCGAGTCCCGGAAGGGCAGCACACATGTGGCGGGGCCTGCTGTCACCGGGAGGAGCTCTGCCCCTCACTAATGTCCGGCCATAGCACAGCATTGAGTCCCAGAGGGGCAGCAGACATGTGGGGGGGCCTGCTGTCACCGGGAGGAGCTCTGCCCCTCACTAATGTCCGGCCATAGCACAGCACCGAGTCCCGGAGGGGCAGCACACATGTGGGGGGGCCTGCTGTCACTGGGAGCTCTGCCCCTCACTAATGTCTGGCCATAGCACAGCACCGAGTCCAGAGGGGCAGCACACATGTGGCGGGGCCTGCTGTCAACGGGAGCTCTGCCCCTCAGTAATGTCCGGCCATAGCACAGCACCGAGTCCAGAGGGGCAGCACACATGTGGGGCGGCCTGCTGTCACCGGGAGGAGCTCTGCCCCTCACTAATGTCCGGCCATAGCACAGCACCGAGTCCAGAGGGGCAGCACACATGTGGGGGGGCCTGCTGTCACTGGGAGCTCTGTCCCTCAGTAATGTCCGGCCATAGCACAGCACCGAGTCCCGGAGGGGCAGCACACATGTGGCGGGGCCTGCTGTCACCGGGACCTCTGCCCCTCACTAATGGCCGGCCATAGCACAGCACCGAGTCCCAGAGGGGCAGCACACATGTGGCGGGGCCTGCTGTCACTGGGAGCTCTGCACCTCACTAATGTCCGGCCATAGCACAGCACCGAGTCCCGGAGGGGCAGAACACATGTGGTGGGGCCTGCTGTCACCGGGAGCTCTGCCCCTCACTAATGTCCGGCCATAGCACAGCACCGAGTCCAGAGGGGCAGCACACATGTGGCGGGGCCTGCTGTCACTGGGAGCTCTGCCCCTCACTAATGTCCGGCCATAGCACAGCACCGAGTACAGAGGGGCAGCACACATGTGGGGGGGCCTGCTGTCACCGGTAGCTCTGCCCCTCACTAATATCCGGCCATAGCACAGCACCGAGTCCCAGAGGGGTAGCACACATGTGGAGGGGCCTGCTGTCACTGGGAGCTCTGCCCCTCACTAATGTCCGGCCTTAGCACAGCACCGAGTACAGAGGGGCAGCACACATGTGGGGGGGGGCCTGCTGTCACCGGTAGCTCTGCCCCTCACTAATATCCGGCCATAGCACAGCACCAAGTCCCAGAGGGGCAGCACACATGTGGCGGGGCCTGCTGTCACCGGTAGCTCTGCCCCTCATTAATATCCGGCCGTAGCACAGCACTGAGTTCCGGAGGGGCAGCACACATGTGGGGGGGCCTGCTGTCACCGGGAGCTCTGCCCCTCACTAATGTCCGGCCATAGCACAGCACCGAGTCCAGAGGGGCAGCACACATGTGGGGGGGCCTGCTGTCACCGGGAGCTCTGCCCCTCACTAATGTCCGGCCATAGCACAGCACCGAGTCACGGAGGGGCAGCATACATGTGGTGGGGCCTGCTGTCACCGGGAGCTCTGCCCCTCACTAATGTCCGGCCATAGCACAGCACCGAGTACAGAGGAGCAGCACACATGTGGGGGGGGGCCTGCTGTCACCGGTAGCTCTGCCCCTCACTAATATCCGGCCATAGCACAGCACCAAGTCCCAGAGGGGCAGCACACATGTGGGGGGGCCTGCTGTCACCGGTAGCTCTGCCCCTCACTAATGTCCGGCCATAGCACAGTACTGAGTCCCGGAGGGGCAGCACACATGTCGGGGGGCCTGCTGTCACCGGGAGCTCTGCCCCTCACTAATGTCCGGCCATAGCACAGCACTGAGTCCCGGAGGGGCAGCACACATGTGGGGGGGCCTGCTGTCACCGGGAGCTCTGCCCCTCACTAATGTCCGGCCATAGCACAGCACCGAGTCCCGGAGGGGCAGCACACATGTGGCGGGGCCTGCTGTCACTGGGAGCTCTGCCCCTCACTAATGTCCGGCCATAGTACAGCACCGAGTCCAGAGGGGCAGCACACATGTGGCGGGGCTTGCTGTCACCGGGAGCTTTGCCCCTCACTAATGTCCGGCCATAGCACAGCACCGAGTACAGAGGGGCAGCACACATGTGGGGGGGCCTGCTGTCACTGGGAGCTCTGCCCCTCACTAATGTCCGGCCATAGCACAGCACCGAGTCCCGGAGGGGCAGCACACATGTGGGGGGGCCTGCTGTCACCGGGAGCTCTGCCCCTCACTAATGTCCGGCCATAGCACAGCACCGAGTACAGAGGGGCAGCACACATGTGGGGGGGCCTGCTGTCACCGGGAGCTCTGCCCCTCACTAATGTCCGGCCATAGCACAGCACCGAGTCCTGGAGGGGCAGCACACATGTGGCGGGGCCTGCTGTCACCGGGAGCTCTGCCCCTCACTAATGTCCGGCCATAGCACAGCACCGAGTCCGGAGGGGTAGCACACATGTGGCGGGGCCTGCTGTCACTGGGAGCTCTGCCCCTCACTAATGTCCGGCCATAGCACAGCACTGAGTCCCAGAGGGGCAGCACACATGTGGGGGGGCCTGCTGTCATCGGGAGGAGCTCTGCCCCTCACTAATGTCCGGCCATAGCACAGCACCGAGTCTCAGAGGGGCAGCACACATGTGGGGGGGCCTGCTGTCACCGGGAGGAGCTCTGCCCCTCACTAATGTCCGGCCATAGCACAGCACTGAGTCCAGAGGGGCAGCACACATGTGGCGGGGCCTGCTGTCACTGGGAGCTCTGCCCCTCACTAATGTCCGGCCATAGCACAGCACCGAGTCCAGAGGGGCAGCACACATGTGGCGGGGCTTGCTGTCACTGGGAGCTCTGCCCCTCACTAATGTCCGGCCATAGCACAGCACCGAGTCCAGAGGGGCAGCACACATGTGGCGGGGCCTGCTGTCACCGGGAGGAGCTCTGCCCCTCACTAATATCCGGCCATAGCACAGCACCGAGTCCAGAGGGGCAGCACACATGTGGCGGGGCCTGCTGTCACTGGGAGCTCTGCCCCTCACTAATGTCCGGCCATAGCACAGCACCGAGTCCCAGAGGGGCAGCACACATGTGGGGGGGCCTGCTGTCACTGGGAGCTCTGCCCCTCACTAATGTCCGGTCATAGCACAGCACCGAGTCCCGGAAGGGCAGCACACATGTGGCGGGGCCTGCTGTCACCGGGAGGAGCTCTGCCCCTCACTAATGTCCGGCCATAGCACAGCACTGAGTCTCAGAGGGGCAGCAGACATGTGGGGGGGCCTGCTGTCACCGGGAGGAGCTCTGACCCTTACTAATGTCCGGCCATAGCACAGCAACGAGTCCCGGAGGGGCAGCACACATGTGGGGGGGTCTGCTGTCACTGGGAGCTCTGCCCCTCACTAATGTCTGGCCATAGCACAGCACCGAGTCCAGAGGGGCAGCACACATGTGGCGGGGCCTGCTGTCAACGGGAGCTCTGCCCCTCAGTAATGTCCGGCCATAGCACAGCACCGAGTCCAGAGGGGCAGCACACATGTGGGGCGGCCTGCTGTCACCGGGAGGAGCTCTGCCCCTCAGTAATGTCCGGCCATAGCACAGCACCGAGTCCAGAGGGGCAGCACACATGTGGGGGGGCCTGCTGTCAACGGGAGCTCTGCCCCTCACTAATGTCCGGCCATAGCACAGCACCGAGTCCCGAAGGGGCAGCACACATGTGGCGGGGCCTGCTGTCACCGGGAGCTCTGCCCCTCACTAATATCCGGCCATAGCACAGCACCGAGTCCAGAGGGGCAGCACACATGTGGCGGGGCCTGCTGTCACTGGGAGCTCTGCCCCTCACTAATGTCCGGCCAGAGCACAGCACCGAGTCCCAGAGGGGCAGCACACATGTTGGGGGGCCTGCTGTCACTGGGAGCTCTGCCCCTCACTAATGTCCGGCCATAGCACAGCACCGAGTCCCGGAGGGGCAGCACACATGTGGCGGGGCCTGCTGTCACCGGGAGGAGCTCTGCCCCTCACTAATGTCCGGCCATAGCACAGCACTGAGTCCCAGAGGGGCAGCACACATGTGGGGGGGCCTGCTGTCACCGGGAGGAGCTCTGCCCCTCACTAATGTCCGGCCATAGCACAGCACCGAGTCCCAGAGGGGCAGCACACATGTGGGGGGGCCTACTGTCACCGGGAGGAGCTCTGCCCCTCACTAATGTCCGGCCATAGCACAGCAATGAGTCCAGAGGGGCAGCACACATGTGGCGGGGCCTGCTGTCACTGGGAGCTCTGCCCCTCACTAATGTCCGGCCATAGCACAGCACCAAGTCCAGAGGGGCAGCACACATGTGGCGGGGCCTGCTGTCACTGGGAGCTCTGCCCCTCACTAATGTCCGGCCATAGCACAGCACCGAGTCCAGAGGGGCAGCACACATGTGGCGGGGCTTGCTGTCACTGGGAGCTCTGCCCCTCACTAATGTCCGGCCATAGCACAGCGCCGAGTCCAGAGGGGCAGCACACATGTGGCGGGGCCTGCTGTCACCGGGAGGAGCTCTGCCCCTCACTAATATCCGGCCATAGCACAGCACCGAGTCCAGAGGGGCAGCACACATGTGGCGGGGCCTGCTGTCACTGGGAGCTCTGCCCCTCACTAATGTCCGGCCATAGCACAGCACCGAGTCCCAGAGGGGCAGCACACATGTGGGGGGGCCTGCTGTCACTGGGAGCTCTGCCCCTCACTAATGTCCGGTCATAGCACAGCACCGAGTCCCGGAAGGGCAGCACACATGTGGCGGGGCCTGCTGTCACCGGGAGGAGCTCTGCCCCTCACTAATGTCCGGCCATAGCACAGCATTGAGTCCCAGAGGGGCAGCAGACATGTGGGGGGGCCTGCTGTCACCGGGAGGAGCTCTGCCCCTCACTAATGTCCGGCCATAGCACAGCACCGAGTCCCGGAGGGGCAGCACACATGTGGGGGGGCCTGCTGTCACTGGGAGCTCTGCCCCTCACTAATGTCTGGCCATAGCACAGCACCGAGTCCAGAGGGGCAGCACACATGTGGCGGGGCCTGCTGTCAACGGGAGCTCTGCCCCTCAGTAATGTCCGGCCATAGCACAGCACCGAGTCCAGAGGGGCAGCACACATGTGGGGCGGCCTGCTGTCACCGGGAGGAGCTCTGCCCCTCACTAATGTCCGGCCATAGCACAGCACCGAGTCCAGAGGGGCAGCACACATGTGGGGGGGCCTGCTGTCACTGGGAGCTCTGTCCCTCAGTAATGTCAGGCCATAGCACAGCACCGAGTCCCGGAGGGGCAGCACACATGTGGCGGGGCCTGCTGTCACCGGGACCTCTGCCCCTCACTAATGGCCGGCCATAGCACAGCACCGAGTCCCAGAGGGGCAGCACACATGTGGCGGGGCCTGCTGTCACTGGGAGCTCTGCACCTCACTAATGTCCGGCCATAGCACAGCACCGAGTCCCGGAGGGGCAGAACACATGTGGTGGGGCCTGCTGTCACCGGGAGCTCTGCCCCTCACTAATGTCCGGCCATAGCACAGCACCGAGTCCAGAGGGGCAGCACACATGTGGCGGGGCCTGCTGTCACTGGGAGCTCTGCCCCTCACTAATGTCCGGCCATAGCACAGCACCGAGTACAGAGGGGCAGCACACATGTGGGGGGGCCTGCTGTCACCGGTAGCTCTGCCCCTCACTAATATCCGGCCATAGCACAGCACCGAGTCCCAGAGGGGTAGCACACATGTGGAGGGGCCTGCTGTCACTGGGAGCTCTGCCCCTCACTAATGTCCGGCCTTAGCACAGCACCGAGTACAGAGGGGCAGCACACATGTGGGGGGGGGCCTGCTGTCACCGGTAGCTCTGCCCCTCACTAATATCCGGCCATAGCACAGCACCAAGTCCCAGAGGGGCAGCACACATGTGGCGGGGCCTGCTGTCACCGGTAGCTCTGCCCCTCATTAATATCCGGCCGTAGCACAGCACTGAGTTCCGGAGGGGCAGCACACATGTGGGGGGGCCTGCTGTCACCGGGAGCTCTGCCCCTCACTAATGTCCGGCCATAGCACAGCACCGAGTCCAGAGGGGCAGCACACATGTGGGGGGGCCTGCTGTCACCGGGAGCTCTGCCCCTCACTAATGTCCGGCCATAGCACAGCACCGAGTCACGGAGGGGCAGCATACATGTGGTGGGGCCTGCTGTCACCGGGAGCTCTGCCCCTCACTAATGTCCGGCCATAGCACAGCACCGAGTACAGAGGAGCAGCACACATGTGGGGGGGGGCCTGCTGTCACCGGTAGCTCTGCCCCTCACTAATATCCGGCCATAGCACAGCACCAAGTCCCAGAGGGGCAGCACACATGTGGGGGGGCCTGCTGTCACCGGTAGCTCTGCCCCTCACTAATGTCCGGCCATAGCACAGTACTGAGTCCCGGAGGGGCAGCACACATGTCGGGGGGCCTGCTGTCACCGGGAGCTCTGCCCCTCACTAATGTCCGGCCATAGCACAGCACTGAGTCCCGGAGGGGCAGCACACATGTGGGGGGGCCTGCTGTCACCGGGAGCTCTGCCCCTCACTAATGTCCGGCCATAGCACAGCACCGAGTCCCGGAGGGGCAGCACACATGTGGCGGGGCCTGCTGTCACTGGGAGCTCTGCCCCTCACTAATGTCCGGCCATAGTACAGCACCGAGTCCAGAGGGGCAGCACACATGTGGCGGGGCTTGCTGTCACCGGGAGCTTTGCCCCTCACTAATGTCCGGCCATAGCACAGCACCGAGTACAGAGGGGCAGCACACATGTGGGGGGGCCTGCTGTCACTGGGAGCTCTGCCCCTCACTAATGTCCGGCCATAGCACAGCACCGAGTCCCGGAGGGGCAGCACACATGTGGGGGGGCCTGCTGTCACCGGGAGCTCTGCCCCTCACTAATGTCCGGCCATAGCACAGCACCGAGTACAGAGGGGCAGCACACATGTGGGGGGGCCTGCTGTCACCGGGAGCTCTGCCCCTCACTAATGTCCGGCCATAGCACAGCACCGAGTCCTGGAGGGGCAGCACACATGTGGCGGGGCCTGCTGTCACCGGGAGCTCTGCCCCTCACTAATGTCCGGCCATAGCACAGCACCGAGTCCGGAGGGGTAGCACACATGTGGCGGGGCCTGCTGTCACTGGGAGCTCTGCCCCTCACTAATGTCCGGCCATAGCACAGCACTGAGTCCCAGAGGGGCAGCACACATGTGGGGGGGCCTGCTGTCATCGGGAGGAGCTCTGCCCCTCACTAATGTCCGGCCATAGCACAGCACCGAGTCTCAGAGGGGCAGCACACATGTGGGGGGGCCTGCTGTCACCGGGAGGAGCTCTGCCCCTCACTAATGTCCGGCCATAGCACAGCACTGAGTCCAGAGGGGCAGCACACATGTGGCGGGGCCTGCTGTCACTGGGAGCTCTGCCCCTCACTAATGTCCGGCCATAGCACAGCACCGAGTCCAGAGGGGCAGCACACATGTGGCGGGGCTTGCTGTCACTGGGAGCTCTGCCCCTCACTAATGTCCGGCCATAGCACAGCACCGAGTCCAGAGGGGCAGCACACATGTGGCGGGGCCTGCTGTCACCGGGAGGAGCTCTGCCCCTCACTAATATCCGGCCATAGCACAGCACCGAGTCCAGAGGGGCAGCACACATGTGGCGGGGCCTGCTGTCACTGGGAGCTCTGCCCCTCACTAATGTCCGGCCATAGCACAGCACCGAGTCCCAGAGGGGCAGCACACATGTGGGGGGGCCTGCTGTCACTGGGAGCTCTGCCCCTCACTAATGTCCGGTCATAGCACAGCACCGAGTCCCGGAAGGGCAGCACACATGTGGCGGGGCCTGCTGTCACCGGGAGGAGCTCTGCCCCTCACTAATGTCCGGCCATAGCACAGCACTGAGTCTCAGAGGGGCAGCAGACATGTGGGGGGGCCTGCTGTCACCGGGAGGAGCTCTGACCCTTACTAATGTCCGGCCATAGCACAGCAACGAGTCCCGGAGGGGCAGCACACATGTGGGGGGGTCTGCTGTCACTGGGAGCTCTGCCCCTCACTAATGTCTGGCCATAGCACAGCACCGAGTCCAGAGGGGCAGCACACATGTGGCGGGGCCTGCTGTCAACGGGAGCTCTGCCCCTCAGTAATGTCCGGCCATAGCACAGCACCGAGTCCAGAGGGGCAGCACACATGTGGGGCGGCCTGCTGTCACCGGGAGGAGCTCTGCCCCTCAGTAATGTCCGGCCATAGCACAGCACCGAGTCCAGAGGGGCAGCACACATGTGGGGGGGCCTGCTGTCACTGGGAGCTCTGCCCCTCAGTAATGTCCGGCCATAGCACAGCACCGAGTCCCGGAGGGGCAGCACACATGTGGCGGGGCCTGCTGTCACCGGGACCTCTGCCCCTCACTAATGGCCGGCCATAGCACAGCACCGAGTCCCAGAGGGGCAGCACACATGTGGCGGGGCCTGCTGTCACCGGGAGCTCTGCCCCTCACTAATGTCCGGCCATAGCACAGCACCGAGTCCAGAGGGGCAGCACACATGTGGCGGGGCCTGCTGTCACTGGGAGCTCTGCCCCTCACTAATGTCCGGCCATAGCACAGCACCGAGTACAGAGGGGCAGCACACATGTGGCGGGGCCTGCTGTCACTGGGAGCTCTGCACCTCACTAATGTCCGGCCATAGCACAGCACCGAGTACAGAGGGGCAGCACACATGTGGCGGGGCCTGCTGTCACCGGGAGCTCTGCCCCTCACTAATGTCCGGCCACAGCTCAGCACCGAGTCCAGAGGGGCAGCACACATGTGGCGGGGCCTGCTGTCACTGGGAGCTCTGCACCTCACTAATGTCCGGCCATAGCACAGCACCGAGTCCCGGAGGGGCAGAACACATGTGGTGGGGCCTGCTGTCACCGGGAGCTCTGCCCCTCACTAATGTCCGGCCATAGCACAGCACCGAGTCCAGAGGGGCAGCACACATGTGGCGGGGCCTGCTGTCACTGGGAGCTCTGCCCCTCACTAATGTCCGGCCATAGCACAGCACCGAGTACAGAGGGGCAGCACACATGTGGGGGGGCCTGCTGTCGCCGGTAGCTCTGCCCCTCACTAATATCCGGCCATAGCACAGCACCGAGTCCCAGAGGGGCAGCACACATGTGGGGGGGCCTGCTGTCACCGGTAGCTCTGCCCCTCACTAATATCCGGCCATAGCACAGCACCGAGTACAGAGGGGCAGCACACATGTGGGGGGGCCTGCTGTCACCGGTAGCTCTGCCCCTCACTAATATCCGGCCATAGCACAGCACCGAGTCCCGGAGGGGCAGCACACATGTGGGGGGGCCTGCTGTCACCGGGAGCTCTGCCCCTCACTAATGTCCGGCCATAGCACAGCACCGAGTCCGGAGGGGCAGCACACATGTGGGGGGGCCTGCTGTCACCGGGAGCTCTGCCCCTCACTCATATCCGGCCATAGCACAGCACCGAGTCCGGAGGGGCAGCACACATGTGGGGGGGCCTGCTGTCACCGGGAGGAGCTCTGCCCCTCACTAATATCCGGCCATAGCACAGCACCGAGTCCAGAGGGGCAGCACACATGTGGGGGGGCCTGCTGTCACTGGGAGCTCTGCCCCTCACTAATGTCCGGCCATAGCACAGCACCGAGTCCAGAAGGGCAGCACACATGTGGCGGGGCCTGCTGTCACTGGGAGCTCTGCCCCTCACTAATGTCCGGCCATAGCACAGCACCGAGTCCAGAGGGGCAGCACACATGTGGGGGGGGCCTGCTGTCACTGGGAGCTCTGCCCCTCACTAATGTCCGGCCATAGCACAGCACCGAGTCCAGAGGGGCAGCACACATGTGGCGGGGCCTGCTGTCACGGGGAGCTCTGCCCCTCACTAATGCCCGGCCATAGCACAGCACCGAGTCCAGAGGGGCAGCACACATGTGGGGGGGCCTGCTTTCACCGGTAGCTCTGCCCCTCACTAATGTCTGGCCATAGCACAGCACCGAGTCCAGAGGGGCAGCACACATGTGGCGGGGCCTGCTGTCACCGGGAGCTCTGCCCCTCACTAATGTCCGGCCATAGCACAGCACCGAGTCCAGAGGGGCAGCATACATGTGGGGGGGGGCCTGCTGTCACCGGGAGGAGCTCTGCCCCTCACTAATGTCCGGCCATAGCACAGCACCGAGTCCCGGAGGGGCAGCACACATGTGGGGGGGCCTGCTGTCACCGGGAGGAGCTCTGCCCCTCACTAATGTCCGGCCATAGCATAGCACCGAGTCCCGGAGGGGCAGCACACATGTGGGGGGGCCTGCTGTCACCGGGAGCTCTGCCCCTCACTAATGTCCGGCCATAGCACAGCACCGAGTCCGGAGGGGCAGCACACATGTGGGGGGGCCTGCTGTCACCGTGAGCTCTGCCCCTCACTCATGTCCGGCCATAGCACAGCACCGAGTCCGGAGGGGCAGCACACATGTGGGGGGGCCTGCTGTCACCGGGAGGAGCTCTGCCCCTCACTAATGTCCGGCCATAGCACAGCACCGAGTCCAGAGGGGCAGCACACATGTGGGGGGGCCTGCTGTCACTGGGAGCTCTGCCCCTCACTAATGTCCGGCCATAGCAAAGCACCGAGTCCAGAGGGGCAGCACACATGTGGCGGGGCCTGCTGTCACTGGGAGCTCTGCCCCTCACTAATGTCCGGCCATAGCACAGCACCGAGTCCAGAGGGGCAGCACACATGTGGGGGGGGCCTGCTGTCACTGGGAGCTCTGCCCCTCACTAATGTCCGGCCATAGCACAGCACCGAGTCCAGAGGGGCAGCACACATGTGGCGGGGCCTGCTGTCACCGGGAGCTCTGCCCCTCACTAATGTCCGGCCATAGAACAGCACCGAGTCCAGAGGGGCAGCACACATGTGGGGGGGCCTTCTTTCACCGGTAGCTCTGCCCCTCACTAATGTCTGGCCATAGCACAGCACCGAGTCCAGAGGGGCAGCACACATGTGGCGGGGCCTGCTGTCACCGGGAGCTCTGCCCCTCACTAATGTCCGGCCATAGCACAGCACCGAGTCCGGAGGGGTAGCACACATGTGGGGGGGGGCCTGCTGTCACTGGGAGCTCTGCCCCTCACTAATGTCCGGCCATAGCACAGCACCGAGTACAGAGGGGCAGCACACATGTGGGGGGGCCTGCTGTCACCGGTAGCTCTGCCCCTCACTAATATCCGGCCATAGCACAGCACCGAGTCCCAGAGGGGCAGCACACATGTGGAGGGGCCTGCTGTCACTGGGAGCTCTGCCCCTCACTAATGTCCGGCCATAGCACAGCACCGAGTACAGAGGGGCAGCACACATGTGGGGGGGGGCCTGCTGTCACCGGTAGCTCTGCCCCTCACTAATATCCGGCCATAGCACAGCACCAAGTCCCAGAGGGGCAGCACACATGTGGCGGGGCCTGCTGTCACCGATAGCTCTGCCCCTCATTAATATCCGGCCATAGCACAGCACTGAGTTCCGGAGGGGCAGCACACATGTGGGGGGGCCTGCTGTCACCGGGAGCTCTGCCCCTCACTAATGTCCGGCCATAGCACAGCACCGAGTCCAGAGGGGCAGCACACATGTGGGGGGGCCTGCTGTCACCGGGAGCTCTGCCCCTCACTAATGTCCGGCCATAGCACAGTACCGAGTCCCGGAGGGGCAGCACACATGTGGCGGGGCCTGCTGTCACCGGGAGCTCTGCCCCTCACTAATGTCCGGCCATAGCACAGCACCGAGTACAGAGGGGCAGCACACATGTGGGGGGGCCTGCTGTCACCGGTAGCTCTGCCCCTCACTAATATCCGGCCATAGCACAGCACCGAGTCCCGGAGGGGCAGCACACATGTGGGGGGGCCTGCTGTCACCGGGAGCTCTGCCCCTCACTAATGTCCGGCCATAGCACAGCACCGAGTCCGGAGGGGCAGCACACATGTGGGGGGGCCTGCTGTCACCGGGAGGAGCTCTGCCCCTCACTAATGTCCGGCCATAGCACAGCACCGAGTCCAGAGGGGCAGCACACATGTGGGGGGGCCTGCTGTCACTGGGAGCTCTGCCCCTCACTAATGTCCGGCCATACCACAGCACCAAGTCCAGAAGGGCAGCACACATGTGGCGGGGCCTGCTGTCACTGGGAGCTCTGCCCCTCACTAATGTCCGGCCATAGCACAGCACCGAGTCCAGAGGGGCAGCACACATGTGGGGGGGGCCTGCTGTCACTGGGAGCTCTGCCCCTCACTAATGTCCGGCCATAGCACAGCACCGAGTCCAGAGTGGCAGCACACATGTGGCGGGGCCTGCTGTCACGGGGAGCTCTGCCCCTCACTAATGTCCGGCCATAGCACAGCACCGAGTCCAGAGGGGCAGCACACATGTGGGGGGGCCTGCTTTCACCGGTAGCTCTGCCCCTCACTAATGTCTGGCCATAGCACAGCACCGAGTCCAGAGGGGCAGCACACATGTGGCGGGGCCTGCTGTCACCGGGAGCTCTGCCCCTCACTAATGTCCGGCCATAGCACAGCACCGAGTCCAGAGGGGCAGCATACATGTGGGGGGGGCCTGCTGTCACCGGGAGGAGCTCTGCCCCTCACTAATGTCCGGCCATAGCACAGCACCGAGTCCCGGAGGGGCAGCACACATGTGGGGGGGCCTGCTGTCACCGGGAGCTCTGCCCCTCACTAATGTCCGGCCATAGCACAGCACCGAGTCCGGAGGGGCAGCACACATGTGGGGGGGCCTGCTGTCACCGTGAGCTCTGCCCCTCACTCATGTCCGGCCATAGCACAGCACCGAGTCCGGAGGGGCAGCACACATGTGGGGGGGCCTGCTGTCACCGGGAGGAGCTCTGCCCCTCACTAATGTCCGGCCATAGCACAGCACCGAGTCCAGAGGGGCAGCACACATGTGGGGGGGCCTGCTGTCACTGGGAGCTCTGCCCCTCACAAATGTCCGGCCATAGCAAAGCACCGAGTCCAGACGGGCAGCACACATGTGGCGGGGCCTGCTGTCACTGGGAGCTCTGCCCCTCACTAATGTCCGGCCATAGCACAGCACCGAGTCCAGAGGGGCAGCACACATGTGGGGGGGGCCTGCTGTCACTGGGAGCTCTGCCCCTCACTAATGTCCGGCCATAGCACAGCACCGAGTCCAGAGGGGCAGCACACATGTGGCGGGGCCTGCTGTCACCGGGAGCTCTGCCCCTCACTAATGTCCGGCCATAGCACAGCACCGAGTCCAGAGGGGCAGCACACATGTGGGGGGGCCTTCTTTCACCGGTAGCTCTGCCCCTCACTAATGTCTGGCCATAGCACAGCACCGAGTCCAGAGGGGCAGCACACATGTGGCGGGGCCTGCTGTCACCAGGAGCTCTGCCCCTCACTAATGTCCGGCCATAGCACAGCACCGAGTCCGGAGGGGTAGCACACATGTGGGGGGGGCCTGCTGTCACTGGGAGCTCTGCCCCTCACTAATGTCCGGCCATAGCACAGCACCGAGTACAGAGGGGCAGCACACATGTGGGGGGGCCTGCTGTCACCGGTAGCTCTGCCCCTCACTAATATCCGGCCATAGCACAGCACCGAGTCCCAGAGGGGCAGCACACATGTGGAGGGGCCTGCTGTCACTGGGAGCTCTGCCCCTCACTAATGTCCGGCCATAGCACAGCACCGAGTACAGAGGGGCAGCACACATGTGGGGGGGGGGCCTGCTGTCACCGGTAGCTCTGCCCCTCACTAATATCCGGCCATAGCACAGCACCAAGTCCCAGAGGGGCAGCACACATGTGGCGGGGCCTGCTGTCACCGGTAGCTCTGCCCCTCATTAATATCCGGCCATAGCACAGCACTGAGTTCCGGAGGGGCAGCACACATGTGGGGGGGCCTGCTGTCACCGGGAGCTCTGCCCCTCACTAATGTCCGGCCATAGCACAGCACCGAGTCCAGAGGGGCAGCACACATGTGGGGGGGCCTGCTGTCACCGGGAGCTCTGCCCCTCACTAATGTCCGGCCATAGCACAGTACCGAGTCCCGGAGGGGCAGCACACATGTGGCGGGGCCTGCTGTCACCGGGAGCTCTGCCCCTCACTAATGTCCGGCCATAGCACAGCACCGAGTCCAGAGGGGCAGCACACATGTGGCGGGGCCTGCTGTCACGGGGAGCTCTGCCCCTCACTAATGTCCGGCCATAGCACAGCACCGAGTCCAGAGGGGCAGCACACATGTGGGGGGGCCTGCTTTCACCGGTAGCTCTGCCCCTCACTAATGTCTGGCCATAGCACAGCACCGAGTCCAGAGGGGCAGCACACATGTGGCGGGGCCTGCTGTCACCGGGAGCTCTGCCCCTCACTAATGTCCGGCCATAGCACAGCACCGAGTCCAGAGGGGCAGCATACATGTGGGGGGGGCCTGCTGTCACCGGGAGGAGCTCTGCCCCTCACTAATGTCCGGCCATAGCACAGTACCGAGTCCCGGAGGGGCAGCACACATGTGGCGGGGCCTGCTGTCACCGGGAGCTCTGCCCCTCACTAATGTCCGGCCATAGCACAGCACCGAGTCCAGAGGGGCAGCACACATGTGGGGGGGCCTGCTGTCACCGGGAGCTCTGCCCCTCACTAATGTCCGGCCATAGCACAGCACTGAGTCCCGGAGGGGCAGCACACATGTCGGGGGGCCTGCTGTCACCGGGAGCTCTGCCCCTCACTAATGTCCGGCCATAGCACAGCACTGAGTCCCGGAGGGGCAGCACACATGTGGGGGGGCCTGCTGTCACCGGGAGCTCTGCCCCTCACTAATGTCCGGCCATAGCACAGCACCGAGTCCCGGAGGGGCAGCACACATGTGGCGGGGCCTGCTGTCACTGGGAGCTCTGCCCCTCACTAATGTCCGGCCATAGTACAGCACCGAATCCAGAGGGGCAGCACACATGTGGCGGGGCCTGCTGTCACCGGGAGCTCTGCCCCTCACTAATGTCCGACCATAGCACAGCACCGAGTACAGAGGGGCAGCACACATGTGGGGGGGCCTGCTGTCACCGGGAGCTCTGCCCCTCACTAATGTCCGGCCATAGCACAGCACCGAGTCCCGGAGGGGCAGCACACATGTGGGGGGGCCTGCTGTCACCGGGAGCTCTGCCCCTCACTAATGTCCGGCCATAGCACAGCACCGAGTCCGGAGGGGCAGCACACATGTGGCGGGGCCTGCTGTCACTGGGAGCTCTGCCCCTCACTAATGTCCGGCCATAGCACAGCACCGAGTCCCGGAGGGGCAGCACACATGTGGCGGGGCCTGCTGTCACCGGGAGCTCTGCCCCTCACTAATGTCCGGCCATAGCACAGCACCGAGTACAGAGGGGCAGCACACATGTGGGGGGGCCTGCTGTCACCGGGAGCTCTGCCCCTCACTAATGTCCGGCCATAGCACAGCACCGAGTCCCGGAGGGGCAGCACACATGTGGCGGGGCCTGCTGTCACCGGGAGCTCTGCCCCTCACTAATGTCCGGCCATAGCACAGCACCGAGTCCGGAGGGGTAGCACACATGTGGCGGGGCCTGCTGTCACTGGGAGCTCTGCCCCTCACTAATGTCCGGCCATAGCACAGCACCGAGTCCCGGAGGGGCAGCACACATGTGGCGGGGCCTGCTGTCACCGGGAGCTCTGCCCCTCACTAATGTCCGGCCATAGCACAGCACCGAGTCCCGGAGGGGCAGCACACATGTGGGGGGGCCTGCTGTCACCGGGAGCTCTGCCCCTCACTAATGTCCGGCCATAGCACAGCACCGAGTCCGGAGGGGCAGCACACATGTGGGGGGGCCTGCTGTCACCGGGAGCTCTGCCCCTCACTCATGTCCGGCCATAGCACAGCACCGAGTCCGGAGGGGCAGCACACATGTGGGGGGGCCTGCTGTCACCGGGAGGAGCTCTGCCCCTCACTAATGTCCGGCCATAGCACAGCACCGAGTCCGGAGGGGCAGCACACATGTGGGGGGGCCTGCTGTCACCGGGAGCTCTGCCCCTCACTCATGTCCGGCCATAGCACAGCACCGAGTCCGGAGGGGCAGCACACATGTGGGGGGGCCTGCTGTCACCGGGAGGAGCTCTGCCCCTCACTAATGTCCGGCCATAGCACAGCACCGAGTCCAGAGGGGCAGCACACATGTGGGGGGGGCCTGCTGTCACTGGGAGCTCTGCCCCTCACTAATGTCCGGCCATAGCACAGCACCGAGTCCAGAAGGGCAGCACACATGTGGCGGGGCCTGCTGTCACTGGGAGCTCTGCCCCTCACTAATGTCCGGCCATAGCACAGCACCGAGTCCAGAGGGGCAGCACACATGTGGGGGGGGCCTGCTGTCACTGGGAGCTCTGCCCCTCACTAATGTCCGGCCATAGCACAGCACCGAGTCCAGAGGGGCAGCACACATGTGGCGGGGCCTGCTGTCACGGGGAGCTCTGCCCCTCACTAATGTCCGGCCATAGCACAGCACCGAGTCCAGAGGGGCAGCACACATGTGGGGGGGCCTGCTTTCACCGGTAGCTCTGCCCATCACTAATGTCTGGCCATAGCACAGCACCGAGTCCAGAGGGGCAGCACACATGTGGCGGGGCCTGCTGTCACCGGGAGCTCTGCCCCTCACTAATGTCCGGCCATAGCACAGCACCGAGTCCAGAGGGGCAGCATACATGTGGGGGGGGCCTGCTGTCACCGGGAGGAGCTCTGCCCCTCACTAATGTCCGGCCATAGCACAGCACCGAGTCCCGGAGGGGCAGCACACATGTGGGGGGGCCTGCTGTCACCGGGAGGAGCTCTGCCCCTCACTAATGTCCGGCCATAGCATAGCACCGAGTCCCGGAGGGGCAGCACACATGTGGGGGGGCCTGCTGTCACCGGGAGCTCTGCCCCTCACTAATGTCCGGCCATAGCACAGCACCGAGTCCGGAGGGGCAGCACACATGTGGGGGGGCCTGCTGTCACCGTGAGCTCTGCCCCTCACTCATGTCCGGCCATAGCACAGCACCGAGTCCGGAGGGGCAGCACACATGTGGGGGGGGCCTGCTGTCACCGGGAGGAGCTCTGCCCCTCACTAATGTCCGGCCATAGCACAGCACCGAGTCCAGAGGGGCAGCACACATGTGGGGGGGCCTGCTGTCACTGGGAGCTCTGCCCCTCACTAATGTCCGGCCATAGCAAAGCACCGAGTCCAGAGGGGCAGCACACATGTGGCGGGGCCTGCTGTCACTGGGAGCTCTGCCCCTCACTAATGTCCGGCCATAGCACAGCACCGAGTCCAGAGGGGCAGCACACATGTGGGGGGGCCTGCTGTCACTGGGAGCTCTGCTCCTCACTAATGTCCGGCCATAGCACAGCACCGAGTCCAGAGGGGCAGCACACATGTGGCGGGGCCTGCTGTCACCGGGAGCTCTGCCCCTCACTAATGTCCGGCCATAGCACAGCACCGAGTCCAGAGGGGCAGCACACATGTGGGGGGGCCTTCTTTCACCGGTAGCTCTGCCCCTCACTAATGTCTGGCCATAGCACAGCACCGAGTCCAGAGGGGCAGCACACATGTGGCGGGGCCTGCTGTCACCGGGAGCTCTGCCCCTCACTAATGTCCGGCCATAGCACAGCACCGAGTCCAGAGGGGCAGCATACATGTGGGGGGGGCCTGCTGTCACCGGGAGGAGCTCTGCCCCTCACTAATGTCCGGCCATAGCACAGTACCGAGTCCCGGAGGGGCAGCACACATGTGGCGGGGCCTGCTGTCACCGGGAGCTCTGCCCCTCACTAATGTCCGGCCATAGCACAGCACCGAGTCCAGAGGGGCAGCACACATGTGGGGGGGCCTGCTGTCACCGGTAGCTCTGCCCCTCACTAATGTCCGGCCATAGCACAGCACTGAGTCCCGGAGGGGCAGCACACATGTCGGGGGGCCTGCTGTCACCGGGAGCTCTGCCCCTCACTAATGTCCGGCCATAGCACAGCACTGAGTCCCGGAGGGGCAGCACACATGTGGGGGGGCCTGCTGTCACCGGGAGCTCTGCCCCTCACTAATGTCCGGCCATAGCACAGCACCGAGTCCCGGAGGGGCAGCACACATGTGGCGGGGCCTGCTGTCACTGGGAGCTCTGCCCCTCACTAATGTCCGGCCATAGTACAGCACCGAATCCAGAGGGGCAGCACACATGTGGCGGGGCCTGCTGTCACCGGGAGCTCTGCCCCTCACTAATGTCCGACCATAGCACAGCACCGAGTACAGAGGGGCAGCACACATGTGGGGGGGCCTGCTGTCACCGGGAGCTCTGCCCCTCACTAATGTCCGGCAATAGCACAGCACCGAGTCCCGGAGGGGCAGCACACATGTGGGGGGGCCTGCTGTCACCGGGAGCTCTGCCCCTCACTAATGTCCGGCCATAGCACAGCACCGAGTCTGGAGGGGCAGCACACATGTGGCGGGGCCTGCTGTCACTGGGAGCTCTGCCCCTCACTAATGTCCGGCCATAGCACAGCACCGAGTCCCGGAGGGGCAGCACACATGTGGCGGGGCCTGCTGTCACCGGGAGCTCTGCCCCTCACTAATGTCCGGCCATAGCACAGCACCGAGTACAGAGGGGCAGCACACATGTGGGGGGGCCTGCTGTCACCGGGAGCTCTGCCCCTCACTAATGTCCGGCCATAGCACAGCACCGAGTCCCGGAGGGGCAGCACACATGTGGCGGGGCCTGCTGTCACCGGGAGCTCTGCCCCTCACTAATGTCCGGCCATAGCACAGCACCGAGTCCCGGAGGGGCAGCACACATGTGGGGGGGCCTGCTGTCACCGGGAGCTCTGCCCCTCACTAATGTCCGGCCATAGCACAGCACCGAGTCCGGAGGGGCAGCACACATGTGGGGGGGCCTGCTGTCACCGGGAGCTCTGCCCCTCACTCATGTCCGGCCATAGCACAGCACCGAGTCCGGAGGGGCAGCACACATGTGGGGGGGCCTGCTGTCACCGGGAGGAGCTCTGCCCCTCACTAATGTCCGGCCATAGCACAGCACCGAGTCCGGAGGGGCAGCACACATGTGGGGGGGCCTGCTGTCACCGGGAGCTCTGCCCCTCACTCATGTCCGGCCATAGCACAGCACCGAGTCCGGAGGGGCAGCACACATGTGGGGGGGCCTGCTGTCACCGGGAGGAGCTCTGCCCCTCACTAATGTCCGGCCATAGCACAGCACCGAGTCCAGAGGGGCAGCACACATGTGGGGGGGGCCTGCTGTCACTGGGAGCTCTGCCCCTCACTAATGTCCGGCCATACCACAGCACCGAGTCCAGAAGGGCAGCACACATGTGGCGGGGCCTGCTGTCACTGGGAGCTCTGCCCCTCACTAATGTCCGGCCATAGCACAGCACCGAGTCCAGAGGGGCAGCACACATGTGGGGGGGGCCTGCTGTCACTGGGAGCTCTGCCCCTCACTAATGTCCGGCCATAGCACAGCACCGAGTCCAGAGGGGCAGCACACATGTGGCGGGGCCTGCTGTCACGGGGAGCTCTGCCCCTCACTAATGTCCGGCCATAGCACAGCACCGAGTCCAGAGGGGCAGCACACATGTGGGGGGGCCTGCTTTCACCGGTAGCTCTGCCCCTCACTAATGTCTGGCCATAGCACAGCACCGAGTCCAGAGGGGCAGCACACATGTGGCGGGGCCTGCTGTCACCGGGAGCTCTGCCCCTCACTAATGTCCGGCCATAGCACAGCACCGAGTCCAGAGGGGCAGCATACATGTGGGGGGGGCCTGCTGTCACCGGGAGGAGCTCTGCCCCTCACTAATGTCCGGCCATAGCACAGCACCGAGTCCCGGAGGGGCAGCACACATGTGGGGGGGCCTGCTGTCACCGGGAGGAGCTCTGCCCCTCACTAATGTCCGGCCATAGCATAGCACCGAGTCCCGGAGGGGCAGCACACATGTGGGGGGGCCTGCTGTCACCGGGAGCTCTGCCCCTCACTAATGTCCGGCCATAGCACAGCACCGAGTCCGGAGGGGCAGCACACATGTGGGGGGGCCTGCTGTCACCGTGAGTTCTGCCCCTCACTCATGTCCGGCCATAGCACAGCACCGAGTCCGGAGGGGCAGCACACATGTGGGGGGGCCTGCTGTCACCGGGAGGAGCTCTGCCCCTCACTAATGTCCGGCCATAGCACAGCACCGAGTCCAGAGGGGCAGCACACATGTGGGGGGGCCTGCTGTCACTGGGAGCTCTGCCCCTCACTAATGTCCGGCCATAGCAAAGCACCGAGTCCAGAGGGGCAGCACACATGTGGCGGGGCCTGCTGTCACTGGGAGCTCTGCCCCTCACTAATGTCCGGCCATAGCACAGCACCGAGTCCAGAGGGGCAGCACACATGTGGGGGGGGCCTGCTGTCACTGGGAGCTCTGCCCCTCACTAATGTCCGGCCATAGCACAGCACCGAGTCCAGAGGGGCAGCACACATGTGGCGGGGCCTGCTGTCACCGGGAGCTCTGCCCCTCACTAATGTCCGGCCATAGCACAGCACCGAGTCCAGAGGGGCAGCACACATGTGGGGGGGCCTTCTTTCACCGGTAGCTCTGCCCCTCACTAATGTCTGGCCATAGCACAGCACCGAGTCCAGAGGGGCAGCACACATGTGGCGGGGCCTGCTGTCACCGGGAGCTCTGCCCCTCACTAATGTCCGGCCATAGCACAGCACCGAGTCCGGAGGGGTAGCACACATGTGGGGGGGGCCTGCTGTCACTGGGAGCTCTGCCCCTCACTAATGTCCGGCCATAGCACAGCACCGAGTACAGAGGGGCAGCACACATGTGGGGGGGCCTGCTGTCACCGGTAGCTCTGCCCCTCACTAATATCCGGCCATAGCACAGCACCGAGTCCCAGAGGGGCAGCACACATGTGGAGGGGCCTGCTGTCACTGGGAGCTCTGCCCCTCACTAATGTCCGGCCATAGCACAGCACCGAGTACAGAGGGGCAGCACACATGTGGGGGGGGGGCCTGCTGTCACCGGTAGCTCTGCCCCTCACTAATATCCGGCCATAGCACAGCACCAAGTCCCAGAGGGGCAGCACACATGTGGCGGGGCCTGCTGTCACCGGTAGCTCTGCCCCTCATTAATATCCGGCCATAGCACAGCACTGAGTTCCGGAGGGGCAGCACACATGTGGGGGGGCCTGCTGTCACCGGGAGCTCTGCCCCTCACTAATGTCCGGCCATAGCACAGCACCGAGTCCAGAGGGGCAGCACACATGTGGGGTGGCCTGCTGTCACCGGGAGCTCTGCCCCTCACTAATGTCCGGCCATAGCACAGTACCGAGTCCCGGAGGGGCAGCACACATGTGGCGGGGCCTGCTGTCACCGGGAGCTCTGCCCCTCACTAATGTCCGGCCATAGCACAGCACCGAGTCCAGAGGGGCAGCACACATGTGGGGGGGCCTGCTGTCACCGGTAGCTCTGCCCCTCACTAATGTCCGGCCATAGCACAGCACTGAGTCCCGGAGGGGCAGCACACATGTCGGGGGGCCTGCTGTCACCGGGAGCTCTGCCCCTCACTAATGTCCGGCCATAGCACAGCACTGAGTCCCGGAGGGGCAGCACACATGTGGGGGGGCCTGCTGTCACCGGGAGCTCTGCCCCTCACTAATGTCCGGCCATAGCACAGCACTGAGTCCCGGAGGGGCAGCACACATGTGGCGGGGCCTGCTGTCACTGGGAGCTCTGCCCCTCACTAATGTCCGGCCATAGTACAGCACCGAATCCAGAGGGGCAGCACACATGTGGCGGGGCCTGCTGTCACCGGGAGCTCTGCCCCTCACTAATGTCCGACCATAGCACAGCACCGAGTACAGAGGGGCAGCACACATGTGGGGGGGCCTGCTGTCACCGGGAGCTCTGCCCCTCACTAATGTCCGGCCATAGCACAGCACCGAGTCCCGGAGGGGCAGCACACATGTGGGGGGGCCTGCTGTCACCGGGAGCTCTGCCCCTCACTAATGTCCGGCCATAGCACAGCACCGAGTCCGGAGGGGCAGCACACATGTGGCGGGGCCTGCTGTCACTGGGAGCTCTGCCCCTCACTAATGTCCGGCCATAGCACAGCACCGAGTCCCGGAGGGGCAGCACACATGTGGCGGGGCCTGCTGTCACCGGGAGCTCTGCCCCTCACTAATGTCCGGCCATAGCACAGCACCGAGTACAGAGGGGCAGCACACATGTGGGGGGGCCTGCTGTCACCGGGAGCTCTGCCCCTCACTAATGTCCGGCCATAGCACAGCACCGAGTCCCGGAGGGGCAGCACACATGTGGCGGGGCCTGCTGTCACCGGGAGCTCTGCCCCTCACTAATGTCCGGCCATAGCACAGCACCGAGTCCGGAGGGGTAGCACACATGTGGCGGGGCCTGCTGTCACTGGGAGCTCTGCCCCTCACTAATGTCCGGCCATAGCACAGCACCGAGTCCCGGAGGGGCAGCACACATGTGGCGGGGCCTGCTGTCACCGGGAGCTCTGCCCCTCACTAATGTCCGGCCATAGCACAGCACCGAGTCCCGGAAGGGCAGCACACATGTGGGGGGGCCTGCTGTCACCGGGAGCTCTGCCCCTCACTAATGTCCGGCCATAGTACAGCACCGAGTCCGGAGGGGCAGCACACATGTGGGGGGGCCTGCTGTCACCGGGAGCTCTGCCCCTCACTAATGTCCGACCATAGCACAGCACCGAGTACAGAGGGGCAGCACACATGTGGGGGGGCCTGCTGTCACCGGGAGCTCTGCCCCTCACTAATGTCCGGCCATAGCACAGCACCGAGTCCGGAGGGGCAGCACACATGTGGGGGGGCCTGCTGTCACCGGGAGCTCTGCCCCTCACTCATGTCCGGCCATAGCACAGCACCGAGTCCGGAGGGGCAGCACACATGTGGGGGGGCCTGCTGTCACCGGGAGGAGCTCTGCCCCTCACTAATGTCCGGCCATAGCACAGCACCGAGTCCGGAGGGGCAGCACACATGTGGGGGGGGGCCTGCTGTCACCGGTAGCTCTGCCCCTCACTAATATCCGGCCATAGCACAGCACCAAGTCCCAGAGGGGCAGCACACATGTGGCGGGGCCTGCTGTCACCGGTAGCTCTGCCCCTCATTAATATCCGGCCATAGCACAGCACTGAGTTCCGGAGGGGCAGCACACATGTGGGGGGGCCTGCTGTCACCGGGAGCTCTGCCCCTCACTAATGTCCGGCCATAGCACAGCACCGAGTCCAGAGGGGCAGCACACATGTGGGGGGGCCTGCTGTCACCGGGAGCTCTGCCCCTCACTAATGTCCGGCCATAGCACAGTACCGAGTCCCGGAGGGGCAGCACACATGTGGCGGGGCCTGCTGTCACCGGGAGCTCTGCCCCTCACTAATGTCCGGCCATAGCACAGCACCGAGTCCAGAGGGGCAGCACACATGTGGGGGGGCCTGCTGTCACCGGTAGCTCTGCCCCTCACTAATGTCCGGCCATAGCACAGCACTGAGTCCCGGAGGGGCAGCACACATGTCGGGGGGCCTGCTGTCACCGGGAGCTCTGCCCCTCACTAATGTCCGGCCATAGCACAGCACTGAGTCCCGGAGGGGCAGCACACATGTGGGGGGGCCTGCTGTCACCGGGAGCTCTGCCCCTCACTAATGTCCGGCCATAGCACAGCACTGAGTCCCGGAGGGGCAGCACACATGTGGCGGGGCCTGCTGTCACTGGGAGCTCTGCCCCTCACTAATGTCCGGCCATAGTACAGCACCGAATCCAGAGGGGCAGCACACATGTGGCGGGGCCTGCTGTCACCGGGAGCTCTGCCCCTCACTAATGTCCGACCATAGCACAGCACCGAGTACAGAGGGGCAGCACACATGTGGGGGGGCCTGCTGTCACCGGGAGCTCTGCCCCTCACTAATGTCCGGCCATAGCACAGCACCGAGTCCCGGAGGGGCAGCACACATGTGGGGGGGCCTGCTGTCACCGGGAGCTCTGCCCCTCACTAATGTCCGGCCATAGCACAGCACCGAGTCCGGAGGGGCAGCACACATGTGGCGGGGCCTGCTGTCACTGGGAGCTCTGCCCCTCACTAATGTCCGGCCATAGCACAGCACCGAGTCCCGGAGGGGCAGCACACATGTGGCGGGGCCTGCTGTCACCGGGAGCTCTGCCCCTCACTAATGTCCGGCCATAGCACAGCACCGAGTACAGAGGGGCAGCACACATGTGGGGGGGCCTGCTGTCACCGGGAGCTCTGCCCCTCACTAATGTCCGGCCATAGCACAGCACCGAGTCCCGGAGGGGCAGCACACATGTGGCGGGGCCTGCTGTCACCGGGAGCTCTGCCCCTCACTAATGTCCGGCCATAGCACAGCACCGAGTCCGGAGGGGTAGCACACATGTGGCGGGGCCTGCTGTCACTGGGAGCTCTGCCCCTCACTAATGTCCGGCCATAGCACAGCACCGAGTCCCGGAGGGGCAGCACACATGTGGCGGGGCCTGCTGTCACCGGGAGCTCTGCCCCTCACTAATGTCCGGCCATAGCACAGCACCGAGTCCCGGAAGGGCAGCACACATGTGGGGGGGCCTGCTGTCACCGGGAGCTCTGCCCCTCACTAATGTCCGGCCATAGTACAGCACCGAGTCCGGAGGGGCAGCACACATGTGGGGGGGCCTGCTGTCACCGGGAGCTCTGCCCCTCACTCATGTCCGGCCATAGCACAGCACCGAGTCCGGAGGGGCAGCACACATGTGGGGGGGCCTGCTGTCACCGGGAGGAGCTCTGCCCCTCACTAATGTCCGGCCATAGCACAGCACCGAGTCCCGGAGGGGCAGCACACATGTGGCGGGGCCTCCTGTCACCGGGAGCTCTGCCCCTCACTAATGTCCGGCCATAGCACAGCACCGAGTCCGGAGGGGTAGCACACATGTGGCGGGGCCTGCTGTCACTGGGAGCTCTGCCCCTCACTAATGTCCGGCCATAGCACAGCACCGAGTCCCGGAGGGGCAGCACACATGTGGCGGGGCCTGCTGTCACCGGGAGCTCTGCCCCTCACTAATGTCCGGCCATAGCACAGCACCGAGTCCCGGAGGGGCAGCACACATGTGGGGGGGCCTGCTGTCACCGGGAGCTCTGCCCCTCACTAATGTCCGGCCATAGCACAGCACCGAGTCCGGAGGGGCAGCACACATGTGGGGGGGCCTGCTGTCACCGGGAGCTCTGCCCCTCACTCATGTCCGGCCATAGCACAGCACCGAGTCCGGAGGGGCAGCACACATGTGGGGGGGCCTGCTGTCACCGGGAGGAGCTCTGCCCCTCACTAATGTCCGGCCATAGCACAGCACCGAGTCCAGAGGGGCAGCACACATGTGGGGGGGCCTGCTGTCACCGGGAGCTCTGCCCCTCACTAATGTCCGGCCATAGCACAGCACCGAGTCCAGAGGGGCAGCACACATGTGGCGGGGCCTGCTGTCACTGGGAGCTCTGCCCCTCACTAATGTCCGGCCATAGCACAGCACCGAGTCCAGAGGGGCAGCACACATGTGGGGGGGGCCTGCTGTCACTGGGAGCTCTGCCCCTCACTAATGTCCGGCCATAGCACAGCACCGAGTCCAGAGGGGCAGCACACATGTGGCGGGGCCTGCTGTCACCGGGAGCTCTGCCCCTCACTAATGTCCGGCCATAGCACAGCACCGAGTCCAGAGGGGCAGCACACATGTGGGGGGGCCTGCTTTCACCGGTAGCTCTGCCCCTCACTAATGTCTGGCCATAGCACAGCACCGAGTCCAGAGGGGCAGCACACATGTGGCGGGGCCTGCTGTCACCGGGAGCTCTGCCCCTCACTAATGTCCGGCCATAGCACAGCACCGAGTCCAGAGGGGCAGCACACATGTGGGGGGGGCCTGCTGTCACCGGGAGGAGCTCTGCCCCTCACTAATGTCCGGCCATAGAACAGCACCGAGTCCCGGAGGGGCAGCACACATGTGGGGGGGCCTGCTGTCACCGGGAGGAGCTCTGCCCCTCACTAATGTCCGGCCATAGCATAGCACCGAGTCCCGGAGGGGCAGCACACATGTGGGGGGGCCTGCTGTCACCGGGAGCTCTGCCCCTCACTAATGTCCGGCCATAGCACAGCACCGAGTCCGGAGGGGCAGCACACATGTGGGGGGGCCTGCTGTCACCGGGAGCTCTGCCCCTCACTCATGTCCGGCAATAGCACAGCACCGAGTCCGGAGGGGCAGCACACATGTGGGGGGGCCTGCTGTCACCGGGAGGAGCTCTGCCCCTCACTAATGTCCGGCCATAGCACAGCACCGAGTCCAGAGGGGCAGCACACATGTGGGGGGGCCTGCTGTCACTGGGAGCTCTGCCCCTCACTAATGTCCGGCCATAGCACAGCACCGAGTCCAGAGGGGCAGCACACATGTGGCGGGGCCTGCTGTCACTGGGAGCTCTGCCCCTCACTAATGTCCGGCCATAGCACAGCACCGAGTCCAGAGGGGCAGCACACATGTGGGGGGGGCCTGCTGTCACTGGGAGCTCTGCCCCTTACTAATGTCCGGCCATAGCACAGCACCGAGTCCAGAGGGGCAGCACACATGTGGCGGGGCCTGCTGTCACCGGGAGCTCTGCCCCTCACTAATGTCCGGCCATAGCACAGCACCGAGTCCAGAGGGGCAGCACACATGTGGCGGGGCCTGCTGTCACCGGGAGCTCTGCCCCTCACTAATGTCCGGCCATAGCACAGCACCGAGTCCAGAGGGGCAGCACACATGTGGCGGGGCCTGCTGTCATCGGGAGCTCTGCCCCTCACTAATGTCCGGCCATAGCACAGCACCGAGTCCCAGAGGGGCAGAACACATGTGGCGGGGCCTGCTGTCACCGGGAGCTCTGCCCCTCACTAATGTCCGGCCATAGCACAGCACCGAGTCCAGAGGGGCAGCACACATGTGGGGGGGCCTGCTGTCACCGGGAGGAGCTCTGCCCCTCACTAATGTCCGGCCATAGCACAGCACTGAGTCCGGAGGGGCAGCACACATGTGGCGGGGCCTGCTGTCACCGGGAGCTCCGCCCCTCACTAATGTCCGGCCATAGCACAGCACCGAGTCCCAGAGGGGCAGCACACATGTGGGGGGGCCTGCTGTCACCGGGAGCTCTGCCCCTCACTAATGTCCGGCCATAGCACAGCACTGAGCACTGAGTCCAGAGGGGCAGCACACATGTGGCGGGGCCCGCTGTCACCGGTAGCTCTGCCCCTCACTAATGTCCGGCCATAGCACAGCACCGAGTCCAGAGGGGCAGCACACATGTGGCGGGGCCCGCTGTCACCGGTAGCTCTGCCCCTCACTAATGTCCGGCCATAGCATAGCACAGCACTGAGTCCCAGAGGGGCAGCACACGTGGCGGGGCCTGCTGTCACTGGGAGGAACTCTGCCCCTCACTAATGTTCGGCCATAGCACAGCACTGAGTCCCAGAGGGGCAGCACACATGTGGCGGGGCCTGCTGTCACCGGGAGCTCTGCCCCTCACTAATGTCGGGCCATAGCACAGCACTGAGTCCAGAGGGGCAGCACACATGTGGCGGGGCCTGCTGTCACCGGGAGCTCTGCCCCTCACTAATGTCCGGCCATAGCACAGCACCGAGTCCAGAGGGGCAGCACACATGTGGCGGGGCCTGCTGTCACCGTGAGCTCTGCCCCTCACTAATGTCCGGCCATAGCACAGCACCGAGTCCAGAGGGGCAGCACACATGTGGCGGGGCCTGCTGTCATCGGGAGGAGCTCTGCCCCTCACTAATGTCCGGCCATAGCACAGCACCGAGTCCAGAGGGGCAGCACACATGTGGCGGGGCCTGCTGTCACCGGGAGCTCCGCCCCTCACTAATGTCCGGCCATAGCACAGCACCGAGTCCCGGAGGGGCAGCACACATGTGGCGGGGCCTGCTGTCACCGGGAGCTCTGCCCCTCACTAATGTCCGGCCATAGCACAGCACCGAGTCCCGGAGGGGCAGCACACATGTGGCGGGGCCTGCTGTCACCGGGAGCTCTGCCCCTCACTAATGTCCGGCCATAGCACAGCACCGAGTCCCAGAGGGGCAGCACACATGTGGGGGGGCCCGCTGTCACTGGGAGCTCTGCCCCTCACTAATGTCCGGCCATAGCACAGCACTGAGTCCAGAGGGGCAGCACACATGTGGCGGGGCCTGCTGTCACCGGGAGCTCTCCCCCTCACTAATGTCCGGCCATAGCACAGCACCGAGTCCAGAGGGGCAGCACACATGTGGCGGGGCCTGCTGTCACCGGGAGCTCTGCCCCTCACTAATGTCCGGCCATAGCACAGCACCGAGTCCAGAGGGGCAGCACACATGTGGCGGGGCCTGCTGTCACCGTGAGCTCTGCCCCTCACTAATGTCCGGCCATAGCACAGCACCGAGTCCAGAGGGGCAGCACACATGTGGCGGGGCCTGCTGTCACCGGGAGCTCTGCCCCTCACTAATGTCCGGCCATAGCACAGCACTGAGTCCAGAGGGGCAGCACACATGTGGCGGGGCCTGCTGTCACCGGGAGGAGCTCTGCCCCTCACTAATGTCCGGCCATAGCACATCACCGAGTCCAGAGGGGCAGCACACATGTGGCGGGGCCTGCTGTCACCGGGAGGAGCTCTGCCCCTCACTAATGTCCGGCCATAGCACATCACCGAGTCCAGAGGGGCAGCACACATGTGGGGGGGCCTGCTGTCACCGGGAGGAGCTCTGCCCCTCACTAATGTCCGGCCATAGCACATCACCGAGTCCAGAGGGGCAGCACACATGTGGCGGGGCCTGCTGTCACCGGGAGGAGCTCTGCCCCTCACTAATGTCCGGCCATAGCACATCACCGAGTCCAGAGGGGCAGCACACATGTGGGGGGGCCTGCTGTCACCGGGAGGAGCTCTGCCCCTCACTAATGTCCGGCCATAGCACAGCACCGAGTCCCAGAGGGGCAGAACACATGTGGCGGGGCCTGCTGTCACCGGGAGCTCTGCCCCTCACTAATGTCCGGCCATAGCACAGCACCGAGTCCAGAGGGGCAGCACACATGTGGGGGGGCCTGCTGTCACCGGGAGGAGCTCTGCCCCTCACTAATGTCCGGCCATAGCACAGCACTGAGTCCGGAGGGGCAGCACACATGTGGCGGGGCCTGCTGTCACCGGGAGCTCCGCCCCTCACTAATGTCCGGCCATAGCACAGCACCGAGTCCCAGAGGGGCAGCACACATGTGGGGGGGCCTGCTGTCACCGGGAGCTCTGCCCCTCACTAATGTCCGGCCATAGCACAGCACTGAGCACTGAGTCCAGAGGGGCAGCACACATGTGGCGGGGCCCGCTGTCACCGGTAGCTCTGCCCCTCACTAATGTCCGGCCATAGCACAGCACCGAGTCCAGAGGGGCAGCACACATGTGGCGGGGCCCGCTGTCACCGGTAGCTCTGCCCCTCACTAATGTCCGGCCATAGCATAGCACAGCACTGAGTCCCAGAGGGGCAGCACACGTGGCGGGGCCTGCTGTCACTGGGAGGAACTCTGCCCCTCACTAATGTTCGGCCATAGCACAGCACTGAGTCCCAGAGGGGCAGCACACATGTGGCGGGGCCTGCTGTCACCGGGAGCTCTGCCCCTCACTAATGTCGGGCCATAGCACAGCACTGAGTCCAGAGGGGCAGCACACATGTGGCGGGGCCTGCTGTCACCGGGAGCTCTGCCCCTCACTAATGTCCGGCCATAGCACAGCACCGAGTCCAGAGGGGCAGCACACATGTGGCGGGGCCTGCTGTCACCGTGAGCTCTGCCCCTCACTAATGTCCGGCCATAGCACAGCACCGAGTCCAGAGGGGCAGCACACATGTGGCGGGGCCTGCTGTCATCGGGAGGAGCTCTGCCCCTCACTAATGTCCGGCCATAGCACAGCACCGAGTCCAGAGGGGCAGCACACATGTGGCGGGGCCTGCTGTCACCGGGAGCTCCGCCCCTCACTAATGTCCGGCCATAGCACAGCACCGAGTCCCGGAGGGGCAGCACACATGTGGCGGGGCCTGCTGTCACCGGGAGCTCTGCCCCTCACTAATGTCCGGCCATAGCACAGCACCGAGTCCCGGAGGGGCAGCACACATGTGGCGGGGCCTGCTGTCACCGGGAGCTCTGCCCCTCACTAATGTCCGGCCATAGCACAGCACCGAGTCCCAGAGGGGCAGCACACATGTGGGGGGGCCCGCTGTCACTGGGAGCTCTGCCCCTCACTAATGTCCGGCCATAGCACAGCACTGAGTCCAGAGGGGCAGCACACATGTGGCGGGGCCTGCTGTCACCGGGAGCTCTCCCCCTCACTAATGTCCGGCCATAGCACAGCACCGAGTCCAGAGGGGCAGCACACATGTGGCGGGGCCTGCTGTCACCGGGAGCTCTGCCCCTCACTAATGTCCGGCCATAGCACAGCACCGAGTCCAGAGGGGCAGCACACATGTGGCGGGGCCTGCTGTCACCGTGAGCTCTGCCCCTCACTAATGTCCGGCCATAGCACAGCACCGAGTCCAGAGGGGCAGCACACATGTGGCGGGGCCTGCTGTCACCGGGAGCTCTGCCCCTCACTAATGTCCGGCCATAGCACAGCACTGAGTCCAGAGGGGCAGCACACATGTGGCGGGGCCTGCTGTCACCGGGAGGAGCTCTGCCCCTCACTAATGTCCGGCCATAGCACATCACCGAGTCCAGAGGGGCAGCACACGTGGCGGGGCCTGCTGTCACCGGGAGGAGCTCTGCCCCTCACTAATGTCCGGCCATAGCACATCACCGAGTCCAGAGGGGCAGCACACATGTGGGGGGGCCTGCTGTCACCGGGAGGAGCTCTGCCCCTCACTAATGTCCGGCCATAGCACATCACCGAGTCCAGAGGGGCAGCACACATGTGGCGGGGCCTGCTGTCACCGGGAGGAGCTCTGCCCCTCACTAATGTCCGGCCATAGCACATCACCGAGTCCAGAGGGGCAGCACACATGTGGGGGGGCCTGCTGTCACCGGGAGGAGCTCTGCCCCTCACTAATGTCCGGCCATAGCACATCACTGAGTCCAGAGGGGCAGCACACATGTGGGGGGGCCTGCTGTCACCGGGAGCTCTGCCCCTCACTAATGTCCGGCCATAGCACAGCACCGAGTCCAGAGGGGCAGCACACATGTGGCGGGGCCTGCTGTCACCGGTAGCTCTGCCCCTCACTAATGTCCGGCCATAGCACAGCACTGAGTCCAGAGGGGCAGCACACATGTGGCGGGGCCTGCTGTCACCGGGAGGAGCTCTGCCCCGGAGGTGGAGCAGGTCAGGCCAGAGATCCGCCCCTGGAGGAGGCTGTGTCATCACAGCGCACAGCAGAGAGTTTACAGGAACCCGGGAGGAGACGGTCACCGAGCCCGGACCGAGAGGACAGCACAGCCGACCCCAGAGTGTATGGACCACCACAGCCGGCAGGAGGACAGCGACCATGGCTCAGCGGGCAGCATGAGCAGCTGAGGGCGGGGGAGAAGGAGCCGGCGGAGGGGAGAAGAGCACAGCAGCCGGGGGCACCGCACAGCAGCCGGGGGCACCGCGTCGCCTCAGCACCAGTCACCATGGAGGGGCCCGCAGGTGAGTGCTGCACTGATGGGGGAGGGTGTTGTGTGGAGAGTCGCCGGCTGGAGCTTTTATCCCATTCATTTCTATAAGCAGTAGACTGTAGATACGCTCTATAGCGGCTATCACACTACAAGTCCCAGCATGCCTGTGCCAGTTGTTGGGGCGCCCTGCCATGTACAGGGTGATAAGCTGCACGGTCTGACGATAAGTGGGCTACAGGGAGGAGGCGGCGGCCGCTGTGCCTCCCCAGGCATCCTGTCACCCAGCGCCTTCACATGTCCTGGCCATCCTAGCCATGTGCCGCTTGTGTTTACGTTCTGCCCAGCGCGGCGTGTGATTGGCCAGCAGCCTGCGTGACGTAGTGATTACATAATGAGACAGGGCGCCGAGCGGCTCTCCACGTGCGGCTCCCGGGGCGGACGCGCTGCTCTGACCTACTTTCTGCTACACGTGGATGCCAGACATCAGTCTCCAACCAATCAGCGCCCAGAGTGAGTAACTGGGGCCACGCCTGTTCAATTCCTTTCATGACTTCTCCAGGCGTTCGCTGATTGGCTGATGCGGAGACTCAGCTGTCAGGACATGTGAGCAGCAGCACACGTGTGAGGCGGGAGAGCGCGCATGTGTCAGGCCTGGTGACTGGGGCGGCCCCGAGGTTAACCCTGTGTATGTTGTGTAATGTCACACGCAGGGGCCACAGCTGTGTACGGGGGTGGACAGTTCCAGTTTGGGGGGTTGTTCTTTCCTGGTCCTATGTCTTCAAATAGGGTCACAGTGTACGCTGTGTCAGTCGGTGTGCTCTGGGCAGGCGCACTGGTGGCAAAGCCTTTCTCCCGAGGATCCTGGCTCTGACTAGCATGTTATTGTCCCATAACTACAAAGCACTGCACAAACCTCCACCATGGCGGCCACTGTGTGCGTTACTACTACTGATAATGGGGGTGATGTCAGCCCCCGGGACCACAACTGATGTATGGCTGCACCCCCTACACTTTGGCTTTGTGGCCGCTCCGTTGTGCAGGGTCCGCTGTGTTCTCGGGATCGGTCTGAGGTGAGACCCCCCAACAATCATGGTCGTGGTATCTCCTAGCGTGGCGCTATCACTGACAGAGGGATGGCGCTATAAAGAGGTTATTGGACTTGTGTTTATCACCTATATTAGATGTCCTCTAACCGCCATTTGTTGCACTGACGTGTACAAAGGTGTAAATGGAGAAGACCGGGGGCCCTAGGACTGAACCTTGTGGGACTCCAACAGATAGGGGGCGAGGTGAGGAGGTGGTCCCTGCGTACACCATGCTAGATATAGGTACGCAGGACGCTTGCGTAAGTAGGCGGAGCTTAATGAAAAGTCCGCAGCACCACGCTGCAGACTCAAATGCTAATGTGAACTTCGCCTTAGAGCAGGGTGTCCGGCTTCAGTCACTGATGTTGCTGCTTTTAGTCACAGCAGCTTTGAAGTGAACTAGAAATTGAGTAAAAATTGCTTGCTGTTATTAATGACCACCTGGTCGGGCAAAAGCGGCACACCCCTTAGCAATAGGTAATGAGTTAACTACTAATTGTAATATTCCATTTACAAGCTATAGTGACCTGTAAATGTGGCATATTGGCCACTTCCAAATCCTTTGATAGCCACTGGTCTTTGTCCCATGACCTGTCCTGGGTGGCGGCACACATCGGATGCACGTCACCAGTATCTTTCACAATCACCCAACTCTATCTGCTGTCACCATACAAATTACGTGGTCATCTGGCTGAGCCAAAATTGGTAGGATCACCTGACATTGGCCTGTATGACCATCTTTTCTCATTATGTCTGTGTATAAGGGATTCTGTTGTGGGTGTTACACAGACAAAATCTCCATGTGACCCTTTGGGGGTGAACATTGGAGCTGTATCAATTTTCCTGTCACCCATATTTTATTGACATGACTAATTTGTCTTGTTACCAGTTCTTGTCAGTTCAATATTGGCACTTAATGTGACAAAGCAATATTGGGTCTCTACTGTCACCAGCTACGTTCACATTAGCATTGTGCGGTGCTGCATCGGGCGCAGCTGCGGCGACGCATGCGTCATGCTCCCCTATATTTAACATGGGGGGGCGCATGGACATGCGTTGTCTTGCGTTTTGTGACGCATGCGTCATTTTGGCGCAAGCGTCAGGGCGCAGAGAACGCTGCATGATGCATTTTTTTTCTGCGCCAAAAATCATGCAAAAATGAATGCATGCGTCACAAAAAGCTGCGTTTTGCATGCGTTGTGCGTTGAGTCTCCGACGCAGCACCGCACAACGCAAATGTGAACTTAGGCTAAGAGCGGTCACGTGTCCGAAGAATTTATTACCCTGCCAAAATGTTCGAGTGATGTTAGCGCCACTGTTTCTGGCGCTAACTTGACTTGTCACATGCAGGCTGCAGCCAATGAGTGGCCGGTATTTCACAGCATCTCATCAGTGTGCCGACTGGCGGATATCTGCTCTGAGAAAAAAGGAAAGGCTACAGCTAACGAGCGGGCTCTGATTAGCTGCCGCCTGCAAGATACACAATAAGTCACGTCACTCACTGGGAACAGCACTGCTACAGGAGGCACATATCTATTGGTTTTAGTTTATCTAGGATTTTGACATCATTAAGCTGTCCAGTAGTGGACAACCCCTTTATGGCAAGCTTGATTACAACAGTAAGGCTAGGGTCACATTGCGTTAGTGCAATCCGTTTAGCGCTAGCGGATTGCGCTAACGCAATGTTTTTTATTGGGCTGCGGTCGGGTTCGCGGTAACGTGCCCGCTCTCGCAGATCCCCGATCTGCGAGAGCGGGGAACGGACCGCGGGCGCGCCTCGGACGCTGCAAGCAGCGTCCGCGGCGCGCCAGGAATCACCGGCGCGTCGCTAGCACGTGCCGAACATGGCACGCGCTAGTGAAGCGCGTTCCCATTGCCTTCAATGGGCGCGTTAACGGCCGCGTTGCACGGCGTTAATTTCGCCGTGCAACGCTGTCCGTTTAACGCGGTCCCATAACGCAATGGGAACCCAGCCTAAAATAGCTGGTTTTGTTTCTATTTTTAAAGACCTGGTACCCATGGTTATGGACTCCAAACTAACCCTGTGTGTAGTCTGATCTTGGAATCATGTTTTTCTAAAATTTTTCCCCCCACCCCCCAATACGCTGTTCTTTGCGCAGTTCATTAACATGCTGCACACAAATGACGATTTGGCTCAAAGCCAAAAATGCGTTCTCTTCTTCTCTTGAACTTTTTTTCCTTAAAGGGAACCTGTCACCCCGTTTTTTGAGATTGAGCTATAAATACTGTTAAATAGGGCCTGCGCTGTGTGTTCCTATAGTGTATGTAGTGTACCCCGATTCCCCATGTATGCTGAGAAATAACTTACCAAAGTCGCCGTTTTCGCCTGTCAATCAGGCTGGTCAGGTCGGGAGGGCGTGGTGACATCGCTGGTTCTTCCTCAGCTTTACGTTGGTGGCGTAGTGGTGAAGACACAGCGCGCGATCTGCGCTGTCATCCCTTTCGTCGGTGGGGGCGGCCATCTTCCTGGGGCCGCGCGTGCGCAGATCGAGTGCTCTGCTGCACGGGGCTTCAGGAAAATGGCCGCGGGATGCCGCGCGTGCGCATTAGAGATCGCGGCGGCCATTTTCCCAAAGCCGAGTTTGCATCTCGGCTTTGGGAAAATGGCCGCCGCGATCTCTAATGCGCACGCGCGGCATCCCGCGGCCATTTTCCTGAAGCCCCGTGCAGCAGAGCACTCGATCTGCGCACGCGCGGCCCCAGGAAGATGGCCGCCCCCACCGATGCAAGGGATTACAGCGCAGATCGCGCGCTGCTTGTTCACCACTACGCCACTACGCCACCAACGTAAAGCTGAGGAAGAACCAGCGATGTCACCACGCCCTCCCGACCTGACCAGCCTGATTGACAGGCGAAAACGGCGACTTTGGTAAGTTATTTCTCAGCATACATGGGGAATCGGGGTACACTACATACACTATAGGAACACACAGCGCAGGCCCTATTTAACAGTATTTATAGCTCAATCTCAAAAAACGGGGGTGACAGGTTCCCTTTAAATTTGCACCACAATACTGACTCTAAAATACACCAGGGGGTGACTGGAGTAACTTTGCACCAAATTTTACAGCTTTGAGTTGCCATAGATGAATCCGGCTAAAACATCTGGAATTGCTAGACTCTGTCCACAAAGAGGAAAACAAAGGGAGCACTTACAAAATAGACTTAAAAAATAAGGTGCAAATAGAATAATGAATTGAGCGCAACAGCATTATCTCACATTCAGCCACTGATGCAGCCTCATTAACTGTCAAGGTGAGAAGTGCTAGTAACATCCCGTCCTTCGGCTGCTTGCAAAATGTTGAGCTCCTCAGTGTAATGCAAGCGCATGTGACTTGCCAAATCATCAACACCTCACCTCCAGGGTACTTCTGTTGCAAGGGAACACAAAAATGGGAAACAGGACTCTGCCTGCCATAATAACCCATTGTCACCCTGTAAGTGTATCTTATTGGGGAGGGCAAAGTCGTGCTGTAGTTGCTCTTGACTTTGTGATGCAGAGAGATGTTGTTCCAGGCAGGTGCCGGCTGTATAGTGCAGTCTTTACCTGGCATTTATGGAACGGACTCCGCTCCAGAGCCAGCCACAAAGCAACCTTACGTGTCAGGAAGGGTTTTATGGTGGACACTGCCATCTTTCGTATGAAAATTTTATTTCTGAAAAATGACTGCCAAATACAGTTTGTCATTTACATTCTGAATGTATCACGAGAAATTGTCCGTGCCATGACGGTTGTTCTACAGTACAATTCCACTGGACACCTTTGCACTGGTTATTAGTAAATCGCTAATTTGCTTTCTAAATGTGACTTGCAAAACAGTGTTCATTAAAAAGTGTCTACCAGTTTGCTGCAATCAAGTAAAGATCAATTTACACTGCTTCAGCATTATCATGGCTTCTCTCCTCTGGGGAAAAACACTTGTCAAATTGGTATCTGACGGACTTAGAATTTTTCGTCCGTTTGCATCCAAAAAAAAAAAAAAAAATTATATATATAAATATATATATGTGTGTATATATGTATATATGTATATATATATATATATATATATATATATATATATATATATATATATGTACAGACCAAAAGTTTGGACACATCTCATTTAAAGATTCTTCTGTATCTTCATAACTATGAAAATTGTACATTCACACTGAAGGCATCAAAGCTATAAATTAACACATGTGGAATTATATACGTAACAAAAAAAGTGTGAAACAACTGAAATTATATCTTATGTTCTAGGTTCTTCAAAGTAGCCACCTTTTTGCTTTGATGGCTGCTTTGCAAACTCTTGTCATTCTCTTGATGAAGTTCAAGAGGTAGTCACCAGGAATGGTTTTCAATATACAAGTGTGCCCTGTCAGGTTTAATAAGTGGGATTTCTTGCCTTATAAATTGGGTTGGGACCATCAGTTGTGTTGTGGATACACAGCTGATAGTCCTATTGAATAGATTGTTAGGTGCTTTTTTTTTCTTGCCATAACACACATTCTAAGTAAAGAAAAACGAGTGGCCATCATTACTTTAAGAAATGAAGGTCAGTCAGTCCGAAAAATTGGGCTAACTTTGAAAGTGTCCCCAAGTGCAGTGGCAAAACCCATCAAGCGCTACATAGAAACTGGCTCACATGAGGACCGCCCCAGGAAAGGAAGACCAAGAGTCACCTCTGCTTCTGAGGATAAGTTTATCCGAGTCACCAGCCTCAGAAATCGCAGGTTAACAGCAGCTCAGATTAGATACCAGGTCAATGTCACATAGAGTTCTAGCAGCAGACACATCTCTACAACAACTGTAAGGCATCTTTTCCATTTGCAAGAAACACGTCCGTGTCTCGCATGTGAAAACCAAGCTGTGGCGCTGGCAATCCAGAGCGGAGCATGCGGCCACATAGCAACACATGGAGCCGCACGATCTGCTCCCAAGTGCCGGTGCCAGAACTTGGTTTTCACATGCGAGACACGGACGTGTTTCTTGCAAATGGAAAAGAGGCCTTAAGAGGACACTTTGTGCAGCAGGCCTTCATGGAAAAATAGCTGCTAGGAAACCACTGCTAAGGACAGGCAACAAGCAGAAGAGACTGGTTTGGACTAAATAACACAAGGAATGGACATTAGACCAGTGGAAATCTGTGCTTTGGTCTGATGAGTCCAAATTTATGATCTTTGGTTCCAACCACCGTGACTTTGTGTGACGGAGAAAAGGTGAACGGATGGACTCTACATGCCTGGTTCCCACCGTGAAGCATGGATGAGGAGGTGTGATGGTGCTTTGCTGGTGACACTGTTGGGGATTTATTCAAAATTAAAGGCATAGTGAACCAGCATGGCTACCACAGTATCTTGCAGCGGCATGCTATTCCATCCAGTTTGCGTTTAGTTGGACCATCATTTATTTTTCAACAGGACAATGACCCCAAACACACCTCCAGGCTGTGTAAGGGCCATTTGACCAAGAAGGAGAGTGATAGGGTGCTACGCCAGATGACCACCAGACCTGAACCCAATCGAGATATTTTGGGGTGAGCTGGACCGCAGAGTGAAGGCAAAAGGGCCAACAAGTGCTAAGCATCTCTGGGAACTCCTTCAAGATTTTTGGAAGACAATTCCCGGTGACTACCTCTTGAAGCTCATCAAGAGAATGCAAAGCAGTAATCAAAGCAAAAAGTGGCTACTTTGAGGAACCTAGAATATAAGACACAATTTCAGTTGTTTCACACTTTTTTAAGTATATAATTCCACATGTGTTAATTCATAGCTTTGATGCCTTCAGTGTGAATGTACAATTTCATAGTCATGAAAATACAGAAAAATTTTTAAATGAGGTGTGTCCAAACTATATATATATATATATATATATATATATATATATATATATATATATATATATATATATATATATATATATATATATATATATATATATATATTATAGTGCCTACAAGTAGTATTCAACCCCCTGCAGATTTAGCAGGTTTAATAAGATGCAAATAAGTTAGAGCCTTCAAACAAGAGCAGGATTTATTAACAGATGCATAAATCTTACAAACCAAAAAGTTTTGTTGCTCAGTTAAGTTTTTATAAATTTTAAACATAAAAGTGTGGGTCAATTATTATTCAACCTGTTATGTTTGTTAATGACAGGTGTTATGAAGGCAATCCAGAAACACAGTGTGCTTAGCGATCAGAGCGCACACAGTGATCTGACAAATACCCAAAAATACAAGAACGAGCTCTGAGACGTGGAAACTCTGTAGACTGCACACCTGATCCTATCCTAAACACAACTAAAAGCGGCTGTGGATTGCGCCTAACAACTACCTAGGCAACTCGGCACAGCCTAAGAAACTAGCTAGCCTGAAGATAGAAAAATAGGCCTGACTTGCCCCAGAGAAATTCCCCAAAGGAAAAGGCAGCCCCCCACATATAATGACTGTGAGTAAGATGAAAAGACAAAACGTAGGGATGAAATAGATTCAGCAAAGTGGGGCCCGATATTCTAGGACAGAGCGAGGACAGTAAAGCGAACTTTGCAGTCTACAAAAAACCCTAAAGCAAAACCACGCAAAGGGGGCAAAAAAAAACCACCGTGCCGAACTAACGGCACGGCGGTACACCCTTTGCGTCTCAGAGCTTCCAGCAAAACAAAAGACAAGCTGGACAGAAAAAAAGCAACAAAAAAGCAAAAAGCACTTAGCTATACAGAGCAGCAGGTCACAGGAACAATCAGGAGAAGCTCAGATCCAACACTGAAACATTGACAAGGAGCAAGGATAGCAGCATCAGGCGGAGTTAAGTAATGAAGCAGTTAACGAGCTCACCAGAACACCTGAGGGAGGAAGCTCAGAAGCTGCAGTACCACTTGTGACCACAGGAGTGAATTCAGCCACAGAATTCACAACATCAACCCCTAGGTTTAATATTTTGTGGAATAACCTTTGTTTGCAATTACAGCTAATAATCGTCTTTTATAAGACCTGATCAGGCCGGCACAGGTCTCTGGAGTTATCTTGGCCCACTCCTCCATGCAGATCTTCTCCAAGTTATCTAGGTTCTTTGGGTGTCTCATGTGGACTTTAATCTTGAGCTCCTTCCACAAGTTTTCAATTGGGTTAAGGTCAGGAGACTGACTATGCCACTGCAACACCTTGATTTTTTGCCTCTTGAACCAGGCCTTGGTTTTCTTGGCTGTGTGCTTTGGGTCGTTGTCTTGTTGGAAGATGAAATGACGACCCATCTTAAGATCCTTGATGGAGGAGCGGAGGTTCTTGGCCAAAATCTCCAGGTAGGCCGTGCTATCCATCTTCCCATGGATGCGGACCAGATGGCCAGGCCCCTTGGCTGAGAAACAGCCCTACAGCATGATGCTGCCACCACCATGCTTGACTGTAGGGATGGTATTCTTGGGGTCGTATGCAGTGCCATCCAGTCTCCAAACGTCACGTGTGTGGTTGGCACCAAAGATCTCGATCTTGGTCTCATCAGACCAGAGAACCTTGAACCAGTCAGTCTCAGAGTCCTCCAAGTGATCATGAGCAAACTGTAGACGAGCCTTGACATGACGCTTTGAAAGTAAAGGTACCTTACGGGTTCGTCTGGAACGGAGACCATTGCGGTGGAGTACGTTACTTATGGTATTGACTGAAACCAATGTCCCCACTGCCATGAGATCTTCCCGGAGCTCCTTCCTTGTTGTCCTTGGGTTAGCCTTGACTCTTCGGACAAGCCTGGCCTCGGCACGGGAGGAAACTTTCAAAGGCTGTCCAGGCCGTGGAAGGCTAACAGTAGTTCCATAAGCCTTCCACTTCCGGATGATGCTCCCAACAGTGGAGACAGGTAGGCCCAACTCCTTGGAAAGGGTTTTGTACCCCTTGCCAGCCTTGTGACCCTCCACGATCTTGTCTCTGATGGCCTTGGAATACTCCTTTGTCTTTCCCATGTTGACCATGTTTGAGTGCTGTTCACAAGTTTGGGGAGGGTCATAAATAGTCAGAAAAGGCTGGAAAAAGAGATAATTAATCCAAACGTGAAGCTCAATGTTCTTTGTGCCTGAACTACTTCTTAATACTTTAGGGGAACCAAACAGAATTCTGGTGGGTTGAGGGGTTGAATAATAAATGACCCTCTGAAAAGACTTTCCACAATTTAAAAAAAAAAAAATAAACAAAGAAATAACATTCTTTTTTGCTGCAGTGCATTTCACACTTCTAGACTGATCTACAGTCCAAATGTCACAATGCCAAGTTAATTCCAAATGTGTAAACCTGCTAAATCTGCAGGGGGGTTGAATACTACTTGTAGGCACTGTGTGTGTGTGTATGTATGTATGTATGTATGTATGTATGTGTGTATATATATATATATATATATATATATATATATATATATATATATATATATATATATATATATATATATATATATATATATATATATATATATATATTAATATATATATTATATTTTATTTAGTATAAGCTGAGATTTTCAGCCCACTTTTTTGGGCTGAAAGTCCCCCTCTCGGCTTGTACTCGAGTCATACGCAGGGGAGGGGGAGCGGGGGCTGTGCAATTATACTTACCTACTCCCGGCGCGGTCCCTGCTTCCAGCGCTGCAGTTTCTTCCTGTACTGGGCGGTCACATGGTACCGCTCATTACAGTAATGAATATGCGGCTCCACCTCCAATAGAGGTGGAGCCGCATATTCATTACTGTAATGACCGGTAATGGTGACCGTTCACTACAGGAAGAAAATGCGGTGCTGGGGAACAGACCTGCAGCGACGGCACCAGGAGCAGGTAAGTATGATGGGGGGGCAGTACGCGATACTCACCTGCTCCTGTGCCACTGGCGGCGCCGCTGTCTCTTCCGCGTCCTCTGCAGTGACGCTCAGGTCAGAGGGCGCGGTGACCCTGTTCCTGAACATCGGTGCAGAGGATGGGAAGACACAGCGGCGGTCAGCGGTGGAACGGAAAATGTGAGTATGTAATTTTTTTAATCGCAGCAACTGCTTTTGGGCCAAATATCTGTATCGAGCATGTTATGGGGCCATGTGCAGAATTATATGGGGGCAAATGTCTGTATGGGGCATCTTATCCGGCCATGTGCAGCATTATATGGGGGCAAATGTCTGTATGGGGCATCTTATGGGGCCATGTGCAGCATTATATGGGGCAGTTATCTGTATGGAGCATCTTATGGGGCCATAATCCACATTTGTGGAGCATTATACGGGGCAAATGTCTGTATGGAGCATCTTATGGGGCCATAATCAACATTTGTGCAGCATTATATGGGGCATATTTTAATATGGAGCATCTTATGGAGCCCATCATAAACTGTATGGACCATTATATGGGGCTCCTGATTCAATATGGATATTCAAAAACACTTAACCTACTGATGTCTCAATTAATTTTACTTTTTTTTATCTATTTTTATTTTTGAAATTTACCAGTAGCTGCTGCTTTTTCCACCCTAGGCTTATACTCGAGTCATTACGTTTTCCCAGTTTTTTGTAGCAAAATTAGAGGGGTCGGCTCATACTCAAATAAATAAATATAATTATATTATATTTTAATGTACATGCAATTGCATCAGTTTTACTAAAGATCAGTAGGTTTTTCTTTGTGTACGGTATAAAAACCGTGTGGCGTATAATTTACAAAAAAGTGGTGTGAAATCCATCTTCTATTCCATATATTGCTAGAGGGTGTGAGCTGTGACGTGTGTTAGTGATGGTGGGTCTGTCATGGATGTATACGGTGTGCGTGATTGGGGTTACCCCCTGCTGCCGTGGCCTGGGGCGCTAGATGAATTGTATATGTGCCTGTACAATAATAAGAGGTCACACATTTCTATAGAAGACATTCAGTATTTTATACTGAGGGAAAACACGTGTTCAGCCACTTTGATCCTTCTTAATAGAGACACAAGGACTCTCTTAACTAAACATGTGTTTTTAGTGTCAGGAGGGAGTGTGAACTGCCTAGGGGGAATTATGTAACTAGGTGCTGAACGGAGGGGCGAAGGAGAAAGCAAATGTTTTATTCTAGGTACAATAACCTAATGGTAGGAAGAATAGAGCCATGAACCTCTGGGCTATTTACAGATATGGTTTTTTTAAGAGCTCAGAGGTTAGCCCTAGCTTTTTACAGAGCAGAGTATTTTTACATATCGGGGTTTATAATAATGAAGACCTGTAAGCAAGTCCTTGACATTATTGCTTTGCATAAAAAGTAAAAAAAACACGTTGTTTTAAGAAGGGCCAATAAAGGCTATCTGGTCAGTGTATGCATGTGCTGGTAGAATCATGAATTGTTTTTACGAAAAATATTTAGAATTGAGAGTCCTCAGTGGTTGATACCTTTTTAATGGCTAACTGAAAAGATGGTAACAAATTGCAAGCTTTCGAGACTACACAGGTCTCTTTATCAGGTAAAGACTAAAAGAAATTCAGAAGAATTACATATTTATGCACAACACAGCACAGAAAAAAAAACCATGGATAAGACAGGTGACATGAAGCAGAATAACCATGAGTGGTAAACAGTTATGTCCATAAACATTGGGCCAGTTCTTAGATAAGGAATGCTTTATTGTCCCCTGATTGGGGTCTGGTTCTGTTGTGACGACCCCTCATAGTCTGAGGGGCAAGTTCCTTAGTTGATGTAAAAAGACATAAATCCATGCGACACATTCATTCCTGCAGTGAGACTGTTAAAGGTCATCATCAGTTTATATTCCCATATTCTTCTGTCTCTCTGAGATTTGAAGCTATCTTTTAACACAAGTAATTTCATGTCCATAATGTTATGATTTAGGAGACAAAAATGTATTGCCACAGGTAGATCCATTCTTTTTTCTCTTATTGTGTGGCGGTGAGAATTCATTCTTGTTCTAAGCTTTTGCCCTGTCTCCCCCACATACAGACCCCCAGTTGGACATTTAGTACGAATAATTAGGTACACCACATTAGAAGTGACGCAGTTGAAAGTACCTGGGATCTTGTAGTCCTGATGTGAATTGGGGATCTTTAGCTTGTCCGTGGTCATTATAAATGGACTGGTTTTACATTTTTTCTGATTGCAAGGAAAGGTACCTGCAGCTGTTGGAGAGGACAGGGAGCTCTTTACAATGATGCTTCTTAGATTTGGGGGCTGCCTAAAACACAGTAGTGGGGGGTCTGGAAAAATGGATTGTAAGCGGGCATCTTTTTGTAGTAAAGGTTGTAATTTCCGTGCAGCTCCCCTTAGCACCTCCAGATTTGGATTGTAGGTGACCACTAGAGGTACCCGGTTATTTTCTTCTTTAGCTTTGTAATGTAGCAGGTGATTCCTAGATATTCTGGTGGCTCTTGTAATCTGGTTTTCAATCGTTCTTGGATGGTAGCCCTGATTCAAAAAGGTCTTTCTGAAGTGACCAAGGTGTTCATCCCTATCCATTGGGTTGGAACATATACGATTGTATCTGATTGCTTGGCTGTAGACAATGGAGTTTTTTATGTGTTTTGGATGGAAACTGTCCCATTTAAGGTATGTTGGACGGTCGATTGGCTTCTGATACAGGGATGTCTCTATTTTATTGTTCTGCAGCTTAATGATGGTGTCCAAAAAGTTAATTTCAGTGCAGGAGTAGTTGAGTGTCAAGTTGATGGTAGGATGAAATTGATTAAACTGTTCATGGAACGTCTTTAGCTGCGGCTCAGACTCCGTCCAGATGATTAAAATGTCATCAATGTAGCGGTAGTACGCCAGAGGCCTGATGGGACATGAGGACAAAAAGTCGCTTTCAAGCTTGGCCATGAAAAGATTTGCATACTCTGGGGCCATTTTACATCCCATTGCTGTGCCAGTCTCCTGTAGATAGATCTTCTTGTCAAATTCAAAGGAATTGTGGGTGAGGATGAATTTTATAAGTTTCACCACAGAATTTGCATCAGTTCCTGCCTTTTCCAGGAAGAATTTGCAGGCATTTAATGGTGCGGGATATTGGTGCGGGATATTGGAGTACAAAGATTCCACATCCATGGTGGCCAGGATGGTTCCTTCTGGTAGAGGACATATTGCTATTGACCTATTGTTTTTACGAGTGACCGATCTATTGCCTAATTATATGCTGTAACATCAGGGCCGAATTCTTGGTCCTAAGTAAAACCCTGAAAACAAAAATATAAAATAAGTAGGTAACTTTAAGTGGACTTTATATAAAGACAACCTATAGAGCATATGGATGTTATAGAGGAGGCCCATCTGGTGGACTTGAGATAGTCAGGTATTACAGACATGGGTATCTGAATCGCCATCATGTAATGCTGATCTACCACAGCAGCTTCAAAAGGAAACTGACCACAGCATCCCAGTGCTGGCCGGGAGCTGGACCCATAACTGCAGGAGCACCAGACTAATGGGCATCTTCTCTGATGGAATTGGGAAAACTGTCAGCAGATTGTCTGTTCCTTCAGCACCAAAGAAGAATAGTGTAAATGTATGATGGCTGCACAGTTGTCGCCAGATATCTCCTGTTGGGAGAAACCAGGTTTGGCCTAATATGCTTAATCCTCACAGCAGTTTTCCACTGATATTGCAATTGTCCATAGACTTTCCCTGTTAAGAAATAACAAAATGAACTGTACTCAGCACCTGCTGCTCCCTCCGCCTTTATTGACCGCATTGACTGATTGTTTGGCTGCAGTGGTTATGTGCAGTAATCACTGGGCTCACTGGTCACTGAGAACAACTTTCTTTGTAGGTAAAGTAAGCTTATGGACAATTATAATATAAAAGTGGTCAATACATTTAACTCATTGTCCTTCAACTAGGAGGTACTGGAGAGAACTGGTCTGTGTGGGCCCCTGTGGTGATAGTCTTATGGGAAGCTACCCCATTTACGTTACTTATAATCCAGCCTTATGTACACTGCTGAACAGGGTAATTGAATTATTGTAAATGTACTTAAAGGGGTTGTCCAGTACTAGAACAAAACCCTTTACAATCTGTCCCATTAAAATAGCGTGCGGTATACTTGTTTCCTGTGCCGGTCCAGCAAGGTCAGTACTCGCTCTCCTGGAGCTCATGTGAGGTTGTTACGTCATGCGAGCCCTGCGTCTGATCAGCACCGGCTTCTGTCCACTCCTTCATACGAATAAGTTATCAAGTTGGGGCTACAGCTACTCTCGCATGCTTTTGATTACTTATATGTCCAAAGGCAGGGACAGTGAAGCCGATACTGATTGGGTGCAGGGCTCGCCTGGCATAAGAACCTAATGTGAGCCCAGGGATCGCAAGTGACGGCACGGGAGGTGAGTACAAGTGTTATTTTAATGTGGAAAACACATTGAGGAGGGGATTATCCTAGTAGTGAACAACTTCTTTAAATAGGTACACTCAAGTTATTACATTGCTTCAGTTAGTTAGACAACATGAAAATAAGCAAGTTTACAATTGATTTGTTTTTTTCTATCTGCTTTTATTCTTCTGCAATGAGAGCTCTCATCGTTTATACAGTACAGCTTTTCTCTGTGGAGCTCAGCTACCAGAGCCTGCTGAGACCCTGGCTGATAGTAGCTGCCTTCCAGGAGAGGGGTTAACGCCTAACATATCAGCCACCTCTCTTCAGCCCACTTATTCTATACAGAAACCAAACTGCTCAGCTCCTGACAATCTGCTGTTCTAAATATTGCAAAATCACCAGTCCAAAGCATAGACTTTTCCCAGAGCACGTCTCCAGTTTATGGCTCTGTCCAGACCTGTGCTTGTTCAAATGCACTGTTATCTCTGTGTAAATGCAGAGATTCTTTTAGCTCAATATATCCTAAGACACAGAATAACCAGTATCGATGATTTTTAGCTGCTCTGTTGGAAGATGTTTATGCTATCTGTCTTTGGGGACTTCCTTGTATGTAAAATGAATTGCAGGTCATTGAGGATTCAGTGAGCATGTCGCAATAATTAATTGAACTTGTAGCGTCAAGAAAATGGATGACTATTCACCTATCTGCGATGTTTCGCCTCCACTTCATTGAGCAGAGCTTTGAGGTAGAAATAGGCCCCCTTACCTCTTGGGCCCCTGTTCGGCCACACAGGTTTCACCAATGATATGTCTGCCCCGGTATCACACCATGACTATTGTTTGCAGTCTTACAATGCTGTAACATACTATGTTGTCGTATTTGTATGACATCGTCAGGACTCATGGCCGTTGCCTTTTCTTGTCTAGGTGGTGTTATTGCATACATCAGCTCCTCAAGCTCAGCCTCCAGCCCTTCCTCCTGCCACAGTGACAGCTCCAATAGTAGTTTCCAGTCTTCATCCTCCTCTCTTCCATCCTCCCCCAGCAGCTCTGCTTCTGAGGGCAGTAGTGGTGGGAGCAGCTGTGGAAGTGCCGGGAATGGTAGCAGCAGAAGTGACTTTTCAAGTGGGACCTTCACCACCATAGATGAATCTCAGAAGAACCAGCAAGTGGACACACTGTGCATAAAAACAACCTACACTAGTGCAGCCATCCTAGCCAAAGCCCCAGGCGGAGTGAGCACCAGTAAGTCTGAATTTTTGCTTATAGTTCTGAATTTTGACTTTGATATAATGCCTCCATTAGTGATGAGTGTGTATGCTCGTTGCTCGTTTTTTCCCAAGCATGCTCGTGTGGTCTCCGAGTATTTGTGAGTGCTCGGAGATTTAGTTTTTGTTGGCGCAGCTGCTAGACAGCTTGAATACATGTGGGGATTCTCGAGCAACCAGGCAACCCCCACATGTACTCACGCTGGCTAGCAGCAGTAAATCATGCAGCTGCGTCGACAAACTAAATCTCCGAGCACATCCAAATACTCAGAGACCACCCGAGCGTGCTCTGGAAAACCCGAGCAATGAGTACCATATATTCGCTCATCACTAGTCTCCATATAAATGGAGTTAAGCAAGCACTGATTGACTAGCTATATCATCCACTGGCGCTTATTCCAGTTAGAAAACATACCTGTCTAAAAGGACCATAATGCCACATTCACACATCTGAGGTTCATGGCTCAAGTACAGACAGTCATACATGGACTGTCCACAGGTCTCCTGTCCCGACCTTAACAACTTCATAGGGATATATGAAATGTCAAGAGGTCTGCCGACAGCCCGTGCATCGCTCTGTTCTCAGACCATAACATGTGTAAATACGGCATTAAAAGTATGGATCACCCGTCGCAAGTCTGTCGATCAAACCCCTACAAATTAATATCCTCTGACATATTTTAGAAAATATTAAAAGGTGACCCTTAAAGGTAATTAGTCAGTAATATCAACCCCAATAAACTGCATCTATGGTCATGCAGGTCTTTGAAGTTTAAATCCATTGATACATTTTATCTTATATCTCTCTCTGTATTTCTGAGAAATTGGCGTTTTAATCCAAATTCAAATTAGGTGTGAAGTGCTCCTGCCATAACAGAGCACTTCCTGGGACTCTGGAGGATGTCTCCCTGCTCAGCACAAACCTCTGTAGCTTGACTGATGGCTCAGGCAATTAAATCAGACAGTGAGATAGAGGTGGGAAAATAACATCTGTTAGCCAGAGCACTTAACACCTAATTTGCATATGGATGAAAACTTATTTCTTAGGAATGCAGCAGCAAATAGAAGATATAAAGGTGTCGGTGGAATTACTTTTTTAAATAGCTGGCTGCTCATATATATTTGCCCGTATATGTGGTTTGGAGGGGATTGACCTTGTTTTTTTTTTTAAATCGCATAGTTTTTATTAAATCAATATGACACGCCAGTAACAGTCTGACGCAATTTCCAGACAGGTACAAGGAATACAAGGCCTATTAATACATTGTCATTTTACTAAACACCTTTACCCCCCCCCCCTAACCAACCCCCCCTCCCCCCAAACCCTTGCCCGATATCCAATAAAACCATCTGACAACATCACCTCTTGAAAGATGGTCCCAATCGTTACAAAAGCACACCTGTACATGTAGAAGCTCCCCTAGAATCAACTAACGACATCCATTCTACTCTGCAATAACTCAGCAGACGCCACAAGGCAAGTCAGCGTGTTACGCAAAACATTTACCCCTGTCACCTCCTGGATCAAATTAAGCACCTTTACCCAAAAGGGTTGGAGGCGAGCACACGACCACATCATATGTAGCAAATCTGCATCCTCCTCACCACACCTTGGGCATTTTGAGTCACCTCTCAGTCCTGCCTTCGTCATTCATACCGGGGTCCTGTACACCCTCTACACCAGGTATAACTGCAACACCCTCTTGGCCTCACTTAGGGAAACCCTGGGGATGTATTGAAATATAGACTCCCACTGGGACTCAAAGGACCCACGTCCGCCACCCATTTTTTCCTTTATCCTTAACGGATGCTTCTATAAAAAGGTATCCATCAGACCCCTGTATATTAAAGTAATAAATCCCCTCCTACTCCTCCGAGGCCCAATAAGATTCAACAAGCTATCAGAGGGGGTTGACCTTGTTAACAGATTACCTTCTAAAGATGTTGCCCAGTAACATTTGTTTTTCTTCGTTTTTTATGAACTTACTGATGTAGAAAATCAAACGCAGCGATACTCACTCTCTTCAGGTCCTGCACTTTCTCCCCTTCCTTGCTCCAGTCTTTATTGACAAGATGGCATACATTATCACTGCAGCTAATCTCTAGGCTCAGAAGACACAAGCAGCTGACACCAGTCATTGGCTGCAGTGGTCACATATGTTGTAAACATGATATCACTGCTGCAACCTGTCACCAAAAACCAGGAGACAGCACTCAGATTTGGAAGTTTAGAATTGCTGTCTGTGGTATTTTTTGAGTCTCCAAACCTATAATACAGACAACTCAAAAAAACTGATGAGTGGCCGTTTACTATGAAGCAGAACAGACATATGTTTATCAAAGTAAAAATTGCTTTGACCATGGCGTTAATTATGATGTGTTGATCTTTTTAGAATTCAATGGAATGATACTCCTGTGTAAAGTATGTGGAGATGTAGCATCGGGGTTTCACTATGGAGTCCACGCTTGTGAAGGCTGTAAGGTAAGTGTCATTATTTCTTCTGTGCTGTTGGTGCATGTGCTGTAGATCGTCCTATTAATATCGTCCTAATAATATTCTTAAGTATTATTACTAAAAATCTAATCTTGTATAATATGTTTCATCCGTTGTTATACAGTGGATTAAAGAAGTATCGACCATTTTACTAATTTTCTAAGTAAATATATTTATAAAGGTGCTATTGACATGAAATTCTCACCAATTGGTGGCAACATCCCATCCAATCGACACAGAAATCAAACCACAGATGTCCATAAATTAAGTTATGTATGTTAATGAGAAATGACACAGGAGAAAAAATATTGAACATACTTACTGAAATGTATTTAATACTTCGTATAAAAGCCTTTGTTGGCAATGATTGTTTCAAGAAAACTCCTGTATTGAGAAACTAGTAGCATGCATTGCTCAGGTGTGATTTTGTCCCATTCTTCCACACAAACACTCTTCAATTCCTAAAGGTCTAGTGGGCTCTTTCTATGAACTCTAACTTTTATTTCCTTCCATAAATATTCTATTGTATTCATTTTGGGTGATTGGCTGGGCCATTCGAGAAGCTTTATCTTCTTTCTTTGAAACCAATTGAGCGTTTCTTTGGCTGTGTCTCTGGGATCATTGTCTTGCTGAAATGTTCACACACATTTTACCTTCATCATTGTGGTAGATGGCAGCAGGTTTTTATCGAGAATGTCTTGGTACATTTGTCCATTCATCCTTCATTCAATTAGAAGAAGTTTGCCCATGTTGTGTGCTGAAAGAGACCCACACCATGATGTTCCTACCTCCAAGCTTTACTGTTGGTATGGTGTTTTTGAGGTGATATGTAGTGCTGTTTAGCCTCCAAACTAGGTGAGTATTATGGCATTGAAAGAGTTCAATTTTGGTCTCCTCTGACTAGGCTATATTCTCCCAGTATTTCACAGGCTTATCTAAATGTTGTTTAGCAAATTTTAAACACACTTGAACATGCTTTTTATTCAGCAGTGGAGTCTTACGTGATGAGCGTGCATACAGAATATGGAGGTTGAGTGCATTACTGATAGTTTTCTCTGAAACAAACAATTGTACCTGCTGATTACAGATCTTTCTGTAGCTCTCTACAAGTGGTTCTTTGCTCTTGGCCAACTTTTCTGATTATTTTCACTCCTTTGTCTGAAATCTTGCAGAGAACATCTGGTCATGATCCGTTTATGGTGAAATTATTATTTTTTTTCCCAATTCCAGATTATGGCCCCACCAGTGCTCACTGCAAACTTCAGTAGTTTAGAAATTCTTTTGTAACAAATCCCATCAGTATGTTTTGCAACAATAAGAGGGAAGTACAGAACCCAGAGTAAAATAGAATAATTTATTGACAGATTAAAAAATGAATCGCAAATATTCAAATAAGGGAAAATAGAACAAGGCAGAGTGAACTCCAAGCAACCTACACTATGAATGAATGGTCAATCAAAACAAGTGAACATAATTAGAGTCCAGTGTCAGCCACATGCAATATAATAAATCTACGGCCCCCCAGGAAGAAGCGACAAGCGAAAAGTGCGTCGGCGTTGTTCCCTCCTACAGCAACCTCCATGTTACAGGTACTGGCAGCACTGTCAAAAAAAAAATTGTTTCAATGGTTTTGTATTCTATTATTGCGAGGGTCATGTTGCACTTAAATGTTCTTACTCGCTATGCACTTGCACTTTGACACAATTTACCTTCATTCTGTATAGCATCATTTCCTTTTTTGACCCTTTACCTGCCACACTGTGATCGATGTATATATTTGCTTCATCACTCCCGAGCCTGCTGGTGCACCTGTTCATATATTTTCAAATGCCACAACTGCTTTAACTTTTTTGTATCCATACATTGGATGTATACTAATATTTTTATATTGCATGTGGCTGTAAATGGACTCTGTAATTATTTTCACTTGTGACCATTCATGGTGTAGGTTGCATGGAGTTCACTCTTCCTTGTTCTATTTTCCCTTATATTAATATTTATGATTCTATTTTTTAACCTATTTGTCAATAAATTGTTCTATTTTACTCTGGGTTCTGTACTTCCCTTTTCTTTGGATAATGCACTTATTCCGGAAGTGTACCTAATTATTTTTTTATGGTCATTATTTGGGTTCTTACAACAATAAGGTTGCAAAGGTCTTGAGACATCTCACTGGTTTTACCTATCCTGACATATTTCTTGTGTAGCATCTTGGAAATGATACACTTCTTTATAGGCCATCAGTTGAACCAGCTGATATTGAAAAAGAATAAGTGATAGGACTGCTTTCTAGTTAGTGAGAGAGTTCAGCTGATGTAATGACTTTCTATGGCTTTTTGCACCTCTCTTTCTTCATTTGTCGAATACTTTTTTCATGTGTCATTTCTCATTACTAATTGACTATAACTGGAATATAACTTTAATCAATGGATATCTATGGTTTTTTTTGCCTGTGTGGATTGGATGGGTTGTTTCCAACATCTGGTGAGAATTTCATGTCAATAGCAATTTTAGAAATAAATATATTTATTTAGAAAATTTGGGATGTGTCCAATACTTATTTCACCCGTTGTATTCTTCTATATACAGGAGCTCCAATAGACCTGAGACAACTCGCTAACTTTTACAAATATAACTTTCCATTTTTAAATTCAACACGGCTTTAAAAAGATTGAGTTTAGAAGAAGAGAATAGAATACAATCCAGTAAGAAATGTACATGCTGCATATTACTGGATTGGGAATAAACTTTGTATAAGTAAATCTTCTTCAGCCAAGAACAGAATCCTTTGTGTTGGTTGAAGATTGGACCTGTCTACATAATAAGATGCTGTGGGAGGAGGGCTGCTGTGGGTCTTTTCTCCAGCCACAGCTGATCGGTCAGTTTTGTGCTGGAGACTGACTCTAATATAAGGATTATGTGCTCTTAGGGTTTCTTTCGAAGAAGCATTCAACAAAACATCCAGTACAAAAAGTGCCTCAAGAATGAGAGCTGTTCTATCATGAGGATGAACCGAAATCGCTGTCAGCAATGCCGTTTCAAGAAGTGTCTGTCTGTTGGCATGTCAAGAGATGGTATGTACTGATCGGACACTCGGCAAAAACAAAAAAAGGAGCAATTGGTCATTTCTTTCTAATTTCGCCTCTTAATTATACAGTTCTGAACCCCCATTCGTAGAATTTCATGAGGATGGTGCTCTTTTTCAGAAGATGTTGGATTTAGTAATTAGAAGTGCAAAGTAAGGGTTCTTATTGTAAGGGTATGGTTACACGTAGCATTATTTTATGCTTATTTTCCAGCAGATTAAAAAAAAATCTATGGTCCGAAAAATACAGCAGAAATTACTATTTTAATGCAAATTCTGTACCAAGCCATGTTGATCTCAATTATAAAATGGACAGTAAAGAATTGCCATGTTAATTTAAAAGAAAAAAAAAAAGCATCATAGATCAAAAAATGCAAAGAAAAAACACGTGATTTTAGAAATCTCATCCATTTTGCTGTTGCTGTAAAGCGCTGCATTTTATTTTCCACACAAAGAAACAAGCTGAAAAAATGCTACGTGTCTGCAAACTTTTCTGCAGTTTCAATTCTTATCAAAATAGTGGAAGGGAAATAGTTATATAGTCTGTACAGGAGGTATATAGATTTTTTAGTAACTCTGATGTCAATGACACAGAGTAATAGGCTCTTACATTTTACATATTCTATTTAGCCTGTTCCAAAAGGAAGAAAGCCGACTCTAGTGCCACGTACTGGTGGCAGCCACCCTATACAATGAGCCTTTGCCACATGTTCAGCCAAAAAGGTCTTCTGCAAAAAGAAGTGTCCTCCAACTTTGGTTTGACTGAATATCTTTCGTCATGTGGCAAGACTCATATTGCCGCCATATGGTGGCTACCATTAATAAGTGGCACTAGAGAGCCAGCTCTCGTCCTCTTGGAAAAGGCTAATGTTATGATAGGTAAGGCCCTCCTACACCTTTAAAAGGAAAAAAAAAGTTATCCAGTCCCATAGTTTTAAGAGAAAGCGGCCAATCCTCTGATCTCTATTGGGGTCTCCCGACTCTCCCCAACGGATGATCTTGTTAGAAAGCTCGGCTTGTCGAATTCCACTGCCCTACCTGTGGATAAGCCTTCTGCCTCCCCTGTCCACATTGAAAACACATGTGTTAGTTACAGGGTAGTCGGGTGAGATGGCTGTCTATCTAAGGTGTTATGACACCTTCAGAGACTACAGATGGGTGCAGTTAGTGGCGGTTAGGATAGTTTTAAAGTAGCTTTTGGCAGGGCTGCGGACGAAATCCTTCTTCCGCTGATAAACCCCGCCCTCTTCCTTCAGTTCCGCCTACGTCTGCATGCATCTTGCGTACCCTATCTTTAACATTGGGTACGCAGGCCATGCGGATGTATGCTGATGCCTCTGCATGCGTCGTCTTGACGCTGTGCAACCTGTTGCGTTTTTTTGCGGTCGGCGCAGCTTGAAATGACGCATTCGGAGGCATCCGCATGGCCTGCTACCCAATGTTAAAGATAGGGTACGCAGGACGCGTGCAGACGTAGGCGGAGTTGAAGGAAGAGGCGCGGCAGTGGTCAGGGCTTCAAGGAGGAAGAAGGATTTTGTCCGCAGCCCTGCCGAACGCTAGTGTGAAGCTAACCTTATAACAAGGCGAGTTCCACAATGTGGAATACGTCGGGGTGACTTTTACAAGTCTGGATTATGACATTTTGCCATAATGCAAGGTAAATAAAACATGAAGAGACAGGTCCAACAGTCCGTTAAGTGTCTGAAATTTGGAGGTAACTCCTCGGTATGTGATGTAGAGGGAATTCTCCTGTTTAAGATGATCACACATACTGAAACTGGTCACCAAGTCCCATAAATGTCAAGCATCAGCAGCACAAACTAAAGAAGTTTATGTAGACTTTCCTTAAAGGGATCTTGTCTGCAGCTTTGACCCCACCACGTTCACCCTCTCCTCATTCACAAAACTGCTGACTGAGCTAGATGGGGTTTAAAGCAGATAAACCAGAACTATCTTGATGGTCTTACTATATGCATAGCCGAAAAAGAGAGAGGGGAAAAATGTTTTCGTGTCTTGCACCATGTCCACTCTGCATTCGCTTGCTGTGAAGTATCCTTGTCTCCCTGCATTGATCTTGAATGATGGCTCTAGAGTTTCCTTAAGTGGACAATCGATCTGTGGCAACAACATGCAGATTCTAACTAGCCCCCAAATAGGAAATGTGCACATGCTAAGTATAGTATACAGTGAGCAGCTGCCATCACTTAGATCATTTATGAACAATTTAGCCCCAAAAATATGACTTTAATTGTTTTAGTGATGAGCGAATATACACGTTACTCGAGATTTCTCGAGCATGCTCGGGTGTCCTCTGAGTATTTTTTAGTGCTCGGAAATTTAGTTTTTATTGCCGCAGCTGAATGATTTACATCTGATAGCCAGCATAAGCACATGTGGGAGTTGCCTTGCTGCTAGGGAATCCCCACATGTACTTATGCTGGCTAACAAATGTAAATCATTCAGCTGCGGCAATAAAAACTAAATCTCCGAGCACTAAAAAATACTCGGAGGACCCCCAAGCATGCTCGAGAAATCTCGAGTAACGGGTATATTCGCTCATCACTATTGTTTATTCATCCTGCTGGTCACTGACCTTCTCACTAGGGCATGTTACGTACTGTGTCATATTGGTATAATTTCTCTGTAAATAGCAGATACCGTATATACTCGAGTATAAGCCGACCCGAGTATAAGCCGACCCCCCTAATTTTGCCACAAAAAACTGGGAAAACTTATTGACTCGAATATAAGCCTAGGGTGGAAATGCAGCAGCTACCGGTGAATTTCAAAAATAAAAATAGATCATTATTTCCCCATAGCTGTGCCATACAGTGCTCTGCACCGTTCATATTTCCCCATAGCTGTGCCCCATATAGTGCTCTGCACCGTTCATTGTGCCCCATAGCTGTGCCCCATATACGGTGCTCTGCACCGTTCACTGTGCCCCATAGATGTGCCATATACGGTGCTCTGCACCGTTCATTGTGCCCCATAGATGTGCCATATACGGTGCTCTGCACCGTTCATTGTGCCCCATAGATGTGCCATATACGGTGCTCTGCACCGTTCACTGTGCCCCATAGATGTGCCATATACGGTGCTCTGCACCGTTCACTGTGCCCCATAGATGTGCCATATACGGTGCCCTGCACCGTTCACTGTGCCCCATAGATGTGCCATATACGGTGCTCTGCACCGTTCATTGTGCCCCATAGATGTGCCATATACGGTGCCCTGCACCGTTCACTGTGCCCCATAGATGTGCCATATACGGTGCTCTGCACCGTTCATTGTGCCCCATAGATGTGCCATATACGGTGCTCTGCACCGTTCACTGTGCCCCATAGATGTGCCATATACGGTGCTCTGCACCGTTCATTGTGCCCCATAGATGTGCCATATACGGTGCCCTGCACCGTTCACTGTGCCCCATAGATGTGCCATATACGGTGCTCTGCACTGTTCATTGTGCCCCATAGATGTGCCATATACGGTGCTCTGCACCGTTCACTGTGCCCCATAGATGTGCCATATACGGTGCTCTGCACCGTTCACTGTGCCCCATAGATGTGCCATATACGGTGCTCTGCACCGTTCACTGTGCCCCATAGATGTGCCATATACGGTGCTCTGCACCGTTCACTGTGCCCCATAGATGTGCCATATACGGTACTCTGCACCGTTCACTGTGCCCCATAGATGTGCCATATACGGTGCTCTGCACCGTTCACTGTGCCCCATAGATGCTCCACATAAATCTCTGCCGCCGCCGCTGCTGCTGCTGCAATAAAAAAAAAAAAAACACATACTCACCTCCCTTGATTGCAGCTCCCGGCGTCTCGTTCCGGCGCCTCCATCTTCCCGGCGTCTCTGCTCTGACTGATCAGGCAGAGGGCGCCGCGCACACTATATGCGTCATCGCGTCATCGCGCCCTCTGCCTGAACAGTCAGAGCGCAGACGCCGGGAAGATGGAGCGACGCTCGGCGGCTGGAACGAGGACAGGTGAATATGCTATACTTACCTAGTCCTGGCAATCCTCGCGCTGTCCCTCTGCCTGGTCTTCGGTGCCGCAGCTTCTTTCTCTATCAGCGGTCACCGGCACCGCTGATTAGAGGAATGAATAGGCGGCTCCACCCCTATGGGAGGTGGAGCCGCTTATTCATTTCTGTAATGAGCGGTCCCACGTGACTGCTGAAGTGGGGAAGAAGCTGCAGCACAGAAGACCGTGGGACGGCAGGGACAGCGCGAGGATCGCTGGGACTAGGTAAGTATACCTCAGCGCCCTCACCCCCTCACCCGCCGACCCTGCCACCCACCTTGACTCGAGTATAAGCCGAGAGGGGCACTTTCAGCCCAAAATTTTGGGCTGAAAATCTCGGCTTATACTCGAGTATATACGGTAACTATTGCAAAATGTTATAGAACTGACCCACAGCGAATACACACACTGACAAGGTACAGAAGATTTATCCAGTCCTGGAGCCAATCTGATGTATTAATCATAGAAAGTTTTTAAAGGGTTTGTCCACTACTGGAACAACCCCTTCTTGATATAAATGTTTGGTCACGATAAAATAAGGGTTTATACTCCCCTCCTGTGCTGGCGCTGTTCCGTGGTGTTGATACTTCTGGTCCTGGTTCTCTCATGCGGCTGTAAGACATGTGGTGCCCAATTTGCACTGGCGTCACTATCCCCACCTTCTGTCGAATTGAACATGAAGAGCAAGTCCGGCTGCAACTGATCCCTGGCTTCCTCTTCATGTGAAATTTGTACAAAAGCGGGGCCAGTGACACCAGTGCTGATTGGGTGCTGGGTACCACATGTCATGCAACCGCACGAGAGGCCCGGAACCGTGAGTGCTGATACCGCCGGAATGGTTCCAGTGTGGGACGTGAGTATAAGCTGTTTTGTTTTATCAGGGCTAGACATTTAGATCAAGAAGGGGTTGTCCTAGTAGTGGACAACCCCAGTGAAACACAAGTCGAAATATATATAAGGACATTTCTCTCTCAAAGGGTAATTCGTAGATTCAAGACTTCTCATGAGAATGACAGTGTTTTTACTTGTGAAGATCAGCTTATCATCAACCGTGTTTCGCCACTATGTCTTATTCAAGGGGCATTTCTCTCCTGGGAATATGACTGTATTTGATGACTGATAATCTGATTTTTGCGAGTAAAAATTCTATTGATCCAGAAAAATCAGTGATTCTCACAAGAAGTCGTGAGCCTGAGCGTTACAGATGGTGTGATTATATTATTTTATCATCTTGAGATATTTCCAGCCTTGAAACTGCGGTATGCAATGAAGCACAGTATGTCTTAAAGCAAGTTGCTGAAGTTTGTTGCACATGTCCATAGCACTTTCTTGGCATTTCCTACTTTCCTACCTCATATGCTGACTCTCCTGCTATCGAACTGACTCTATTAAAATGGCTCCCAAACTATGCAGGTGCATTTCTGACCGATTTCAGGGCATTAAAGCCAGGTGGGGTTGTCAGAACGCGCAGATATTGATCTGTGATTAGTGACTTAAATAACGACAGTTTCACCTTTTTATTTTCTTCTGCCTCGACAGCTGTTCGTTTCGGTCGTATTCCAAAACGTGAAAAGCAGAGAATGCTGCTGGAAATGCAGACTGCCATGAAGACCATGATGAACAGCCAGTTTGGTAGCTCCGCACACCAAGAAGCACTTCCAGATTATCAAGCTTCACCCGCACTTTTGCCACCTATGCCTCCCATTGTGAATGAAAAGTTAGATGTTATTGGTCAGAATAACCAGGTCAAAAGCCCCACTCCACCTGCACCTTCTTCTCACCCGCTACCCCCTCCAGCACCGTCAGATGTTAGCAAAGAAGATGTTATTGGTACAGTAACCAGAGCTCACAGAGAAACCTTTATGTATAATCAAGAACCTTCTGAAATTAGAAATGATGCAAACCATCTGATGGAAGGCCGGATGAATAATGTCAAACATCTCACCAAGAGCAACAATATCCACTTCAATAATGGTCCTAGCACTGCTCGCTGTCCTGTTAGTGAAAGCCAGAATTATATAAATGGACAGCATCGAGGCAAGAACACCGCCGGCTATTCTAACATCCATTCTGTCCAATACTCCAATCACCACCATACAAACATTTCCAGTGGTTTCTCCCACAAAGGATGCAGTCAACGATCCATGTCTGATGTGTCTCCGGCTCACCGTATGAATGGCTACCCATGCAACAGGGGAAGGAGAATGCATCTGGTACGGAGTGTTCATGGCTTGTTATTTTTATTGCTGTAACGGTTCATTTCTTTTTATATTTGCTGAGTTTGTGACTTTTCTATCTTTGTAGAGGTGGCCCATAATGTAATTGGGTTGATTTACAAGGACTATGTTGAATGTTGCCTTGAAGTGCACTCTCCAGATCACGTTCTTACAGTCTATTCCATATTTTGCAGGTCTGTCCAATGAGCATGTCTCCGTTCATTGACCCAAATAAATCTGGACCTCAGATCTGGGAAGAGTTTTCTATGAGTTTCACCCCCGCTGTTAAAGAGGTTGTAGAATTTGCTAAGCGTATTCCAGGATTTAAAGACCTTTCCCAGTATGATCAGGTTAATTTGCTGAAGGCTGGAACATTCGAGGTGAGCATTTGGTCATGGAGACGTCTACTTACATCGTTATTCTGGAAATTTGAAAAAAAATATTATCTATACTAATAACATCAGTGTCTTCATAATCTCAATTTTTAAAAACTCCACTCCTTTGCAATTTTCACCCCTTTCAGCCTCTTAGGGCTTTGGCTACAATGGAGCTTTAGGCTACAGCTGGAGCTAAATAGGTAAAAACAATCACTAGTGCTAAAAAAAAAACTGCAGTGTAGCCCAGGCCTTGCTCTGGTCTCTTCATTTCAATCAGACACCTCCATAGTTATCCATACTGGTGTTGGCAATTTATATGCTTTAGTCCAGCCCCAATCCCAGTCAAAAATGCCCATTTCTGGTCAAGATTTCTGTGAATCGAGGCCTTTATCTGCAAATTTCCTGGGACTGTTTCCAAAAAATTGAGACCGCAACTTCAAATTCAGAACATGAAAAAAATCACAAGTGCATCAATAAAGTGCTTGCTGGCAGTGCAATATTGTGGCCCAATCTGTGTTTCGCTTTTCTTTGTCAAAGGAGATGCCCATGAAGGTGGATTTCACCTGGCAAAATGCACGTTGGAACGCATTTGCCAGCAAGCACTTTATTATTGCACCTCGTAGCATTGTTCTCCTTTTTTGGTTACTCTCTGCACTTGTAACTATCATTCTATTACTATGGGCACTTTAATCATTGCACTGAGGAGCCTTTACTGTTTACATGAGATCTGTTGGCTGCATGATGCATGTGGAATATAGATTGAATTTTGCTTCTCTTCTGCTGAAGTTTAGACACAAAGTGAATTTATTAATTTCACTGCTGCCACTATCTTAATGTATTTAATAAAGATTAAGGACCAATAACCATGTAATAAAGTGGCTAATATTTGCTCTTATTTTATTCATTTGAATATACCATTTAAAAAAAAAATCTGCCATACAGTTCTGGAGATATGGGATTTTTTTGTTAGTGCTAATTGAGATGTGTGACATGGCTCCTTGTAAACTCAATGTAATTGTTACTAAGGAAAAGGCCCATGTCTCTGGATCTGTATGGCATATTTGTAAAAAAACAAACTGGGTAATACTCCAGAGCAGTGAGAATAAAATAAAAGCAGACTGTCCTCTTTTGACCTGTTCTGCTCAAAGGGAATCTGTCAGTAGGATCAACCTTTTTTAGTTGTTTGTATGGAATGCAGGTCACAGGAAGCTGAATACAATGATACCGTGTTCTCCTGCTGACACACAGCTCTGCAGTAATATCAGAGTTACCAACTAATGAGACACAGTTCACATCTGAACTAACACATTTGCCCTGCAGGTATCCTCTCGTATTGGTATGGCTTCCATCTCACGGATAGCCAGTATGAGGGAAAGCGCAGTATAGCAGAGCTGACATGACTGCAGATGTGTTTGCAATGAGACAAGGTTCAGCTCTGCTGTACTGTGTTGGTTATTATCAGGCACAGCTCTGCAGCAGAGCGTACAGCACTATGAGAGGTCAGGTGTATATGTGCAAGGAGACAAAGTTCACTTCTTTTTTTGCTGTTCGTTCTGATCTCACTGCAGAGGTGTGTGGTTGTGACAGTAAAGTGTCAGTCATTACATGTCTCACACTGGTAATGCCTCCTTTCATTTATAATTATCTCTGGAGGCAGATTCTCAGGGAGATCTGTGTCCGGCCCATAGATCTTAACAGCTCGTTTGCATATTTAAAAAAACAAAAACAAAACATGAATTTCTTTGGAATAAGACATCGGATCGCAGCTATCAGTGTATCATTTTATTCAGCTTCCTAGGACCTCCATGCCCATATACTGTAGATGGTTTAGGAGGGTTGATCCTACTGACAGCTCCACACAGAAGTCATTATGTCTTAGATATTTTCATCTAAGTGTATTCTCAGGTGTAGTTTGGATATTCATCAGAAGTATTTTTAATGGCCATTTTTTGCGAATACACTTCTAATGGTGTGATTTATTGAATAATGATCGAAAAAATGTGAACGTTTGTTTCCATCTCTTCTTTTGTTTTGCCAGGTACTGATGGTACGGTTTGCGTCATTGTTCGATGCAAAAGAGCGTACTGTAACCTTTCTCAGTGGGAAGAAGTTCTGTGTGGACGAGCTGCGCTCCATGGGAGCCGGGGAGCTGCTGAACTCTGTGTTCGAGTTCAGTGAGAAGCTCGGTGCTCTGCAGCTCAGTGAGGAGGAGATGAGTCTGTTTACAGCAGTTGTCCTCGTCTCTGCTGGTAAGAACACAAGGAGACTATTACATTTCTTCTGTATAGTCTTTATTAGAAATGCACTACAGTATTGTTCATTACATAAAAATGTGGCATCAAAAAGACTTTTACAACCTGTCAGGCAGAATAAAGCAAGGTCAGTGGTGTCCCCGTGGAGCTGATGTTCCCACCACTCCCAAGTGGTCTGACAACTCTAGAAGATGAAAACTAGTCCTATGAGTTGGTAATGAGCCTCATCAGAGGCTCATTCTCCACCATTGTTCATAGATGATCCGTTTATGTGATTATTACTGTTTTATTTGGACACCCAACATTGAGCTCAGAGAGATTTTTTTTATTTTTTATCTTAAAAATCTGAAAACTCCACTTGCTTCCCTTCAGTCCACCTCTCATTTTGCGTTCAGTGGGACAGTTGCTTAGCTGACCAGCTCAGAAATGATTTGCACAGCTTGACATGTAGATATTAATAGCGAATGTGGCATTTGTATCATGTTGGTTATATATAATGTTCTACAAAGGAAAGCATTGAATCTATCAGAAAATCAATCAATCTAAAGATTTTCATGGGATTTTACAGGGTCTTTCTTAAAGAATCACCCCCATCAAAATGTATATCCTCTTAATATATTGGCATCATCATATTATATAGCACTGTGTATTTACAATTGCTCATTTTTCCTTTCTACCCAGACAATTCTCTTCTATTAGGTCTAGATCATCCTTCTAAGCACTATGTAGAAACAGCAGGTCAATTTTTCCTGCATAAGTCAATGCAAAAGTCCCTGGAGTAGGGGAGTGGGAGCAGCTGGGTCAGGAGCTGAAGAGGGGAATTTATATTTGCATTATTAGAGAAATCCGCTTCTTTCTCCTCCTGGATCAGTCATTTTCAAAATTCTCAATTCTCTGGTAAAGATTTGTCTTCAGTGAATACAGATTTTCCCATTACTGAGCTATGAATTGGTACCCATAAAGTTCTATGGAGAATTAGAAATATTATTTAAGGAAAACTTGCAGCAGAATGTCGGTGTTCCCCTCTAGCTCCTCCATCAAGTAAAAAAAAAAAAATTTCCAGCTGCCATCTCCTATCTCAGTAATGGAAAAATCTGTCCCCAATGAATACAGATTTTACTCTTGGAATGACGGTGAAAGAAGCAGATTTCTCTGACAAGACATCTTGCCACGTTTCTTATTTTCATGTGTACTATTGATTTATGAAATAAAAATGAAAACCGCTATACTTCAGGTGCTTCTGGACCGCTCATAGACTTTAAATGTCTGGTCGGTCCCGCTCCTACTCTGCAGTGATGTTCTAAAACATCAGTGACAGCCAAAGTCCCCGTAGAATAGGCGTACTGTATAGACAGCGCTAAACCAGCAGTGTATATGCACTGACTAAACGTCAGCTTCTATACACAGCAGTCATGTGATCGCCGTGACTAGGGAAGGGGCAGGACCTTATGGGTTATAGGCTCTGTTGTGCCGCCAGCAGGAAGCATTTGCCTTGTACTTGGCGCTAATATACTATCCCCAGTAACAAGGCAAGGGAAAATATTTAAATATTAAAATGCTCCCCAAAAGTTTTTTTTATGGCTTTATTGGGAGGGCAAAATGTGTAAAATAAAATGAATGCATAAAAGATAGGTAAAAAAAATTCAATAAATAAAAATGCCACTGTCAATCCGAATCACTTACTCGAACCGCTTCCTTAAAAAAAAAAAAAAAAAAAAGTTAAAAAAAGTGGTCGATTATATGAATATAATTGTTGCAGAATGATATTTAATATAAAAAGGAAACACTGACTCCCCTTATGTTGCCACTGACATCACCCAATATAAGCAAAAATAACCCTAAAGAGAATCTAATTGTGACATGAAAATGAAACCCTTTGTACCACAAAAAAAACTTTAAAAAATTAACTAAAATATCCAAATGAGAAAAAATTACAGCTTTTTAAACTGCATGTATGATTTAAACTTGAAAATGTGCCTAGTCAGGAGTGGTTGTAAATTCCCTGGTTAAACAATGAAAGTTGTGACAAGTTGAGCGGCTTGCTTCTTTTTGTATGTTCAAAAACTTTTTTTTTTTTCACATTTGTAAGTCACTGACAGGTTCATAGTTTAAAGACGCACTCCCATCAACATTTTTATCTTAATATTTCAATCATCATATTATATAGCACTGTGTGCCTACAATTGCTCATGTTGTCTTTCTATCCAGATACCGTATATACTCGAGTATAAGCCGACCCCCTTAATTTTGCAACAAAAAACTGGGAAAACTTATTGACTCGAGTATAAGCCTAGGGTGGAAAATGCAGCAGCTACCGGTGAATTTCAAAAATAAAAATAGATACCAATAAAAGTAAAATTGAGACATCAGTAGGTTAAGTGTTTTTGAATATCCATATTGAATCAGGAGCCCCATATAATGCTCCATGCAGTTCTTTATGGCCCCATAGATGCCTCATATAATGCTCCATGCAGTTCTTTATGGCCCCATAGATGCCCCATATAATGCTCCATGCAGTTCTTTATGGCCCCATAGATGCTCCATATAATGCCCCATGCAGTTATGTCCCCATAGATGCTCCATATAATGCTCCATGCAGTTCTTTATGGCCCCATAGATGCTCCATATAGCATTGTGCCACATATAATGCTGCTGCTGCACTAACAAAAAAAAAAAAAGACATACTCATCTCTCGTTGCTGCTCCTCAGCCTCCTGTCTCTCCGCACTGACTGTTCAGGCAGAGGGCGGCGCGCACACTAATACATCATCGCGCCCTCTGACCTGAAAAGTCACTGCAGAGGACGCGGAAGACGAGGCGGCGGTGGAACGCTGAAAGGTGACTATGACATACTTACCCGCTCCCGGTGCTCCTGGCGTGGTCCCTGCATGTCCCACGTCTCTGGGAACAGCAGCTTCTTCCTGTAGTGAGCGGTCACGTGGCACCGCTCATTACAGTAACGAATATGCGGCTCCACCCCTATGGGAGTGGAGTCCATATTCATAACTTTAAAGAGCGGTACCAGTGACCGCCGAACAGGGGAAGAAGCTGCTGTGCCTGAAGACGTGGGGCATGCAGGGACCGCATCAGGAGCGCCAGGAGTAGGTGGGTATTTGACAGGCGTCGCTCCCCCTCACCCGACAACCCCATCACCCCCGCCTTCCATGACTCGAGTATAAGCCGAGAGGGGCACTTTGAGCCCATTTTTTGGGGCTGAAAATCTCGGCTTATACTCAAGTATATACGGTAATTCTTCTGTTTTCCATTAGGTCTATGGCATCATGTGATTAAAAGCAGACTAGCTGAATCCCTCTAAGCTCTATGTAGAAACAGAAGGTCAACTTTCCCTGCCTTTTCTCTTTGACTTCATATACCAGTACGTATTTGAGCAATAGAAATAAGTAAAGCCTGTAGGGAAATAATGAGATTGGAATTGGAGATGAGCAGATGTGTTGGAGCAACCCCATTCCACGTTCCAGGCCTGTACACAAGGGCTGCATGAATTTTCTGAGCTTTCAGGTTCTGTGGCTCTGAGTTTCATTCGCTGGCTTGGCGTAATGTCATCTGATGTGATATCTCTTCAGCCCGCCACATCATAATTCGATCCTGGGATCTCGGATAGCACTAACCTGGACTGTGGAACAGGGTTGTATGACGTGATCCACTCCTCTCTAATTGGAATACCATGCATCTGCAGTCACAACTGACGGCAATCATGAAATCAGATTGAAAAAAGTCTCTAATACTATGATGTCTAATTGAATCTTTCCCGTACTCGGAATTAAGTACTCTTTCCCTGTACTCATTCTTATCCTCTGCTGACAACAGCCCTGAACAAGTTTCTGGCTCTGAAAAGTCGCTCTTCAAACCCATTTAACCCTTATCCAGCATCCAGCAGCATCAGAAATCTGTCAGTTTTCACCCCCAAATGACAGTTTGCTGGCGTTGCCCGTGATGCCCCTGTGTGTAGCCATTTTGATGAAGGTAGTGCTGCTACATTTTGTATACCTGACGCATTCTCCCTTAGAAGCATTGGAGAGTACAGGGCCTCAGTGGCACATTGGCTTCCTACAAGACCTCCAATGTGGACCATGTTCCATGTGCTGTCATAGTGGATCTATGCACAGCATTTAGTGAGAGTCCTGTGGTGATGACTGTGTGAGGTATTCATCTATGTGCTATGTACTGTTCTAAAAGCAATGTGTAAAAAATAAATGCATATATATATTTTTAAAATTTCAGATCGCTCTGGTTTAGAAAATGTGAATTCTGTTGAAGCATTACAAGAAACACTAATCCGAGCACTGAGGACTATAATAATGAAAAACCATCCCAACGAGGCCTCCACCTTTACCAGGCTCCTCCTGAAGCTAGCCGACCTGCGCTCTCTCAACAACCTGCACTCCGATGAGCTTTTGGCTTTCAAAATTCACCCATAGGCCTATAAATGACTGATGTATGACGTCTGCTGTATAACGTGTGACAGGTTAGGTTTCCGTAAGGTTGAGTCTGGCAAAATAGATTCATACCAAGTCCAGAACTAGCCCAGGAGAGGCAAACTAAAGCGTATGGTGGAGTCCACTAGAGCTCCGACTGAGGCATTAGTACCTAGAGGGGAATTCTCATGAATATTGGCTACCTCTACACAACGTAGACCACGTCTGCACGTTCCGCCGCAGCAGTACATCACCACACAGACTCCTCAAGCCTTATTCTGCACTAACTAGGAGGCTCTTAGAATTTGGAAGATGGGAAAAAAAAAAACTTGTCCGGAGATAGAAAATGTTTGTGAGGCTCCACAAAAAAGACTGAGCACTAATTTGGCTTTAATCATGTTCTACCCTTTAAAGAACCAAATTTGATTTCACCAAATCTCAGTTGGGCATTTTCGTGGCTATATTAGACTGATTATAGCCCGTCACACTTTTTGTAAGTGTCTGGAAAATCCTCTGTGACAGTACTTTTCTCATTACCATTTCCAATGCTTTGCTGGTCTGTTATGTGCCTCCGCCAAGGTCTGGATTGTTGTCTGTCACACAGATTTTTAGCATGTGTGAGTGTGTTACTTTTTCTGTATTTGTGTATATTATGTCATCTTTTACTGACACTTGGTGTCTAGAAACTATGTAGTCCTAGGTAGAGAGTTACAGATGAATATATGCCAGCTTCCTTGCAATATGTTAAGCTGTGATGGGAGCTGTTACAAATAGATATTATGTATAAGATTTATAAAAATGTACAAATTTTCACTGAAAAACTAACTGTTACTTTCTGAAAGATATAATGTATGCTGCAGACATCTGTTACATGGAGGCCTCCCAGTACAACTGGGGTTTTTTACAGCTAAGCTGCATCTTCAATGACCTGCTGTTGAAAAGGACTATTGGGCAAGTAAGAATGGGTCCAGGCAAATACAAGAAAAATGCCCCATTATCATAAGGGCTTGGCATACAGGTGTTCTTAAGGTGCCGGCGGACCTCAGTCAGCATCCATGTTTATTGGGAGGGGGATGTAAAACTAAATGGCCTCATGGTACCATAAAGTGCTGGACTTACGAGGGACTGTGAGCAGCACAACATGGCACTCATAGTAATTACCAGTCCTCCCTCTCCCCCAGATATAGTTACTCCGGAGTATTGGGAGAAAGCTCCTGCCCTTACTCTCACAAAGTGTCTCCTGAGAAAGAAAAAAGTTGGGAGAAAGTTTGTAGATATTTGTGCGCTCGAGCTCATAAATTGCAGCATTAAAAATGTGTAGAAATGTAATTTAGAAGTTCCTAACACCGTGAGATGTGCACTTTAGATTTTGAAAATATAAGTAAAGCTAGATTTATCTGAGAAAGACCATCTTGAAAGTAAAGGAGGTCCATATAACTCCTCTGTCATAACATCCAAGGTTTCGCAGCATGTCGTAAAGTATCCATGCCAATGTGATTGATATGAGTTACAGGGTGTTTTGTTACTAACAAGTTTTCAATTCTGGTGTCCCACCATCGAGTTAGTATATCTCCCAACTAAGAGGGCTAATCTTTCTCAAGCTGCTGTGTTTAACCATTTCGGTGGTCTCTTCCCGATGGCAGAATGCAAATGTTATCTAAAAGAATGTTTTTGTGTAACATCACTGAATTATAAAAAATCTGACACAGCGCTGATTTATAACACTATGTGAAAAAATGTCTGAATGATTGTCTCACCATTAGATACATATTTAGGAATAACCGCACTAGTTAAACTTCAGAAAACCTTTTGGGGGAAACGAAGAATTCATCTTTGCCCCATGGCTGGCCATGTCTTCATTGCCCTAACAATCATTGTGCTATATGGGATTGAACAGTAACCTGGCATAAGGTTTCTCAGTGCCAGGCAGATGGGATTAGGCTGGTTTCACATTTGCGGTTGTGTCCGCAGCGTTTCTGACACATACATCCGCATGCGTCTTGATTTCCTATCTTTTGCATTGTAGACGCAGGTGCATGGGTTCGCCCGTGTTTGCTTACACATGCATATTTTCGCGGTGTGCAGCTGGGTGTGGCTGACGCACCATGTTAAAAATTTTTTGGTGTCAAACTTCCGCCGCCATACGCGTGCAGACGCTTGCAGAAGGAGTATGTCAAAACAACGCATTAGTGTATGGGAACGCAAGGACATGCGCTCGCTTGCACAAGGGTCTATAAACAAAATACCCATGTGTCATCCCTTGTCAATGAAATTCTCCTTGAAAAATTTTTTCATAACAAATGCGTGCCAATGTTGCGTTTTTTTATCTGTCATGCACAAGTTGATGCGGATAAAAAAATGCAGCGTTATCATGCGTTTTGCCATGTGTTTGTGGTTGCGTACGAAATGCTGCGGACTCCACCTCAAATGTGAACCTAACGTTGGTCTGCTCATATCATGCATTGCCTCTCACACCGCATAATGTAGAAGACAAATACTCCTGTGGATGTATGTGGGCCAGAGAGATACATGACATGAGCAAATTATGGCCATCTCAACATTAAATATTCACGGTCAGATGATCCCTATATATCCTGAAGGCAAAGATCCAAGGATTTTGGGTCTGAGATTTGCCATTTTCTTTAGGTAAAATTCAGCAATAGTTTTCTTTTAAATTGGATTTCTGGTTTTTTTATACATGGCCAGTGAGAAGCCATTCTGATAAATGAAGAAAAGAAACTTTGCTTACCATTGTAACCCGTAGCCCACTCCTTTGGTCTCCACTGGGCCACAACTGATGCCCACCAGTCACCTGACCACTGATTGGCTGCAGGGTCGCTTGATTGGTGGTTTGGACATCATTGATTCCTGTCCTGCAGAGACAGTCGGAGTGACACTGCGTTTAACGTCTTTTACCCGGAAGTCTTTCAACTGGTAATTTAAAAGAAAAATCAGAAATCCCCTGTAAGTTTAGAAACTGCAGAACCTAATTTTCTTTACTGAGTGTTGCACCAAAAAAGCAGATGATTTTTTTTTCAATATACATATTTTAAAGTTTTATTTTATTGTGGTAAAAGCTAAAAAAAAGTGTGATCGGTAATTCTTTAACCTTTTGTGATTGAGCTTTTCTTATTTATATTTCTTATTTATTGCATTTTCTGTGAGTCTGTCTCCATTCATGTGCCATACCAACTTTGTTTTCTGAATTTACATTTTAATGCTTTAAAATCAATAATAATGTGACCGGCTATATGTAATTGATAATATGTAAATGGCTCTGCTCCAGAAGTAAGCGGTCTCTCTAGTACCACCGATTGGAGGTTGCTACCCTATAAGTTAAGCTCCTACACTTTTACGGAGCCCTGCAAAATAACTAAAGATACAAGTTATGGCCCAGATCTCTCGAATGCTGATGTTCTTCACCTGTTCATTTTCAATGAATGGCTGCCATCACCTTTGTGAGTCACAGGCACTTTAAGTATGAAGCTCCCACGGCTCTAGGAAACAAAGCGGCATACTGCCCAACATCTGTATAATGCCCCGATATGCCAGGACCAAGCGTAATCCTTTCTCTACAAGCCTCTGTAGGTGTTATGGCATGACGCTGCTAGAGAGTTTAGCTACACCAGTGTATAGACCTCTGCGATCTGACCTGCCGACATTCACACATACGACCTCTCATCTAAACTTATCGAGTTACTTTTAGCCTCATCTACATTTTTCTTTTGCTCGATTTCATGAGATGCACTAAACTCATGTCACATTAGTATATTTGAGGTATACCATACATTGGGAAGATTACCTTGTAAGGATTTCCAATGTAATCCTTCAGAATACGCCACTTAATAACAATTCATTTAGCAGAGTTTGCTGCACTTTTCTATTCATAAAGGATATGCCAATGCATACTACCCCCATGAATGGTTACTTTTGGCTTATGTAAGATCATCAAGAACCAGTAACATCCCTGGTGCCGTTGACAAAACTGACAGCTCTACTTATATGTAATGACTAACCTATAGGCATTCCATGCCCAAGAGCCTCACGAGCCAAGTTTTACACCAGACGACTTTTAAGACACTTCTAAGACATGCCTGTCTGATACTGTTGTGTGTCCAGCTCAGCGATCTATCTCAGGAAATATTTGATCACTCGGATGCCTGGAGATCATAGTCATAAGTTATATTTTATAAGAAAGCTCTTCATTGCAGGCTTCAATTAGGATTCATAAAGACTGAAATCAGATAACTGCTGCTAAAGCCTAAAGCATTACACCCGACTTACTGCCGCTATGAAATATGCAGTAATTCCACCAGTATAATGTGTAAATTTTGCGCCTGTATGAGCCCAGTGTTTCTACAAGTGTCCAGGTCCTCATAGTCCTACTTCTTTTACCTTCTACCAGTCTTATTTCTGGGGGGCTCATGTGGACCCTTAGCCTTTCAAGCACTCCTTTGTACTTTGGGATTGGGTTACATTTCAGTGAGTGTTGCTGGAATATTTTCTGTTCTGTCTCTTGAAGGAAAACTAAAAAGGTTCTCCACGTAATGTAACCCCTGCTAATACCAGATTGTGAGATGAAGCTGGCATGGTATGATTGCCAAACTGGTTTAACCTTCTCTGCTTTCAGCAGCAACAATTTTGCTTTGAGCTAAGCCATTGTCTTTGTCATTGGGAAACAGTCAATCTACTTAGGTGTTTGGCTTAAGGCAGAGTTAAAAAACAAAAACAAAGAGGGTGATAGAAAGGTTGAGAGATCTAAACTCTTGCTTTTCTCTACCTCCTATAACCATTTTAACCACAGTTGCTGTTGTCCATTCTTGTTCTAATTCTGTTTCTCATCTACAAAAAGTTTACCAATTCTTTTTTTGCTATGGGTCCCAAAATCCTTTCATGGCATCATGTAATCACTTTGGTGTTTATTCTTTCATTTTCTGATGACCTTAGAC